>NC_061509.1:225670102-225872605 GCF_022539505.1 Lolium rigidum
GGATGACATGCGGGTCCCATTTAGCAGCAGCGGTATCGCCGTTTGAGAGGCGGCAGGGGATCGAAAGAAAAAGGCAAGTGACCAAATTTGAGGTGCCAAAAAAAACTCCAAGAAAAGAAAGTTGATTGCACATAGAGGATGACATGCGGGTCCCATTTAGCAGCAGCGGTCTCAACGTTTCCAAGGCGGCAAGGGATCAAAAGAAAAAGGAAGTAGCCGAGAAATAGGGGGTCAAAAAAATCCAAGAATAGAAAGAATTTTGGTTCATAGAGGATGACATGCGGGACCCATGATCCTGCATCGTAAACGGCTCGATCGGAGAACGTTGAACGAGATGGCGCGATCGAGAAAAACAACAATGCCAGAGAGGCTGCCATCTGGGCCCTACATCCCTCGGCGGTGCGGATTTGCGTTGACTCGGCCGGCGAACCCGAGAATTCGCGATGCACCACGTCCCGGGCCACCATACGCGACGTTTTGGCCGCTTTCGTCGGGCTAGGTGGCCTCAAAAACGAGAAAAAAAAGTTTTGACATGCACCACGGAGGGACCAAAATCGTCGGCCATGGTACACCAGCAACCACGGCGCGACTTCAACTTCGTCGGCCATGGCAACTTTTCTTGTAGTGATTGCAAAGATCCGGTAGTCCAAGTTAATTAGGACAAGGTGCGGGCACTATTAGCATACTATGCATGAGACTTGCAACTTGTAAGATATAATGTACATAACTCATATGCTTTATTACTACCGTTGACAAAATTGTTTCATGTTTTCAAAATAAAAGCTCTAGCACAAATATAGCAATCGATGCTTTCCTCTTTGAAGGACCATTCTCTTTACTTTTATGTTGAGTCAGTTCACCTATCTCTCTCCACCTCAAGAAGCAAACACTTGTGTGAACCGTGCATTGATTCCTACATACTTGCATATTGTACTTGTTATATTACTCTATGTTGACTATTATCCATGAGATATACATGTTACTTGAAAGCAACCGCTGAAACTTAATCTTCCTTTGTGTTGCTTCAATACCTTTACTTTGATTTATTGCTTTATGAGTTAACTCTTATGCAAGACTTATTAATACTTGTCTTGAAGTACTATTCATGAAAAGTCTTTGCTATATGATTCACCTGTTTACTCATGTCATCACCATTGTTATGATCACTGCATCCACTACATATGTTTACAAATAGTATGATCAAGGTTATGATGGCATATCACTTCAGAAATTATCTTTGTTATCGTTTTACCTGCTCGGGACGAGCAGAACTAAGCTTGGGGATGCTTGATACGTCTCAGACGTATCGATAATTTCTTATGTTCTATGCCATATTATTGATGATACCTACATGTTTTATGCACACGTTATGTCATATTTGTGCATTTTACGGAACTAACCTATTAACAAGATGCCGAAGTGCCGATTCTGTTTTCTCGCTGTTTTTGGTTTCAGAAATCCTAGTAACGAAATATTCTCGGAATTGGACGAAATCAAAGCCCGGGGGCCTATTTTTCCACGAAGCTTCCGGAAGTCCGAAGGAGAGACGAAGAGGGGCCACGGAGGGGCCACACTATAGGGCGGCGCGGCCCCCTTGGCCGCGCGGCCCTGTGGTGTGGGGCCCCGTGCCGCCTCTTGACCTACCCTTCCGCCTACAAATAGCCTCCGTGACGAAACCCCCGATGCCGAGAGCCACGATACGGAAAACCTTGCGAGACGCCGTCGCCGCCGATCCCATCTCGGGGGATCCAGGAGATCGCCTCCGGCACCCTGCCGGAGAGGGGAATCATCTCCCGGAGGACTCTACGCCGCCATGGTCGCCTCCGGTGTGATGAGTGAGTAGTCTACCCCTGGACTATGGGTCCATAGCAGTAGCTAGATGGTTGTCTTCTCCCCATTGTGCTATCATTGTCGGATCTTGTGAGCTGCCTAACATGATCAAGATCATCTATCCGTAATTCTATATGTTGTGTTTGTCGGGATCCGATGGATAGAGAATACTATGTCATGTTAATTATCAAGTTATTATACATGTGTTGTTTATGATCTTGCATGCTCTCCGTTTCTAGTAGAGGCTCTGGCCAAGTTTTTACTTTTAACTCCAAGAGGGAGTACTTATGCTCGATAGTGGGTTCATGCCTGCATTGACACACGGGACGAGTGACGAGAAAGTTCTAAGGTTGTGTTGTGCTTGTTGCCACTAGGGATAAAACATTGATGCTATGTTCGAGGATGTAGTTATTGATTACATTACGCACCATACTTAATGCAATTGTACTGTTGCTTTGTAACTTAATACTTGGAGGGGTTCGGACGATAACCTCGAAGGTGGACTTTTTAGGCATAGATGCGGTTGGATGGCGGTCTATGTACTTTGTCGTAATGCCCAATTAAATCTCACTATACTTATCATGTCATGTATGTGCATTGTTATGCTCTCTCTATTTGTCAATTGCCCGACTGTAATTTGTTCACCCAACATGCTTTTATCTTATGGGAGAGACACCTCTAGTGAGCTGTGGACCCCGGTCCATTCTTTAATACTTGAAATACAAATCTGTTGCAATACTTGTTTTCTTGTTTTCTCTCGCAAACAATCATCTTCCACACAATACGGTTAATCCTTTGTTACAGCAAGCCGGTGAGATTGACAACCTCACTTGTTTCGTTGGGGCAAAGTACTTTGGTTGTGTTGTGCGGGTTCCACGTTGGCGCGGAATCTCCGGTGTTGCGCCGCACTACATCCCGCCGCCATCAACCTTCAACGTGCTTCTTGGCTCCTCCTGGTTCGATAAACCTTGGTTTCTTTCTGAGGGAAAACTTGCTGCTGTGCGCATCATACCTTCCTCTTGGGGTTGCCCAACGAACGTGTGAAATACACGCCATCAACCGCCGATAATCACGACGAGATCGGAACTTCGAGACGATACACTCCTTCTTTCTCGACGCGGAAGTGGAACTTTCCAAACGTCATCTCCATAGGCTCCTCCAGATACGGATATGCATCCAAACGGGAGGGCGGGTGAGGAACAAAATCGACTAGACCAGTTTCGATCTGTTTACCTCTATCCAAAGCGTTGCTTGCAATTGATGAAGTCGATGATCTTGAACGTGCCATCGAGATCAGCTCCTTGTCGCCTCTAAATCCCACAGACGGCGCCAATTGACAAGGGATTAACTTATCAATGCCTACGGGTTGTAGACTAGGGTTTCGTTGGATGTAGAGGGCAAGTAGATCTCGAAGGTTTCAGCCGAAAAGTACTCGACGATATGAAAATTAAGGTTTGTTAGACAATGATTCGATCCTCTCTTTGTCCCTCGACCCCCCCTTATATAGGAGGCGGAGCCGAGGGATTCGTGATACATAAGTTTACATAGTCCGGGAGGGTTTCTAACCCGTCCCGCAAGATTACAAACAATGCTTCCTATTACAACTCTAGCTTTCCTTAGTAGTATCTTGGGCTTCCGAATCTTCTTGCTCTTCGGGTTATGGGCCTTCAATAAACCCCAGGTACCATCTTCGGCAGGCCCATTGGGGATGCCTATGTCACTCCCCTTGCAGCGTGTCTTGATCTCCCCGGCAACAGCGCCAGAAAAAATGCTTGATGGCATGTAAGGCACACGTCCGTTGGGAACCCCAAGAGGAAGGTGTGATGCGTACAGCAGCAAGTTTTCCCTCAGTAAGAAACCAAGGTTATCGAACCAGTAGGAGTCAAGGAACCCGTGAAGGTTGTTGGTGGCGGAGTGTAGTGCGGCGCAACACCAGGGATTCCGGCGCCAACGTGGAACCTGCACAACACAATCAAAGTACTTTGCCCCAACGTAACAGTGAGGTTGTCAATCTCACCGGCTTGCTGTAAACAAAGGATTAGATGTATAGTGTGGATGATGATGATTGTTTACGAAGAACAGTAAAGAACAGAGTTTGCAGTAGATTGTATTTCAGATGTAAAGAATGGACCGGGATCCACAGTTCACTAGTGGTGTCTCTCCCATAAGATAAATGCATGTTGGGTGAACAAATTACAGTTGGGCAATTGACAAATAAAGAAGGCATAACAATGCACATACATATATCACGATGAGTACTATGAGATTTAATCAGGGCATTACGACAAAGTACATAGACTACTATCCAGCATGCATCTATGCCTAAAAAGTCCACCTTCAGGTTATCATCCGAACCCCTTCCAGTATTAAGTTGTAAACAACGAGACAATTGCATTAAGTATGGTGCGTAATGTAATCAACACAAATATCCTTAGACAAAGCATCGATGTTTTATCCCTAGTGGCAACGAGCACATCCACAACCTTAGAACTTTACGTCACTCGTCCCGGATTCAATGGAGGCATGAACCCACTATCGAGCATAAATACTCCCTCTTGGAGTTAAGAGCAAAAACTTGGCCGAGCCTCTACTAATAACGGAGAGCATGCAAGATCATAAACAACACATAGGTAATAGATTGATAATCAACATAACATAGTATTCTCTATCCATCGGATCCCGACAAACACAACATATAGAATTACAGATAGATGATCTTGATCATGTTAGGCAGCTCACAAGATCCAACAATGAAGCACATGAGGAGAAGACAACCATCTAGCTACTGCTATGGAACGGAGAGCTGCAAGAACATAAACAACATATATGATAGATTGATAATCAACTTAACATAGTATTCAATAGGGATTTCTATTTTCGTGCCCCTGGTTCGTTAGTTGTACTCAGTTTTCCCCAGCCTCTTAACTTTTCCTCAGCTTTCCCCTCCCTCTAGTTTGAAACCCCTCGCAGAGGCTCAGACGGGAGGGTTGCCATCTGGTCAGAGGCCTTCCATTACCGGTGACTGCTAGGGAGCCGCGGTGGTTTTGACTTGACCGTTGCTTTCGAAATGTGTTGACTATTGACTGGAAGAGCTGACCCAAAGCTTTCCCCTCCGCCCGAGACTAGAGGAGCTCACACACCGCCCCTCCGCCGCCACGCCATCCTGCCCACCTACCTTATGGCGTCGTCCGCCGCCGAGCCGGCCCTGCCCCCACCACCACCCCCGGGCTCCGCCTCCACCAGATCTGGATCTACACCTGTCCTCTATGTAATTCCGTCTGGTGTGCCGACTATTCCCGCCAGCCGTGGAGAAGATTGGGAATCGGAGGGATCTAACGCATGGATTCCATCTGGGTAAGCATCGTCTGCCTATGTGAATTAACAGTAGGCAATTTTTGAGCGCCAATCGTTGTTGCTCAACTAACTGCGTTGCTTTTCGAATAGGATGGATCCAACGCTGGCTGTTCGGCTAGTGGTTAGGCTGGATTCTAGCTTTACGCGTGATTCTAAACGCTGTAAGACTGGGTTTTACTTCCCTGCGGTGGTTGCAACCACCATCTCGTTAAGGGATTTCAAAGCTAACATCTACGATAACTACACCTGGAGCTCTCTCGATGCAGTTCATTTCGAATATTTCAACAGCCCGGAGGGAAGATTTGTTCCACTAATTTCCGAAGACGATCTGGGAATTCTTTTTGCTTTGAATGCTTCTTGCCGGTTCGGTAAAATTCGTATCCATGTGGACAGGGGTCAGGCATCATCTGGTGCTGGGGCATCATCAGGTGGTCGGGCATCATGTCTCTCTACTCCTGCTGCCTCTGCTAATAGTGTGCGTCGTGGCGCTCCTTGTAGGTCCACAGCAGCACCATCTGTCCCCAGTGCTAGTGGTAGCCAGATCGTTCGTACGGTCAATGTGTAGGACGATGCAGACATTGAGGATCAGTCTCCTCAAGATGATGAGGATGAGTTGATGTTTCCTGAATTGGTAGATCGATGCGATAAGCGGGCAATGGAGGATCAATACATGGAAGATATTGCTTTTGGTGCCAGATTTGATGACACTGATGATGAAGAGAAGAATGAGAATGATGACAGCCTCGTTTTAGCCGATTACGAAGGTGAAGACTTGCCAACAATTGAGTGGAACAGGGAGAATCCCCAGCTTGTAGAAGGCACCGTATTTGAAACGATGATGGATTGCAGTAATGCAATTACTACATATCACATTCTCACTAAGAATAATTTTGAGGTTATTAAAAGTGAGCCAGGTAGGTTCACAATTAAATGCCCATACCTAAGGTGTAAGTTTAGGCTGCATGCATCCACAATGCGCAGAAGCAGCTTGGTTCAGGTACTACGCCAACCAGTTGTGTATTTAGATCACGGTGTAAAATTTGTTATCTATTACTGAAATCCCTTATCATTATGTTTTAGATAAAGAAGAATAAGGAGATCCATAGGTGTCCACCTCTAGGGGGAGAGCCAGAGCTGAAAACAAAGCTAGCGAAGACTAGGTGGTTGGCAGATATAAGCCTAGATTGGCTGAGAGAAAATCCTTCACTTGGTCCAACAGCACTCATAAAAAAGGTGGTTGAGAAGTATAAAATGGAAGTACCTTACATGAGGATGTTCTATGCAAAGGAAATGGCTCTTGACAAGATCAATGGTCCATGGAATGAAAGCTTTCGGTTGCTTTACACTTTCAAAGCTGAAGTGGAGATGGCTAGTCCAGCCAGTGTTGTAGCGATAGACAAGCATACAGTTCCCTACAAATTGAAAAGCGGGAAGGTAATGCACAAGAAATGTTTTAGAAGGGCTTTTGTTTGTTTCAAAGCTTGCTGGAAAGGCTTTTTGGACGGTTGCAGGCCTTATTTGGCCGTGGATGCATCAGCTCTTCATGGCAGGTTTAAAGGACAACTAGTTGCTGCTACTGCAGTTGATGGACATAATTGGATGTTCCATGTTGCTTATGGGGTTTTGGAGGTTGAGTCACAGGAAAGTTGGACTTGGTTTCTGCAGAATTTGCGCGACCTTATAGGTCATCCACCAGGACTTGTTATCCACACAGATGCTTGCAAAGGTTTGGAGACTGCGGTTTAAGCAGTATTCCCTGGAGTGGAGCATAGGGAATGTATGCGACACTTGGTACAAAATTTTACAAAGAAATTCAAGGGTAAAGTTTTTACTGACAACCTATGGCCAGCTTCATACACATGCAGCTCTAGGAAGCATCTGTTTCATTTGGATGTGTTGTATAAACAAAAACCTGGGGTGAAGGAGTACTTGGATGAACATCATGGTAGGGTGTGGTCAAGAAGCCAATTCAATGAAATTTGCAAGGTAGACTATGTAACAAGTAACCTTGCGGAGAGTTTCAATTCAAAGGTCAAGTCATTGAAAGGGCTTATGCTTGTGGCAAATATTTGATAAGATTAGGCGGATGATCATGATAAAGATCGATCTGCGTCAAAGAATTGCATCCACAAATTATGTTGGCCATCTCATGCTCCCATCTTTGATTAAGTCTTTGCATGCCAGGGTAAAACAATTGAGGATGCAATGCGTCAGAAAAGGAATGGAGGCTGAGGTAACCTACACTGACAAACAAAACAAGCAGTGGAGGTATCCAGTGAGTTTGGTTGATAGGACATGCTATTGTAGGGGATGGCAGATCCGTGGGATACCCTGCATACATGCATAGTTTTTCATGAGTGTTATAGGGGGTGAAGATGGTGAGGTTGATCAGTATGTGTCAGAGTATTTCTCTGTTGCCAAATTTAGGGTTGCATATGCTATGAATGTTCCTACCTTGTTGGGAAAAGACCAATGGATGAAAGTCGATCCAGGCTTCAAACTGTACTCTCCAGTATTGACTAGACCGACAGGTAGGCGGTGGAAGAATAGGATCAGAGCTAGTGCAGAGGGTGGTGCACCAATTCGAAAACGTAAGTGCAAACGTTGTGGAATCCCTGGACACATTTCTAGGCTTTGTAAAAATGCAGTTGACCCAGCTTTTGGAATGGAAGATCAGGCGGGAGCAGCAAATGCAGAGGAGAATGAAGCAACAATTCAACTTGAGATTGAAGCAGCAGTTCAACATGAGGAGTGATACGTCTCCGACGTATCGATAATTTCTTATGTTCCATGCCATATTATTGATGATACCTACATGTTTTATGCACACTTTATGTCATATTCGTGCATTTTCTGGAACTAACCTATTAACAAGATGCCGAAGTGCCAGTTCTTCGTTTTCTGCTGTTTTTGGTTTCAGCAATCCTAGTAACGAAATGTTCTCGGAATTGGACGAAATCAAGTCCCAGGGGCCTATTTTGCCACGAACCTTCCAGAAGACCGAAAGGGATACGAAGTGGGGCGACGAGGCGCCGCCACCATAGGGCCGCGCGGCCAAGGGGGGGCCGCGCCGCCCTATGGTGTGGGCCCCTCGTCAGCCCTCCGACTCCGCCCTTCCGCCTACTTAAAGCCTCCGTCGCGAAACCCACGATGCGAAAAACCACGATACGGAAAACCTTACCGAGACGCCGCCGCCGCCAATCCCATCTCGGGGGATTCGGAGATCTCCTCCGGCACCCTGCCGGAGAGGGGATTCATCTCCCGGAGGACTCTACACCGCCATGGTCGCCTCCGGAGTGATGAGTGAGTAGTTCACCCCTGGACTATGGGTCCATAGCAGTAGCTAGATGGTTGTCTTCTCCTCATTGTGCTTCATTGTTGGATCTTGTGAGCTGCCTAACATGATCAAGATCATCTATCTGTAATAATCTATGTTGTGTTTGTCGGGATCCGATGGATAGAGAATACCATGTTATGTTAATTATCAAGTTATTGCATATGTGTTGTTTATGATCTTGCATGCTCTCCGTTATTAGTAGAGGCTCTGGCCAAGTTGATGCTAGTAACTCCAAGAGGGAGTATTTATGCTCGATAGTGGGTTCATGCCTGCATTGACACCGGGACAGTGACGAGAAAGTTCTAAGGTTGTGCTGTGTCTTGTTGCCACTAGGGATAAAACATTGATGCTATGTCCGAGGATGTAGTTATTGATTACATTACGCACCATACTTAATGCAATTGTCTGTTGCTTTGCAACTTAATACCGGAGGGGGTTCGGACGATAACTCGAAGGTGGACTTTTTAGGCATAGATGCGGTTGGATGGAGGTCTATGTACTTTGTCGTAATGCCCAATTAAATCTCACTATACTTATCATGCCATGTATGTGCATTGTTATGCCCTCTCTATTTGTCAATTGCCCGACTGTAATTTGTTCACCCAACATGCTTTTATCTTATGGGAGAGACACCTCTAGTGAACTGTGGACCCCGGTCCATTCTTTAATACTGAAATACAAATCTGCTGCAATACTTGTTCTTTACTGTTTTCTCTGGAAACAATCATCTTCCACACAATACGGTTAATCCTTTGTTACAGCAAGCCGGTGAGATTGACAACCTCACTGTTTCGTTGGGCAAAGTACTTGGGTTATGTTGTGCAGGTTCCACGTTGGCGCCGGAATCTCTGGTGTTGCGCCGCACTACATCCCGCCGCCATCAACCTTCAACGTGCTTCTTGGCTCCTCCTGGTTCGATAAACCTTGGTTCTTTCTGAGGGAAAACTTGCTGCTGTGCGCATCATACCTTCCTCTTGGGGTTCCCAACGAACGTGTGAAATACACGCCATCAAGCATATTTTCTGGCGCCGTTGCCGGGGAGATCAAGACACGCTGCAAGGGGAGTCTCCACTTCTCAATCTCTTTACTTTGTTTTTGTCTTGCTTTATTTTATTTACTACTTTGTTTGCTGCATTATATCAAAACACAAAAAAATTAGTTGCTAGTTTTACTTTATTTACTGTCTTGTTTGCTATATCAAAAACACAAAAAAATTAGTTACTTGTTTTATTTTACTTAATATCATGCATGTTTTTATTTCACTAGTTAAGCATAATGGAAAACAACAAAAATATGAGAGATCTTTATGAACTTTATCTTGAATTAGGACATGATGTGTTTGAAGAGAGAATTAAAAAACCCATGGAACTTTATATTCATGCTAATGGGAATGTTATTAATATGAATGCTTTGAACACTATTGTTGCTAATGCTATGGAAAATTCTAAGCTTGGGGAAGCTGGCTTTGATGAGCATAATCTTTTTAGTCCCCCAAGCATTGAGGAGAAAATTTTCTTTTATGATTACAATATGCCTTCTATATATGATGATAGCCACTTTGTTGAATATGCTCCCACTACAACTAATAAAATTGATTATGCTTATGTGGAGAGTAATAATTTTATGCATGAGACTCATGATAAGAATGCTTTATGTGATAGTTATATTGCTGAGTTTGCTCATGATACTACTGGAAATTATTATGAGAGAGGAAAATATGGTTGTAGAAATTTTCATGTTACTAAAATGCCTCTCTATGTGCTGAAATTTTTGAAGCTACACTTGTTTTATCTTCCTATGCTTGTTACTTTGCTCTTCATGAACTTGTTTATTTACAAGATTCCTATGCATAGGAAGCATGTTAGACTTAAATGTGTTTTGAATTTTCCTCCTGATGCTCTCTTTTGCTTCACATACTATTTCTTGCGAGTGCATCATTAAAACTGCTGAGCCCATCTTAATGGCTAAAAAGAAAGAACTTCTTGGGAGATAACCCATGTGTTTATTTTGCTACAGTACTTTGTTTTATATTTGTGTCTTGGAAGTTGTTTACTACTGTAGCAACCTCTCCTTATCTTATTTTATTGCATTTGTTGTGCCAAGTAAAGTCTTTGATAGTAAAGTAAATACTAGATTTGGATTACTGCGCAGAAACAGATTTCTTTGCTATCACGAATCTGGTTCTACCTCCCTGTAGGTAGCTCAGAAAATTAAGCCAATTTACGTGCATCATCCTCAGATATGTACGAAACTTTCATTCAATTTGAGCATTTTCATTTGAGCAAGTATGGTGGCCTAATAAAATCCATCTTTACGGACTGTTCTGTTTTGACAGATTCTGCCTTTTATTTCGCATTGCCTCTTTTGCTATGTTGGATGAATTTCTTTGATCCATTAATGTCCAGTAGCTTTATGCAATGTCCAGAAGTGTTAAGAATGATTGTGTCACCTCTGAACATGTTAATTTTTATTGTCCACTAACCCTCTAATGAGTTGTTTCGAGTTTGGTGTGGAGGAAGTTTTCAAGGATCAAGAGAGGAGTATGATGCAATATGATCAAGGAGAGTGAAAGCTCTAAGCTTGGGGTTGCCCCGGTGGTTCACCCCTGCATATTATAAGAAGACTCAAGCGTCTAAGCTTGGGGATGCCCAAGGCATCCCCTTCTTCATCGACAACATTATCAGGTTCCTCCCCTGAAACTATCTTTTTATTACATCTTATGCACTTTGCTTGGAGCGTCGGTTTGTTTTTGTTTTTGTTTTGTTTGAATAAAATGGATCCTAGCATTCACTTTATGGGAGAGAGACACGCTCCGCTGTAGCATATGGACAAGTATGTCCTTAGGCTTTACTCATAGTATTCATGGCGAAGTTTCTTCTTCGTTAAATTGTTATATGGTTGGAATTGGAAAATACTACATGTAGTAACTCTAAAATGTCTTGAATAACTTGATACTTGGCAATTGTTGTTCTCATGTTTAAGCTCTTGCATCATATACTTTGCACCCATTAATGAAGAAACACTTAGAGCTTGCTAATTTGGTTTGCATATTTGGTTTCTCTAGAGTCTAGATAATATCTAGTATTGAGTTTTGAACAACAAGGAAGACGGTGTAGAGTCTTATAATGTTTACAATATGTCTTTTATGTGAGTTTTGCTGCACCGGTTCATCCTTGTGTTTGTTTCAAATAACCTTGCTAGCCTAAACCTTGTATCGAGAGGGAATACTTCTCATGCATCCAAAGTACTTGAGCCAACCACTATGCCATTTGTGTCCACCATACCTACCTACTACATGGTATTTATCCGCCATTCCAAAGTAAATTGCTTGAGTGCTACCTTTAAAATTCCATCATCCACCTTTGCAATATATAGCTCATGGGACAAATAGCTTAAAAACTATTGTGGTATTGAATATGTACTTATGCACTTTATCTCTTATTAAGTTGCTTGTTGTGCGATAACCATGCTTCGGGGACGCCATCAACTATTCTTTGTTGAATATCATGTGAGTTGCTATGCATGTCCGTCTTGTACGAAGTAAGAGAGATCTACCACCTTTATGGTTGGAGCATGCATATTGTTAGAGAAGAACATTGGGCCGCTAACTAAAGCCATGATTCATGGTGGAAGTTTCAGTTTTGGACATATATCCTCAATCTCATATGAGAATAATAATTGTTGCCACATGCTTATGCATTAAAGAGGAGTCCATTATCTGTTGTCCATGTTGTCCCGGTATGGATGTCTAAGTTGAGAATAATCAAAAGCGATAAATCCAAAATGCGAGCTTTCTCCTTAGACCTTTGTACAGGCGGCATGGAGGCACCCCATTGTGACACTTGGTTAAAACATGTGCATTGCAAAGATCCGGCAGTCCAAGCTAATTAGGACAAGGTGCGGGCACTATTAGTATACTATGCATGAGACTTGCAACTTGTAAGATATAATTTACATAACTCATATGCTTTATTACTACCGTTGACAAAATTGTTTCATGTTTTCAAAATAAAAGCTCTAGCACAAATATAGCAATCAATGCTTTCCTCTTTGAAGGACCATTCTTTTTACTTTTATGTTGAGTCGAGTTCACCTATCTCTCTCCACCTCAAGAAGCAAACACTTGTGTGAACTGTGCATTGATTCCTACATACTTGCATATTGTACTTGTTATATTACTCTATGTCGACAATTATCCATGAGATATACATGTTACAAGTTGAAAGCAACCGCTGAAACTTTATCTTCCTTTGTGTTGCTTCAATACCTTTACTTTGATTTATTGCTTTATGAGTTAACTCTTATGCAAGACTTATTGATGCTTGTCTTGAAGTACTATTCATGAAAAGTCTTTGCTTTATGATTCACTTGTTTACTCATGTCATTACCATTGTTTTGATCGCTGCATTCATTACATATGTTTACAAATAGTATGATCAAGGTTATGATGGCATGTCACTTCAGAAATTATCTTTGTTATCGTTTTACCGCTCGGGACGAGCGGAACTAAGCTTGGGGATGCTTGATACGTCTCCGACGTATCGATAATTTCTTATGTTCCATGCCATATTATTGATGATACCTACATGTTTTATGCACACTTTATGTCATATTCGTGCATTTTCTGGAACTAACCTATTAACAAGATGCCGAAGTGCCAGTTGTTGTTTTCTGCTGTTTTTGGTTTCAAAAATCCTAGTAACGAAATATTCTCGGAATTGGACGAAATCAAGTCCCAGGGGCCTATTTTGCCACGAACCTTCCAGAAGACCGAAAGGGATACGAAGTGGGGCGACGAGGCGCCGCCACCATAGGGCCGCGCGGCCAAGGGGGGCCCGCGCCGCCCTATGGTGTGGGCCTCTCGTCAGCCCTCCGATTCCGCCCTTTCGCCTACTTAAAGCCTCCGTCGCGAAACCCCTGATGCGAAAAACCACGATACGGAAAACCTTACTGAGACGCCGCCGCCGCCAATCCCATCTCGGGGGATTCTGGAGATCTCCTCCGGCACCCTGCCGGAGAGGGGATTCATCTCCCGGAGGACTCTACACCGCCATGGTCGCCTCCGGAGTGATGAGTGAGTAATTCACCCCTGGACTATGGGTCCATAGCAGTAGCTAGATGGTTGTCTTCTCCTCATTGTGCTTCATTGTTGGATCTTGTGAGCTGCCTAACATGATCGAGATCATCTATCTGTAATACTCTATGTTGTGTTTGTCGGGATCCGATGGATAGAGAATACCATGTTATGTTAATTATCAAGTTATTGCATATGTGTTGTTTATGATCTTGCATGCTCTCCGTTATTAGTAGAGGCTCTGGCCAAGTTGATGCTAGTAACTCCAAGAGGGAGTATTTATGCTCGATAGTGGGTTCATGCCTGCATTGACACACGGGACGAGTGACGAAAGTTCTAAGGTTGTCTTTGTCTTGTTGCCACTAGGGATAAAACATTGATGCTATGTCCGAGGATGTAGTTATTGATTACATTACGCACCATACTTAATGCAATTGTCTGTTGCTTTGCAACTTAATACCGGAGGGGTTCGGACGATAACTCTGAAGGTGGACTTTTTAGGCATAGATGCGGTTGGATGGCGGTCTATGTACTTTGTCGTAATGCCCAATTAAATCTCACTATACTTATCATGCCATGTATGTGCATTGTTATGCCCTCTCTATTTGTCAATTGCCCGACTGTAATTTGTTCACCCAACATGCTTTTATCTTATGGGAGAGACACCTCTAGTGAACTGTGGACCCCGGTCCATTCTTTAATACTGAAATACAAATTTGCTGCAATACTTGTTCTTTACTTTTCTCTGCAAACAATCATCTTCCACACAATACGGTTAATCCTTTGTTACAGCAAGCCGGTGAGATTGACAACCTCACTGTTTCGTTGGGGCAAAGTACTTTGGTTGTGTTGTGCAGGTTCCACGTTGGCGCCGGAATCTCTGGTGTTGCACCGCACTACATCCCGCCGCCATCAACCTTCAAAGTGCTTCTTGGCTCCTCCTGGTTCGATAAACCTTGGTTTCTTTCTGAGGGAAAACTTGCTGCTGTGCGCATCATACCTTCCTCTTGGGGTTCCCAACGAACGTGTGAAATACACGCCATCAAGGAGATTGAAGCAGCAAATGCAGAGGAGATTGAAGCAGCAAATGCAGAGGAGATTGAAGCATCAATTGAACATGAGGAGATTGAACCGATGGATCGAGAGCAGAGGGAACAGATGGATGTAGAATGGCTTCAACCGATGAGTCCAGAGGAGAGGGAACAGTATAATCGAGAGTGCCTCGAAAGTAGTAAGGCCTTGATAGATGCTAACTTCACAGAGTACATGGCAGAAGAAAAAGCATAAGCTTCGCAGAAGAAGAAGAACAAGAAAGAGGGCAAAAGGAAGGTAGACACCGGTAATATCCCTGGTAGGGTTACCCGGAGTAAGGTGGTGGCCCCGGCGAGTCACACCGGAGCAAGAGAAAGATTTTATTCTGAACAACTAATTTGAATTTGTATGAACAATTTGTATTGGGGTTCCCTTTGTATTGGGGATCCCTTTGTGTTGAACAATTTGTATTGGGGTTCCCTTTGTATTGGGGATGCCTTTGTGTTGAACAATTTGAATTTGTATGAACAATTTGAATTTGTATGAACAATTTTTATTGGGGATGCCTTTGTGTTCAACAATTTGAATTTGTATGAACAATTTGTATGCCACATTTAAGCCACATTTATCATTTTCTCTAGGGTTTAGGGTTTTAGGGTTTTAGGGTTCAATTCAAAATAATTCAAAACATGGTGGAACCTTCCCATGGAGCCTTGTTATGTTACCTACAACCTAGAGAAATAATAATGGAAAAGGAAATATAGAGATATGAAGTTTTTATGCCAAAAGCTTCAAAACCACTTCCTAGTCCATGAGCTACTAGATATGAAGATGCGGGGCTTTACTGCTCAATACACCTCCCAAATACCCACTATGCTTACAAACTTTGTCCAAATGAGTCCAAATTCGTCACACTTGTGTATCTTTGAATTGCAAACAATATCTAGTCGTCCAAAATGTAATATATTGTTCAAATAACACAATTTTACAATTTTTATGCCAAAAGCTTCAATTTCCCTTAGTCCCTTTATTATTTGGGTGCCCCTGTTTTACTTAGTGTTACTCAGTTTTCCCCCTCCGGGCCCACTTGTTTTACTCGGTCGTACTCGGTTTTGCCCTTCCGATAAACATTTCCTCACTTTTCCCACTCTTAGTTGTACTCGGTTTTCCTAACTTGTACTCATCGGCTGATCTCTGATTGGTCGAGATGTATGTCACACGGATCTTGGTTGGTTGAAAGCTCAACGAACGCTTGCACCGTTCGATCATTTATGATCGGACGGCCTGTATATCTCTCTCTACCACGATGGACGCATACGGAGACAAGAGCAGAGCACATACCTACCAACCCTGGCAGTCGCATATTCCAGTCGCATCTTCCTCTCTCGTATTTCCTCTCTTACTCCGGCGGTCGCGGCGGCGCGGATCTAACCGTGCGTGCGGTGGCGTGCGGCGGCGCGGATCTAACCGTGCGTGCAGCGGCGCGGATCTAACCGTGCGTGCGCCGTGGATCTAAGAGTGCCGGTGAGGATCTAACCGTCAGAAATAGTTGAAATGTCTCTCTCTGTCTCACTTTCATTTCTCTTCTCAGATCTGTTGAATGATGAAGAACACCAAGACGGCGGCCATGTCGACAGTGGTCATCGATGCCACGAACATTGAAGCCATCGCCTACAACATCGCTTCGACGGCGCAGACCCAGCCTTCAATGTCGGAGCCTGTTGATGTCTCACTTCCGGTGCCGACAGAAGCGGAGGTCTTACCAAGCTATACTACCAATTGGTGCGCGGAACAAATCCCGATCGTCGTGGGCGGTGGATCTGCTTGCGGCGGACTTTCCTGCGGTGGGTACAATGTGTGCAGACGAAACAAGTGCTGGAGCCGTGGTTGACGTGCAGCGCCGCAGTCCGTCTGACTCCGCCGGGGGACAGAGCCGGCGGCGCGACGAGGCGCCGGCGAGGCTGCTCCGTCCGACGGTGGGGAACGAGCTGCCAGCGGTTCTCCGGTCTAGCTTAAGAATAATTAATTAGCGAACTTGTTGCTTCTCTCTATGATATTCTCTAAAGACATATATCAGAGCGGCAATATGTGTCTTTTCCTGAAAAATAGACGACCCCACTGGTCATTGGCTGCGGAGGCCCCACAGAGCGGCAATATATGTCTTTTCCTGAAAAATATATGACCCCACTGGTCATTGGCTGCGGAGGCTCCACAGAGCGGCAATATATGATTTTCTCTAAATAAATAGACGACCCCACTGGTCATTGGCTGCGGCAGCCCCACAGAGCGGCAATATATGTCTTTTCTCGAAAAATATACGACCCCACTGGTCATTGACTGCGGCAGCCCTATAGAGCAGCCCCATTTGTCATTGGCGGCAACGCGTATAAAATCATGACATAAAACGGCCCACACGTCGGCGATAGATGGATGGCTGCTCCGACGTGTCTCCCGACCCTACCCGTCGGCACGAGACGGTCGGGGAGGAGCTGCCCCTGTGCGGCCCCACCCGGTCGGACTAACGGTCAAGGCCTCGACCCGACGGCTACCGGCCGTTCCAGCACTTGTGCGTGTTTCAAACTAGAGGAGGGGAAAACTGAGGAAAAACTAAGGGACTGGGGAAACTGAGTACAACTAACGAACCAGGGGCACGAAAATAGAAATCCCTATTCAATATTCATCGGATCCCAACAAACACAACATGTAGGATTACAAATAGATGATCTTGATCATGATAGGCAGCTCACAAGATCTAACATGATAGCACAATGAGGAGAAGACAACCATCTAGCTACTGCTATGGACCCATAGTCCAGGGGTGAACTACTCACACATCGATCCGGAGGCGATCATGGTGATGAAGAGACCTCCGGGAGATGATTCCCCTCTCCGGCGGGGTGCCGGAGGCGATCTCCTGAATCCCCCGAGATGGGATTGGCGGCGGCGGTGTCTCTGGAAGGTTTTCCGTATCGTGGCTCTCGGTACTGGGGTATTCGCGACGAAGGCTTTAAGTAGGCGGAAGGGCAGAGTCGGGGGCGTCACGAGGGGCCCACACGCTAGGGCGGCGCGGCCCCACCCTTGGCCGCACGGCCCTGGTGTGGCGTCGCCTCATCGCCCCACTTCGTAATCCTTTCGGTCTTCTGGAAGCTTCGTGGAAAAATAAGACCCTGGGCGTTGATTTCGTCCAATTCCGAGAATATTTCCTTACTAGGATTTCTGAAACCAAAAACAGCAGAAAACATCAGCTGGCTCTTCGGCATCTCGTCAATAGGTTAGTGCCGAAAATGCATAATAATGACATATAATGTGTATAAAACATGTGAGTATCATCATGAAAGTAGCATGGAACATAAGAAATTATAGATACGTTTGGGACGTATCACGTACCTCATCAACCAATGACCCGAAGGTTCTGTGGCTCAAGCTCAGCAGGGTGCCTTAGAAAGTCTCGCAATCTTAGGAGACAACCTGGTCCCACGGAAGGAAAAGACCGCGCTCCAAGCCAGTGGTTCAAAGCATCGCTCAAGGGATGCTCGAAACGAAATCACCCAGAGTAGAATCAACAAAGCCAGGTAACGACGCGCCACTAGGGAAGAGTACGATAGCGATGCCTCAGATGAAAGCCAAGAGTACGACGGTGAATTGAGGGGAGCTGACTGCTTGAGCTACAAGATCCGTGAGACGATGCCGCCCAAAAAATTCAAACCTACCCCCATTGACGCTGCTAAGTACGATGGACAGCAGGAGCCGAGGTCATGGATAGACGACTACCTGCAGACCATGATCCTCCTGACGTGGGCATTACCCTTCGGGTAACTGTCATTGCCCTATCCTGTACGGCCCAACTGGAGGCCCAGGAATACACCCGATGGCAAGGTGGGCCACTAGGGCGGTGCTGGAGAAGATTCCTTGAAGAACAAGACGGAGAGGAGTCGAACAAGGAAAGTTTAGAGCTAGGTCTTTTGTAAACCTAGTCGTACCCGGACAGATCTCTTGAGACCTGGCCTCCTATATAAGGGCTAGGAGAGGGGCTGCCGAGGGACACAATCAATCTTAGCAACTTTAGCCACCATAAGTCCAGAGCTAGGTCACCGTAGTACTTAGCCTCTCGACGAGATCACAGCCGAAACCTTCGGCACCCCATTGTAACCCGATATTTTCATAATCAAGATCAGACGGAGCGGGACGTAAGGGTTTTACCTCATCGAGGGCCCCGAACCTGGGTAAATCGCTCTCCCCGCTTGTCCGTTAACCGATGTCTCGTGTCAGCCTACAGGATTCCATCAACCCTAAGCCCCAATCGGAGGGCATTGCCGAGGAGTACCCTCGACAATTGGCGCCGTCTGTGGGAACCCTGTCGGCACAAGATCCGTCATCGGCAGATCCAGTCATGTCGTCGGCAGCTTCGTCGACGCCATCATCGTCATCATCGCCAATCTTAAGAAGTTCGATTCGATTCGGCTCCTATGAGTTCACCCCGCACATCGACTCATCTCGCTCGACTTTTTCAGATCTACAAGGAAACATGGAGATGACGTTCGGCAGCGTCCACTACAACGTCAACGCGGAAGAAATCCTTCGACTGCTAGAACCGTACGCCCCCAGATCAGCGAGAAAATCACCACCATTGGCCGCGGAGCCAAACATGTCATCATCAGTCGACCTTTCGGCTGGCCTGATAGACTCGACGAATTCGTCCTCGCCATCAACCCCTCGATCGACGTCTTCGATGTTGGTTGGATCCGATAACCCCGTACCGTCAGAGATGACCTCGTACTACTGCTTAAACTGCGACACCAGGCACGGGTTGGGATCGAGTGACACACCGTTCATCTGCAGCGAATGTCAAGGAAGTCACCTGGAGAACGCGCACCACCAAGTCTATGCTGCCAACAACACATGAAACGCAAGGAATGGGGGAGGTGGAGATCACACCCCTCGCTCTAGCAGGCGACATAGCTTTGAAAATAGTGCCAGTAACAATAATAGCGATTACACCATCGCGGAGGAAGAATGGGTAGCCGCCAGGGCAGCCGTGCTTAACAACACACCGCTTCCCGCCGGAACTTCGGTTGGAACCCTCAATGCCTACCGCTCAATATTGGAGAAGAATCGGGAGCGACTATCGAATGATCAAGCCACCCTCGAGAGACGTCTGCTCGCGGTAGAACAATCCAGCGAACAACGAAGGGGCTCACGGGGAAGCGCTTCCCGAAGCAGCCAAGGCGCGGGGAAGCACCGATCAAGGCTATCCAGACTTTCAGAAGACGATGCTAGGGAAATAACGTCAAACCTATCCAAGTCCTTCATGACCACGGACACTGCAGGAATGCTAAGGCCAAAAACCGTCGAGGGAGCAACTGCCAACCTCGTGGCGTACCTCATCAACCAACGACCCGAAGGTTCTATGGCTCAAGCTCATCGGGCGCCCTGGAAAGCCTCGCGATCCTGGGAGACAACTTGGTTCCACGAAAGGAAAAGACCACGCTCCAAGCTAGCGGCTCAAAGCATCGCTCAAGGGATGCCTGATACGAGATTACCCAGAGCAGAATCGACAAGGCCAGGAGACGGCGAGCCGCGAGGGTGGAAGATGATAGCGACGCCTCAGAAGAAAGCCAGGAGTACGACGTCGAGTTGAGGGGGGCTGACTGCTTGAGCTACAAGATCCGTGTGACAATGCCACCCAAGAAGTTCAAACCTACCCCTACTGACGCCGCTAAGTATGACGGACAGCAGGAGCCGAGGTCATGGATAGACGATTACCTACAGACTGTGATCCTACACAAAGGAAATCAGATAGCAGCAATGCAGTGCTTGCAGCTTTACCTGAAAGATTCGGCACGGGCCTGGCTGAGAGGCTTGCCGAAGGGATCCATCAAATCGTGGGACGACCTGGTGGACGCTTTCGTCGCGAACTTTCAAGCAACGTATAAGAGGCCTGTTTGTTCGCATTAGCCACTGTGAGGAAATCATTCAAACCCGTAATGAACTCGCCCGAGAGTCGGTTACCATACATCCATTGCCGATTCATCTGCATTATTATTATATAAAGTATATAATTAACCATCATGCATTTGTTAAACTAACTAGCTAGAAATAATAGAAATTAAACTATGAACTACACATGCATATTTATCAATGACACATGAAAGGTTCAAGTTGCTAACCGCGATTGAGGAGGAAAAATAAATGAGAAAGCTTAAGTCTCACTCGGACACTTCATATCATGTTTGTTTTATGTGAACACAAGGGCATCATGCTCTCGGGCATTTCATCGAACACCTCTTGTGCATAAGAGGAGAAAAGCCAAACCCACCACCCCTTGTGAATAGAAGTGGAACACCAAGTGGCTCACAATTGTGCTGCAGCAGTATTTATAGTGGTGGACCTTTAGTCGCGGTTGGCCTGGCCAACCGCGACTAAAGGTCCTCGGGCCAGGCCTGAGCACCTTTAGTCGCGGTTGGCCAGACCAAGCGGGACTAAAGGCCCGCTCGTACACCAGCTATCGACCGAGGCCGTTGGGCCCAGAGCTTTAGTCGCGGTTCTCCTGCAGAACCGAGACTAAAGACCCCATTAGTCGCGGTTCAAATTGTTTGGAGACTAATGGAGTGGTATGAAAGCCCTCTTTTCTACTAGTGGAATAAAACACGTCCCCCAAACACTCGATCCGACGCTGTTTGGGGGACACTTTGGGAGACACAGCTCGAGATGCTCTAACATGGGCCGCCGGATGGAAGGGATCCAGCTGGGTTTGAAGGCACCGACTGGGCCTTTGGGGCCTGGCCTGGTTTAGGCTCTCCCTCTCCCTGCAATTGTTTTTTATAATTTCCCAGATGAACTGGAAAATATTTTTTCGGAAAAAGAGGGGACCAATTTATAAGAGGGAATCACGTCACACGAAAAAAAAATAGGAAACACTAATATGGGATATTATCCGGGACTTTACAAAGACACCACTAATAAGGAGTTCTTCTCACGTTAGCGAAATTATTTCACCGCATAGTACCATTTTTAAGCACTTCTAGATTGGACTACTGCTTCATCCTATTTTCACTAGGTAGATTCTATGGGGCATCTTGCATGTCTTCATGTAATTTTGTTGATTAATGTTTTTTAGGATGAAGTTTATCCCTTAGTATGAGATAATGTGTTCTTTTACACCCGTGTTGTATAAAAAAAAATTACTTTGTGTGTTATAATTACAAATTTCTCTCTTCGGTTGCAAGACACATGAATTTCTAAGCACATATTTATTTAGTTTTTAGCTATTTTAATACATTCATTTCTACAACACCCCATGGCTTACCAACAATAAATTACTTTGCGTATATACATAATATATATTTTTATCCCGCTGCAACGCATGAGCATTCAGCTAGTTAATACTAATATTTTAGCTAGGAAACATTTACAAGCTACCAAACGGTAATATCTGTTTCTACAAACCTGATTTTTTTTCCAATTGTGCCCGGCACACATATCTTTTAACAATTATTTTTGTACAATAGGTTGTGTTACGAGCTACTGCATATGATGTTGTATATTTTTGTTTTCATGCTACTTCCTCTTATCCAAATTAATTGACTCAACTTTATCTAGATATGGATATAGCTAGACCCGTAATAATAATCGGAGGGAGAACTATTTCCCGGTGTGAAAAAAGAGCTTCTCTTGGATTGATTTCAGCCACTGATTTTGTCATGCACATCCAGCCACGCCTGCATCATCCTCTTTTTCGAGAAACCGGTTTTATCCTCTTATTAATTGTTTTCCCGTTGTATGGTAAACATGATAATTTTGTGTGCCATGAAATATGAAGAGTTGTTTAAAGATGCTTCCACTTACCTTAAAAAACTCATTAGATGTAAGGCACATATTTTATGGGACTTGCTGATCGTCGGTTGACCGACTAATCTTGGATCAGTCGTCCGCCTAGCCGCCCGGTCGCCTTATAGAGACAAATTTGGATTGTCTAGATTCACAATAAGAAAATCCACCGCACGTAGCAAAAGTATATATTATTGCAACAAATCGCCTAAACATTTTTTTAGGAAGATGTAAACTCGTCGATCTCAAGCGATACTTTCGGAGAAATGCAACATTCTTTTGCAACATTTTCTGCCTGATTTTTTGGGGAAGATGTTAACTTATGTATTTCGTGATATTTGCACAAAATAACATTTTCTGAAACTAATTTTCCCAGATGTGTAAAACTTGTGATTTTTTGTAATACTTCTGACACACCATTGTAGCAAAAAACAACATGCAACAAATCTCCATTTGTACCAAACCCTTGTAGCGTCTCGTGTGTGCTTTCGCAACAAAATGTATATGATTTTGTAGCAATTTGAAAGCATGTACGACAGAATCAAAACAATTGTTGAATACAAACGTAATGAAGGCCCCGATATCGCCATCGGCGATGCCTCCAAGTTGTTGTTGAAGCACACTTTCATGTAAATATTCTCTTAGATGTATATCATTCAAATAAAGAGCTTTAGAGAGTGTATTTGCGAGTGTTTCTGTAGCATCCAACGTATCACTAGTCTTGGGTGAATTGACTGCAAAAATTGTAAAAAAGGAGTGTAGAAATGATTTGTTTGGTGAAAGATACAAAAGATACTATTTATTGTGAACATTTTTAGTGTTCCATCCTAATAGCAAGCCAGATAGGATTATGTTATTAATTGCATCTTACAGTTCTAGACAAATGAACATATTAGATGATATTATGGATCTCGACTAGTGTCAACATACTTTCGCCGCACTGGAGTCATGTGCCAGCACCGCTTTCTAGTGCCGCACGCGTTGGCCCATGTAAGTGCTTAGTTGGATTTCACAATCGATTTCATCCATATTTGGAAGTGCGAAACTACCATATTTATTAGGAAATATTCAATTAAAAAATCTATTTATACTAAACTTTTATACTTATTTTCTAGCCCTAATGAGTTTGATTTTCTATTATTATATGAATGCAAAGTTTGTTATACATTTTATGTATATCACTTCAAAAAGTTGTTATGCTTAGTTTCAAAACGTATGTTGTAATAAAAGTTCTCCTTGAGACAAATTTTCACAATTGCATGGATTAGATAGTGTATACATGTGTATTTGTGCGCATGTATGTTTGTCTATGTATTTTTTAAAATTCTCGGGTATTATGATAGAGTTCATTAAAGTGCAGATTTGATCAAATATCTTGGTAGTGATTCTAGTGTATTATTAGGTAAGTATAACTAAAAAAGTTCTAGAGTATAATTTGAGAAGTTGGAGAAAAGAAAATATGGCTTACATGTCAATTCGGAAATAACTCCACAACAAGTGCACCCTCTGCATTTGGTGTTTAAAATCTATTGCAGTAACCATCAATGAAAATAAAATTTCCGTAGATCATACTTTGCATACATATTACCTGATTGTTGATATGCTCGCCTTGAATGCACTTGTTCCTATTATTCCACCTTTTAATTATTGAAGGTTGGAAACTGTTTCTTAGTACCAACTATTGACAACTCACTTAATTACCAATCTAAGATTGGTTGTATCCACCAATTATGAGGGTTTACTCATAACACTATTACTCTTTTAGTCTCTCCACTTGAAGTCTCATCTACTTAACCTCAAGGTTTAAGTGGCATTGGAAAACTAAGTTTTGGTGTCTCTTCCAAAAGGTTCATATGCACACCTGTCTATTAATGGTCTACCTATACTTAGCTATTCGAAGATAGGTGGTTTGTTACTGGATCAACTCTCTCCACCAATGTCACCTTTGTATTATTTGTCAATCACTGGTGACTCGTTAACGATCATTGTAATCCTTTGATCATATCTTAGGTTCCATTTGGCTAATCAAGGTCCTTTGTGTAATAAGTGGTTAACTTGGTCTACCATTCTTCTCTTAGTATTTCCATTTGACTAAGAGGAATACTTGTTAAGCCCATCCACTTAACTTACCAAGATAAACTTCGCTATCCATGGCTTTGCTTTAACCTTATTCTTCAAGATTGTACTCTAGTCAAGTTAAGATAGGTTTCACCTCACCAACTTCTAAATGGGTCCTTATCCTTTTTTTCAAAATGGGGGAAATATCGCCCCAGCTTCTGCATCCAAAGGATGCACATGGCTTTTTTTATTAGATTATTCACAACACCTTACAAGAGCAATACAAAAGATCAAACTCAAAGCCACCTCGCTAAACCTACAAAGGGATGAAGGGGGTGACAATTCACCAACTCATATCATCCAAAAACCAAATGCCTTCCCAGGCCGCCCAATAGCAGATGAGAAGCACATCCAGTCAAGCAGACTCTCAGCATACGCCAACACACACGCCATAGAAGTTGCTACCGCCATCTTCCTCAACTCCATCTTCAAGAGAGGTCATCGCATTGACCATGTCAGGCCTGCCATCGATGCCGCCACGGCGCCAGACGACTCCACCATCATGCGCATGTCCATCACACTGCATCCGTCCCGAGACACCACTGCACCATGCCGCGTCGACTCGATGACGCCGACACAACAAAAGCACACCGCTCCACCTCAGCACCACCACCATCCGTTGTATGCTCTGAAAACGATACCCCCAACAGGGAGAACGGCGTTGCGCGCCGCTATCGTCCGATCCGGGAGACCCGGGTCTAAGGTTTCCCCTGGAGCAGCCCAGACGAAGAAACGCAGACTACAGAGACAATGTCTTGAACAAGGTAACGACGAAAGGCGCCGCCATCATCCGCCATGACCAAAGTCCGGGCCGGCTTTCACCGGCAGCTACGCCTCACCCTCGGGAGCTAGGCGACGGATCGCAAGATCCACCACGACTAGCCACACAACTAGTCGATGTCCTCCGGCGAGAGAGAAGACCACCACGGTGCCACGGTCAGCGGCACCTGACGCCCGCCACCTGCCACCAAGTCGGCGCCGTCACCACCATCGCCATCCAGGGCCGCCGCCCTTGGTGCCGTGATCCCAGCTCTGGAGGAGGAGCAGCACGCGATCCACCCCCATCCCCACCCGCCCGGCCATGCCAAGGCAAGGAAGGAGGAGAGGACCGCGCCGCCAACCCCATCATCGCCCTCCCGGCGAGGCCACGGCGAGGAACGGCGGAGACGGTTGCGCCGCCATGGCCAGGGTCACGTCGCCGCCCCCAACACCGCCCGCGCCGCCATCAACCAGAACCGGGACCATCCCCCCGGCGCGGAGGCGTGCCTCCTACCACCGTACCAGGGGACCACGCGAGGATCCCCGCCGCCCCATCACCGGCCGCACCAGGCTTCGCCGGCGGCGGCCTCCGGGGACGACGAGGAGAGGAGGGAAGGGGGAGGGGAAGACAGCGGCGGTGGCTAGGGTTCGCCCGAGTCGCCCTTGGAGGAGGACGACCCGTGCGTCCGTATTGGTGTATCCTAGGGCTAAAGATACACTAGACTTACTAAACCTACTCTCCCAAAAGATTACATTGGTAACCTTAAAGAGAAAGACTCCAATGGACCAAGGCGTAAAATTGTGATGGCAACAACTCTGCGTGTACTAACTCGTTAGGACTGCAAGTGCAGAGTGTTGTAGCAAGCGTCTTATCCCCACAAGGGTGACTCGAGGGTTTATATCGAATTCTCGGGAATTGGCTTAGAAGCTGAATTCTTCCTCTCCTCTTGTAGCAACCTGCAAAAATAAAGTTCCTGTCTAGTGTCCCCAACTTCACCGTGTGGTTGTCAAGCACAAGGTTTGTATTAGTAATAGGAAATACAATGATAAAAGTAAAGATAAAGTAAACAACCTAAGTAAACTAGAGAAAAGCAAATAAAGGCTTATGGTATTTGGGTTTTGTGTGTGTATGTAGAGAAAGTATTTTTGGTATTTTCGGATTAAATAATAGTGGTAATATAAAATAAGGTAATAGTGTTGGAAAGGTGTTTTTAGTGATTTAAAATGAACCGGGGTTCATGGGTTCACTTGTCTACTCTTTTTAAGTTGTAGTGGACACTAAGAATTCATCAATAACATAGTATTGGTGCAACTTCAACATGTATTTGATAAGAATTCATATGGGCATTACGTCGTAACGTAGAGATGATGCAACACATCTCTCTTATACTCCTCAAGAAAGGGAAAACTCCAATAAATCTTGAATTAAGAATCAACAGAGTATAGCCTTAAGTAATTTGACATAATGTTTGAAAATCAAATAAGATAATTTGAACTAACAAGATTATCACAATGTCACATGATAATTATTCCACATGTATTCCCTTTATTTTTTTTGAGGGGTCAACAGTGGGGCAAAATCCCCACTGCAATTTTTTATTAATATATTAATAGAAAAAAGTTATGTATTCCCTTTATCCCTAGTGAGGCAGCAAAAGAAAGGTAAATACCATAGTAGATCTTGAATTTATTGTCACTATTCAATCACTACAACTGCTACTCCATCTAATACACACTTCTCCACCCACACACATGTTTTTGCATACAAATTGGATTAGAACAAGTACTTAAGAATGGGTACATGATATGCATGTATCATCTTACACATAATAGGCTTCAATCTCATATATCTATTTTTCGAGAGTACGCGAACGCGTACCGTAATTTTATAGAAGGCAGAAATATTTACAAGATTAGCTTCCGATTTACCCAACAAAAGCTAAGAACTCCAGGAAAAACAAAAGCCTACTCTCTCGTGATGTTCTGGTGGAATCCTACTCCTATCCCTTGATGTCTACGGGTGCTTCTATTCTTGTAGACAGTGTTGGGCCTCCAAGAGCAGAGGTTTGTAGAACAGCAGCAAGTTTCCCTTAAGTGGATCACCCAAGGTTTATCGAACTCAGGGAGGAAGAGGTCAAAGATATCCCTCTCATGCAACCCTGCAACCACAAAGCAAGAAGTCTCTTGTGTCCCCAACACACCTAATATGTGCACTAGTTCGGCGAAGAGATAGTGAAATACAGGTGGTATGAATGAATATGAGCAGTAGTAACGGCGCCAGAAAATAGCTTGCTGGCGTGTAGTTGATGGTGGTAATATGGTAGCAGTAGTAACACAGTAAAACAGTAAACAAGCAGCGATAGCAGTATTTGGGAACAAGGCCTAGGGATCATACTTTCACTAGTGGACACTCTCAACATTGATCACATAACAGAATAGATAAATGCATACTCTACACTCTTGTTGGATGATGAACACCATTGCGTAGGATTACACGAACCCTCAATGCCGGAGTTAACAAGCTCCACAATTCAATGTTCATATTTAAATAACCTTAGAGTGCATGAAAGATCAACATAACCAAATAGATCACATCAATACCATCACAAGTAATAGTTAACTTCACAATCTACAAGAGATCATGATCATAGCCTACGACAAGAACCACACGGTGCACACACTAGTCACCTTTACACCATGCAGGAGGAATAGACTACTTTAATAACATCACTAGAGTAGCACATAGATGAATTGTGATACAAAACACATTGCAATCATAAAGAGATATAAATAAGCACTTCACTACGCCATTCATAACGGTGAATAAGTATTCTGTGAAATATAGCCTAAGAGACCCACACGGTGCACACACTAGTCACCTTTACACACGTGGGACAAGGAGTCTCCGGAGATCACATAAGTAAAACCCACTTGACTAGCATAATGACATCTAGATTACAAGCATCATCATATGAATCTCAATCATGTAAGGCAGCTCATGAGATTATTGTATTGAAGTACATAGGAGAGAGATTAACCACATAGCTACCGGTACAGCCCCGAGCCTCGATGGAGAACTACTCCCTCCTCATGGGAGACAAGCAGCGTTGATGGAGATGGCGGTGGTGTCGATGGAGGAGCCTTCGGGGGCACTTCCCCGTCCCGGCGGCGTGCCGGAACAGAGACTCCTGTCCCCCAGATCTTGGCTTCGCGATGGCGGCGGCTCTGGAAGGTTTCTCGTACCGTGGCTTTTTCCGTATCGTGTTTTAGGTCTGGGACCTTTTTATAGGCGAAGAGGCGGAGTCGGAGGGTCGAAGAGGCGGCGACACCATAGGGTGGCGCGGGCCACCCCCAGGCCGCACCGTCCTATGGTCTCGTGGGCCTGTGCCCCCTCTCTGGCGGTTCTCGGGTGTTCTGGAAGCTTCGTGGAAAAATAGGATGCTGGGTCTTGATTTCGTCCGATTCCGAGAATATTTCCTTACTAGGATTTCTGAACCAAAAACAGCAGAAAACGGGAACTGGCACTTCGGCATCTCGTCAATAGGTTAGTTCCAGAAAACGCATAAATATGACATAAAATGTGCATATAACATGTAGATATCATCAATAATGTGGCATGGAACATAAGAAATTATCGATACGTCGGAGACGTATCAGCACCCCCAAGCTTAGTTCTGCTCGTCCCGAGCAGGTAAAACAATAACAAAGATAATTTCTGAAGTGACATGCCATCACAACCTTGATCATACTATTTGTAAACATATGTAATGAATGCAGCGATCAAAACAATGGTAATGACATGAGTAAACAAGTGAATCATAAAGCAAAGACTTTTCATGAATAGTAATTCAAGACAAGCATCAATAAGTCTTGCATAAGAGTTAACTCATAAAGCAATAAATCAAAGTAAAGGTATTGAAGCAACACAAAGGAAGATAAAGTTTCAGCGGTTGCTTTCAACTTGTAACATGTATATCTCATGGATAGTTTTCAATGCAAAGAAATATAACAAGTGCAATAAGCAAGTATGTAAGAATTGATGCACAGTTCACACAAGTGTTTGCTTCTTGAGGTGGAGAGAAATAGGTGAACTGACTCAACATAAAAGGTAAAAGAATGGTCCTTCAAAAAGGAAAGCATCGATTGCTATATTTGTGCTAGAGCTTTTATTTTGAAACCATGAAACAATTTTGTCAACGGTAGTAATAAAGCATATGAGTTATGTAAATTATATCTTACAAGTTGCAAGCCTCATGCATGGTATACTAATAGTGCCCGCACCTTGTCCTAATTAGCTTGGACTACCGGATCATCACAATACACATGTTTTAACCAAGTGTCACAATGGGGTACCTCCATGCCGCCTGTACAAAGGTCTAAGGAGAAAGCTCGCATTTTGGATTTCTCGCTTTTGATTATTCTCAACTTAGACATCCATACCTGGACAACATGGACAACAGATAATGGACTCCTCTTTAATGCATAAGCATGTGGCAACAATTAGTGTTCTCATATGAGATTGAGGATATATGTCCAAATCTGAAACTTCCACCATGATTCATGGCTTTAGTTAGCGGCCCAATGTTCTTCTCTAACAATATGTATGCTCCAACCATAAAGTGGTAGATCGCCCTTACTTCAGACAAGACGAACATGCATAGCAACTCACATGATTTTCAACAAAGAGTAGTTGATGGCGTCCCCAGAAGCATGGTTATCGCACAACAAGCAACTTAATAAGAGATAAAGTGCATAAGTACATATTCAATACCACAATAGTTTTTAAGCTATTTGTACCATGAGCTATATATTGCAAAGGTGAATGATGGAATTTTAAAGGTAGCACTCAAGCAATTTACTTTGGAATGGCGGATAAATACCATGTAGTGGGTAGGTATGGTGGACACAAATGGCATAGTGGTTGGCTCAAGGATTTTGGATGCATGAGAAGTATTCCCTCTCGATACAAGGTTTAGGCTAGCAAGGTTATTTGAAACAAACACAAGGATGAACCGGTGCAGCAAAACTCACATAAAAGACATATTGTACACATTATAAGATTCTACACCGTCTTCCTTGTTGTTCAAACTCTTTACTAGAAATTATCTAGACTTTAGAGAGACCAAATATGCAAACCAAATTTAGCAAGCTCTAGGTGTTTCTTCATTAATAGGTGCAAAGTATATGATGCAAGAGCTTAAACATGAGCACAACAATTGCCAAGTATCAAGTTATTCAAGACATTTTACCAATTACTACATGTAGCATTTTCCGTTTCCAACCATATAAAAATGAACGAAGCAGTTTTAACCTTCGCCATGAACACTAAAAGATAAAGCAAAGAACACATGTGTTCATATGAACCAGCGGAGCGTGTCTCTCTCCCACACAAGCATGTATTTATTCAGAGAATGAAAATAATAAAACAAAAACAAGAATAAAAGCACAAAGACGCTCCAAGTAAAGTACATAAGATGTGACCGAATAAAAATATAGTTTCAAGAGAAGGAACCTGATAAGTTGTCGATGAAGAAGGGGATGCCTTGGGCATCCCCAAGCTTAGACGCTTGATTCTTCTTGAAATATGCAGGGGTGAACCACCGGGGCATCCCCAAGCTTAGAGCTTTCACTCTCCTTGATCATAGTATATCATCCTCCTCTCTTGACCCTTGAAAACTTCCTCCACACCAAACTCGAAACAACTCATTAGAGGGTTAGTGCATAATAAAAATTAACATGTTCAGAGGTGACACAATCATTCTTAACACTTCTGGATATTGCATAAAGCTACTGGACATTAATGGATCAAAGAAATTCATCCAACATAGCAAAAGAGGCAATGCGAAATAAAAGGCAGAATCTGTCAAAACAGAACAGTCCGTAAAGATGGATTTTATTAGGGCACCAGACTTGCTCAAATGAAAATGCCCAAATTGAATGAAAGTTGCGTACATATCTGAGGATCACTCACGTAAATTTTCATAATTTTCTGAGTTACCTACAGAGAATTAGACCCAGATTCGTGACAGCAAAGAAATCTGTTTCTGTGCAGTAATCCAAATCTAGTATTTACTTTACTATCAAAGACTTTACTTGGCACAACAATACACTAAACTAAGATAAGGAGAGGTTGCTACTGTAGTAAACAACTTCCAAGACACAAATATAAAACAAAGTACTGTAGCAAAATAAACACATGGGTTATCTCCCAAGAAGTTCTTTCTTTATAGCCATTAAGATGGGCTCAGCAGCTTTCATGATGCACTCGCAAGAAATAGTATTTGAAGCAAAAGAGAGCATCAAGAGGCAAATTCAAAACACATTTAAGTCTAACATGCTTCCTATGCATAGGAATCTTGTAAATAAACAAGTTCATGAAGAGCAAAGTAACAAGCATAGGAAGATAGAACAAGTGTAGCTTCAAAAATTTCAGCACATAGAGAGGTGTTTTAGTAACATGAAAATTTCTACAACCATATTTTCCTCTCTCATAATAACTTTCAGTAGCAACATGAGCAAACTCAACAATATAACTATCACATAAAGCATTCTTATCATGAGTCTCATGCATAAAATTATTACTCACCACATAGGCATAATCAATTTTATTAGTTGTAGTGGGAGCAAATTCAACAAAGTAGCTATCATTATTATTCTCATTATCAAATATAGGAGGCATATTGTAATCATAATCAAATTTATCCTCCATAACAGGCGGTACTAAAAGACTACTATCATTATAATCATCATAAATAGGAGGCAAAGTATCATCAAAGAAAATTTTCTCCTCAATGCTTGGGGGACTAAAAAGATCATGAAAACCAGCTTCCCCAAGCTTAGAACTTTCTATATCATTATCAACAATGGTGTTCAAAGTGTTCATACTAATATTACTACCAAGCATGCAAATAAGATTTCATAGGTTTTTTAATTTTCGCATCAAACAATCCATGTTTTAAATCAGGAAATAGAATAAGAAGCTCATTCTTGTCCATTATGCCAAACTAGTGTAAACAAGAAACAAAAAGATGCAATTGCAGGATCTAAAGGAAATAGCTTCGAGTACTTACAACGGCGAAAATAGCTTAGTAGCCAAGATCCGGAGTGTGAGTACCTTTTACCTTTCCTCCCCGGCAACGGCGCCAGAAAAGTGCTTGATGTCTACGGGTGCTTCTATTCTTGTAGACAGTGTTGGGCCTCCAAGAGCAGAGGTTTCTAGAACAGCAGCAAGTTTCCCTTAAGTGGATCACCCAAGGTTTATCGAACTCAGGTAGGAAGAGGTCAAAGATATCCCTCTCATGCAACCCTGCAACCACAAAGCAAGAAGTCTCTTGTGTCCCCAACATACCTAATAGGTGCACTAGTTCGGCGAAGAGATAGTGAAATACAGGTGGTATGAATGAATATGAGCAGTAGTAATGGCGCCAGAAAATAGCTTGCTGGCGTGTAGTTGATGGTGGTAATATGGTAGCAGTAGTAACACAGTAAAACAGTAAACAAGCAGCGATAGCAGTATTTGGGAACAAGGCCTAGGGATCATACTTTCACTAGTGGACACTCTCAACATTGATCACATAACGGAATAGATAAATGCATACTCTACACTCTTGTTGGATGATGAACACCATTGCGTAGGATTACACGAACCCTCAATGCCGGAGTTAACAAGCTCCACAATTCAATGTTCATATTTAAATAACCTTAGAGTGCATGAAAGATCAACATAACCAAATAGATCACATCAATACCATCACGAGTAATAGTTAACTTCACAATCTACAAGAGATCATGATCATAGCCTACGACAAGAACCACACGGTGCACACACTAGTCACCTTTACACCATGCAGGAGGAATAGACTACTTTAATAACATCACTAGAGTAGCACATAGATGAATTGTGATACAAAACACATTGCAATCATAAAGAGATATAAATAAGCACTTCACTACGCCATTCATAACAGTGAATAAGTATTCTGTGAAATATAGCCTAAGAGACCCACACGGTGCACACACTAGTCACCTTTACACACGTGGGACAAGGAGTCTCCGGAGATCACATAAGTAAAACCCACTTGACTAGCATAATGACATCTAGATTACAAGCATCATCATATGAATCTCAATCATGTAAGGCAGCTCATGAGATTATTGTATTGAAGTACATAGGAGAGAGATTAACCACATAGCTACCGGTACAGCCCCGAGCCTCGATGGAGAACTACTCCCTCCTCATGGGAGACAACAGCGTTGATGGAGATGGCGGTGGTGTCGATGGAGGAGCCTTCCGGGGGCACTTCCCCGTCCCGGCGGCGTGCCAGAACAGAGACTACTGTCCCCCAGATCTTGGCTTCGCGATGGCGGCGGCTCTGGAAGGTTTCTCGTACCGTGGCTTTTTCCATATCGTGTTTTAGGTCTGGGACCTTTTTATAGGCGAAGAGGCGGAGTCGGAGGGTCGAAGAGGCGGCGACACCATTGGGTGGCGCGGGCCACCCCCAGGCCGCGCTGGCCTATGGTCTCGTGGGCCTGTGCCCCCTCTCTGGCGGTTCTCGGGTGTTCTGGAAGCTTCGTGGAAAAATAGGATGCTGGGTCTTGATTTCGTCCGATTCCGAGAATATTTCCTTACTAGGATTTCTGGAACCAAAAACAGCAGAAAACAGGAACTGGCACTTCGGCATCTCGTCAATAGGTTAGTTCCAGAAAACGCATAAATATGACATAAAATGTGCATATAACATGTAGATATCATCAATAATGTGGCATGGAACATAAGAAATTATCGATACGTCGGAGACGTATCATCCCTACTCTTCTAGCTACCCTGATGTCGTCGAACTCTCTGATGATTGTCTCGGATAGGCGGCTAACACTCAATTGCTTGCTGGTGTTTCCGAAACACCACACGTTTCTGTTCTTCCATAATGCATAACTGCCCGTGCACACCAAGGTGTCGAACAACTTCTGTGATCCTCTGATGTCTACGGGTGCTTCTATTCTTGTAGACAATGTTGGGCCTCCAAGAGCAGAGGTTTGTAGAACAGCAGCAAGTTTCCCTTAAGTGGATCACCCAAGGTTTATCGAACTCAGGGAGGAAGAGGTCAAAGATATCCCTCTCAAGCAACCCCGCAATCACGATACAAGAAGTCTCTTGTGTCCCCAACACACCTAATACACTTGTCGGATGTATAGGTGCACTAGTTCGGCGAAGAGATGGTGAAATACAAGTAGTATGGATGTATATGAGTGGTAATAACAATCTGAATAAAATATGGCAGCGAGTAAACATGCAACGGAACGATAAATAAACGGAGATTCGATGTTTGGAAACAAGGCCTAGGGATCCTACTTTCACTAGTGGACACTCTCAACATTGATCACATAATAAAACCACTCTACACTCTCTTGTTGGATGATGAACACCACTAATTGTGTAGGGCTACAAGAGCACCTCAATGCCGGAGTTAACAAGCTCCACAACATTCAATGTTCATATTTAAATAACCTTAGAGTGCATGATAGACCAACGCAATTACACCGAGTACTAACATAGCATGCACACTGTCACCGACAGACTATGAAAGGGGGAATAGATTGCATCAATACCATCATAGTAATAGTTAACTTCATAATCTACAAGAGATCCCAATCATAAACTACGCCAAGTACTACACGATGCACACACTATCACCATTACATAATGGAGGAGGAATAGCCTACTTTAATAACATCACTAGAGTAGCACATAGACAACTAGATCCTAAAGAGAGAGATGAACCACATAGCTACAGCAGAGCCCTCAGCCCCGGGGGTGAATTACTCCCTCCTCATCATGGAGACAGCGATGGCGGTGAAGATGGCGGTGGAGATGGCGGAGGAGATGACTCCGGGGGCAATTCCCCGTCCCGGCAGGGTGCCGGAACAGAGACTTCTGTCCCCCGAATTGGAGTTTCGCGATGGCGGCGGCTCTGGAAGGTTTTCTCGGGTTTCGTCAATCGGTGTAGGGTTTTCGCGACAGAGACTTTAAGTAGGCGAAAGGGTAGGTCAGGAAGCGTCACGGGGGCCCCACACAACAGGGCCACGTGGGCCCCCTGTTGGCCGCGCCGCCCTAGTGTGGCGGCGCCCCGTGGCCCCACTTCGTTTCCTCTCCGGTCTTCTGGAAGCTTCGTGCAAAAATAGGACCGTGGGCGTTGATTTCGTCCAATTCCGAGAATATTTCCTTACTAGGATTTCTGAAACCAAAAACAGCAGAAAACAGCAACTGGCTCTTCGGCATCTCGTCAATAGTTAGTTCCGGAAAATGCATCAAAACGATATAAAGTGTGAACAAAACATGTAGGTATTGTCATAAAACTAGCATGGAACATCAGAAATTATAGATACGTTTGAGACGTATCAAGCATCCCCAAGCTTAGTTCCTACTCGCCCTCGAGTAGGTAAACGATAACAAGAATAATTTCTGAAGTGACATGCTACTTACATAATCTTGATCATACTATTGTAAAGCATATGAGATGAATGCAGCGATTCGAAGCAATGATGAAGATAATGAGTAAACAAATGAATCATATAACAAAGACTTTTCATGAATAATACTTTCAAGACAAGCATCAATAAGACTTGCATAAGAGTTACTTATAAAGCAATAAATTCAAAGTAAAGGCATTGAAGCAACACAAAGGAGGATATAAGTTTCAGCGGTTGCTTTACACTTCAACATATATATCTCATGGATAATTGTCAACACAAAGTAATATAACAAGTGCAATAGGTAAACATGTAAGAATCAATGCAGACAGTTGATACAAGTGTTTGCTTCTGGGATAGAAAGAATAGGCAAACTGACTCAACAAAAAGTAGAAGATAGGCCCTTCGCAGAGGGAAGCATTGATTACTATATTTGTGCTAGAGCTTTTCATTTTGAAAACAAGAAACAATTTTGTCAACGGTAGTAATAAAGCATATGTGTTATGTATAAGACATCTTATAAGTTGCAAGCCTCATGCATAGTATACTAATAGTGCTCGCACCTTGTCCTAATTAGCTTGGATTAACACGGATTATCATTGCATAGCATATGTTTCAACCAAGTGTCATAAAGGGGTACCTCTATGCCGCCTGTACAAAGGTCTAAGGAGAAAGCTCGCATTGGATTTCTCGCTTTTGATTATTCTCAACTTAGACATCCATACCGGGACAACATAGACAACGAGATAATGGACTCCTCTTTAATGCATAAGCATTCAACAACAGTTAATATTCTCATAAGAGATTGAGGATTAATTGTCCAAACTGAAACTTCCACCATGAATCATGGCTTTAGTTAGCGGCCCAATGTTCTTCTCTAACAGTATGCATACTCAAACCATTTGATCATGAAAATCGCTCTTACTTCAGACAAGACGAACATGCATAGCAACTCACATGATATTAAACAAAGGTAAAGTTGATGGCGTCCCTAGAAACATGGTTACCGCTCAACAAGCAACTTATTAAGAAATAAGACACATAAGTACATATTCTTCACCACAATAGTTTTTAAGCTATTTTTTCCATGAGCTATATATTGCAAAGACAAAGAATAGAATTTTAAAGGTAGCACTCAAGTAATTTACTTTGGAATGGCGGAGAAATACCATGTGGTAGGTAGGTATGGTGGACACAATGGCATGGTTATTGGCTCAAGGATTTGGATGCACGAGAAGAATTCCTCTCAATACAAGGCTAGGCTAGCAAGGTTGTTTGAAGCAAACTCAAGTATAAAAGGTGCAGCAAAGCCCACTATGAACATATTGTAACTATTATAAGACTTTACATTGTCTCCTTGTTGTTCAAACACCTCAACCAGAAAATATCTAGACTCTAGAGATCAATCATGCAAACCAAATTTTAACAAGCTCTATGTAGTTATTCATTAATGGGTACAAGGTACATGATGCAAGAGCTTAAACATGATCTATATGAGCACAACAATTGCCAAGTATCAAATTATTCAAGACATATTACCAATTAGCACATGAAGCATTTTTTTGTTTCCAACCATATAACAATGAACGAAGCGGTTTCAACCTTCGCCATGAACATTAAAAGCTAAGAACACATGTGTTCATATGAACCAGCGGAGCGTGTCTCTCTCCCACACAAGCATTTATTCAGAGAATGAAAATAACAAAACGAAAATAAAAGCACACAGACGCTCCAAGTAAAGTACATAAGATGTGACCGAATAAAAATATAGTTTCAAGAGAAGAAATCGATAATTTGTCGATGAAGAAGGGGATGCCTTGGGCATCCCCAAGCTTAGATGCTTGAGTCTTCTTGAAATATGCAGGGATGAACCACGGGGGCATCCCCAAGCTTAGACTTTTCACTCTTCTTGATCATATTGTATCATCCTCCTCTCTTGACCCTTGAAAACTTCCTCCACACCAAACTCAAAACAAATTCATTAGAGGGTTAGTGCATAATCAAAAATTCACATGTTCAGAGGTGACACAATCATTCTTAACACTTCTGGACATTGCACAAAGCTACTGAAAGTTAATGGAACAAACAAATCCATCCAATACAGCAAAAGAGGCAATGCGAAATAAAAGGCAGAATCTGTCAAAACAGAACAGTCCGTAAAGACGAATTTTATATAGGCACCATACTTGCTCAGATGAAAATGCCCAAATTGAATGAAAGTTGCGTACATATCTGAGGATCACGCACGTAAATTGGCAGATTTTTCTGAGTTACCTACAGAGAACACTGCCCAAATTCGTGACAGCAAGAAATCTGTTTCTGCGCAGTAATCCAAATCTAGTATTGACTTTACTATCAAAGACTTTACTTGGCACAATAATGCAATAAAATATAGATAAGGAGAGGTTGCTACAGTAATAACAACTTCCAAGACACAAATATAAAGCAAAATTGCTGTAGTAAAATAAAAACATGGGTTATCTCCCAAGAAGTGCTTTCTTTATAGCCATTAAGATGGGCTCATCAGTTTTAATGATGCACTCTCAAGAAATAGCTGTTGGAGCAAAAGAGAGCATAAAAAAGCAAGTTCAAAACACATTTAAGTCTAACCCACTTCCTATGCATAGGAATCTTGTACACAAATGAATTCATGAAGAACAAAGTGACAAGCATAGGAAGATAAAACACGAGTAACTTCAAGATTATCAACATAGAGAGGGGAAACTTAATATTATTAAGATGCATATAACCATGTTTCCCTCTCTCATAATAACTTTCAGTAGCATCATTGATGAAATCCACAATATAACCATCACTTAAAACATTCTTATCATGGTTCATATGCATAAAGGTATCATTAATTTTGGCATAAGAAGAGTTCTTCTCATTAATAGTAATTGGAGCAAGATTATTATCAAGAATATGAACATGGTAAACAAGTTGCATACTAAGGGAATTGTTTTTAGCAATCCAATCATAACTATGACAAGTTTCATAAGGATAGTTATAACCTATATCATAGCATTCTTTATAATAATCATCAAAGATTGGAGGCATAGTGTCATCATAAGAAATAGAATAGTTATCTTTCACAGTATGCTCATCTGTGACCATACCATCGTTGTTACTAGAAAAAGATGTATCAAACATATAATGATCAGTAGCAAAAGAATTTTCAAACACATCATCCCCAAGATTAGAGCTTTCTATATCATTATGGGAGGAAGCATGGATAGTACTGATACTATGGCAATTATTAACATCATCATTTTCAGAATTAGTTTCCCAGAGATTTCCAATATCAAAAGTAGTGTGCTCTTTCAAATCATGATCACTAATGTAGGTAAAGGGCATAGGAAGATCATTGTACTTAGATTCATTATCATAATAATCATTAGGAGCAACATACTTACGGTTACCTATCGTTATCTCATACAAGCGGGGATATGCTGTTTCCTCTTTCTTTTTATTCCCCTTCTTCTTCTTCGTTCCCTTCTTCTTCTTCTTCTCCTCCTTCTCCTTGTTCCCTTCTTTAGCAGGAAGAGGCTTGAAGGGGGGCTCCTCCACATAACCTGATTTATTCCCATAAACAATAGAAGAAACTTGGGAGGATTGCTCCTTTTCATTAATAAGTTTAAAACACACAGAGGTCCTATCATATTTTGGCAAAGTGTCATCTTCTAAAATATTTTGTATGTAAGTATTTGTATGGCAATTATCAATGCAATAAGAAAAACATCCACGCAGGACATCATCAATATCAAGATCACTCATATGTAACAAAGAGATTTTTCTTGATAACTCTTCACACCACAAAAATAGAGTAAGTTCATCATGCTGATTAGGAGTAATTTCATCATCACAATACAAATTTGCAGCACTCATGGGGTTCGAATTATCATTGGAGGAGCATTGAAAATTAAAATGACCCACTCTATGGCAAAGTTCGCAAATAAAAGGATAGATGGCACAAACCTTTTTACCAAGATCATCTAGAGCCCTAGACCACTTTCTAGTTTTTTCATTCATATGGTGGATACAATATTCATCTTCGATTTGATTAATTCCACAGGGTCTATGCATTCCACGAAAATTAACATGCTTATAAGAAACAGAAGTTTGGGCATGTTCATTGCAATCATTAATAACAGTTTCATCCTTCATGCAAGTGTCTTTAAAAGGTTCATGATACTTATCAAAATTCTTCCTAGGCAATTCAAAATGAGAGGCAAAAGCTTTATAAAGATTTGCAACAACTTGAGAGTCAAGACCATAAGTAGCACTCATACTTCGAATTTTATCAGTATCCATAAAAGTTTCAATGCATTCATAATCATAATTTATACTCGACTCTTTACCTTTGTTGTTCTCCCATCCTTCGGTGTTCTCCCGAATCCGATCAAGAAGGTCCATTTTAAACTCTTCTTCATTGCGTGTAAATGATCCAGAACAAGTAGTATCCGAGCAAGGTTTTATCTTGAAAAGAAAGTCTTGCATAGAAATTATCAATGATGATATTACCAGGAAGCTCATGATTGGGGCATTTGAGCATTAAAGACTTCAATCTCCCCCATGCTTGGGCAATACTTTCTCCATCATGAGGCCAGAAATTATATATGCGGTTCCGATCTTTGTGAATTTCACTTGGAGGATAGAATTTGGAATAAAATAAAGGCACAATGTCCTCCCAACCAAGAGAATCCCTATTCTTCAGCAATTTATACCAGTGCGCCGCTTTACCAGACAGCGACATAGAGAATAGTTTCTTCTTCACTTCACCCATAGAGATACCTGCACACTTGAATAACCCGCATAATTCATGCAAAAACAGTAAATGATCTCCAGGATGGATAGTTCCATCCCCTTTATAGCGGTTATCCATAACACGTTCAATAATTCTCATAGGTATTTTATACGGAATACTTTCAGCAGGTGGAGCATCATTAGAGTTATCGCATATGGTAGATAAAACATTATCAGAGCAAAATATTTCTTCCAAAGCTGAGGAGCAAAAAAGATTATTTTTATATAAACTAGCTTCGCCAAGCTTAGACTTTTCCATAGCATTATCAGTAATTGCATTCATACTAATAACATTGCTACTATCATGCAGATAAGGTTCCATAGGTTTTTTAATTTTCGCATCAAACAATTCATATCTTAACTCAGGAAATAGATTAAAAAGCTCATTGTTGTTTTCCATTATGCCTAACTAGTGAAAATAAAAAACAAGAAACAAAAAAAGATGCAATTGCAAGATCTAAAGGAAATAGCTTCGAGCACACACACAACGGCAACAGAAAAGTACTTAGTTACCTGGGTCCGAAGTATGAGTGCCTTTTACCTTTCCTCCCCGGCAACGGCGCCAGAAAAGTTCTTGATGTCTACGGGTGCTTCTATTCTTGTAGACAGTGTTGGGCCTCCAAGAGCAGAGGTTTGTAGAACAGCAGCAAGTTTCCCTTAAGTGGATCACCCAAGGTTTATCGAACTCAGGGAGGAAGAGGTCAAAGATATCCCTCTCAAGCAACCCTGCAACCACGATACAAGAAGTCTCTTGTGTCTCCAACACACCTAATACACTTGTCAGATGTATAGGTGCACTAGTTCGACGAAGAGATGGTGAAATACAAGTAGTATGGATGTATATGAGTGGTAATAACAATCTGAATAAAATATGGCAGCGAGTAAACATGCAACAGAACAGTAAATAAACGGAGATTCGATGTTTGGAAACAAGGCCTAGGGATCCTACTTTCACTAGTGGACACTCTCAACATTGATCACATAATAAAACCACTCTACACTTTCTTGTTGGATGATGAACACCACTAATTGTGTAGGGCTACAAGAGCACCTCAATGCCGGAGTTAACAAGCTCCACAACATTCAATGTTCATATTTAAATAACCTTAGAGTGCATGATAGACCAACGCAATTACACCAAGTACTAACATAGCATGCACACCGTCACCGACAGACTATGAAAGGGGGAATAGATTGCATCAATACCATCATAGTAATAGTTAACTTCATAATCTACAAGAGATCACAATCATAAACTACGCCAAGTACTACACGATGCACACACTATCACCATTACATCATGGAGGAGGAATAGCCTACTTTAATAACATCACTAGACTAGCACATAGACAACTAGATCACAAAGAGAGAGATGAACCACATAGCTACAGCAGAGCCCTCAGCCCCGGGGGTGAATTACTCCCTCCTCATCATGGAGACAGCGATGACGGTGAAGATGGCGGTGGAGATGGCGGTGGAGATGACTCCGGGGGCAATTCCCCGTCCCGGCAGGGTGCCGGAACAGAGACTTCTGTCCCTGATGTCTACGGGAGCTTCTATTCTTGTAGACAGTGTTGGGCCTCCAAGAGCAGAGGTTTGTAGAACAGCAGCAAGTTTCCCTTAAGTGGATCACCCAAGGTTTATCGATCTCAGGGAGGAAGAGGTCAAAGATATCCCTCTCATGCAACCCTGCAACCACAAAGCAAGAAGTCTCTTGTGTCCCCAAGACACCTAATAGGTGCACTAGTTCGGCGAAGAGATAGTGAAATACAGGTGGTATGAATAAGTAGTAGCAACGGCACCAGAAAAGTGCTTTGCCCAGGACGAGTAAACAAGCAGTAGTAACGCAGCGAGTAGTAACGCAATAAAACAAGTAAACAAGCAGCGATAGCGATATTTAGGAACAAGGCCTAGGGATTACACTTTCACTAGTGGACACTCTCAACATTGATCACATAACAGAATAGACAAATGCATACTCTACACTCTTGTTGGATGATGAACACATTGCGTAGGATTACACGAACCCTCAATGCCGGAGTTAACAAGCTCCACAATAATGCTCATATTTTAGTAACCTTTAGTGTAAGATAGATCAAAAGACTAAACCAAGTACTAACATAGCATGCACACTGTCACCTTCATGCATATGTAGGAGGAATAGATCACATCAATATTATCATAGCAATAGTTAACTTCGCAATGTACAAGAGATCATGATCATAGCATAAACCAAGTACTAACACGGTGTACACACTGTCACCTTTGCACACGTGCAGGAGGAATAAAACTACTTTAATAACATTGCTAGAGTAGCACATAGATAAATTGTGATACAAACACATTGCAATCATAAAGAGATATAAATAAGCACCTCACTATGCCATTCAACAGTGAATAAGTATTCCGTGAAATATAGCCTAAGAGACCCACACGGTGCACACACTCGTCACCTTTACACACGTGGGACAAGGAGTCTCCGGAGATCACATAAGTAAAACTCACTTGACTAGCATAGTGACATCTAGATTACAAGCATCATCATATGAATCTCAATCATGTAAGGCAGCTCATGAGATTATTGTATTGAAGTACATATGAGAGAGATGAACCACATAGCTACCGGTACAGCCCCGAGCCTCGATGGAGAACTACTCCCTCCTCATGGGAGCAGCAACGGTGATGAAGATGGCGGTGGAGATGGCAGCGGTGTCGATGGGGAAGCCTTCCGGGGGCACTTCCCCGCTCCGGCAGGGTGCCGCAACAGAGACTCCTGTCCCCCCGATCTTGGCTTCGCGATGGCGGCGGCTCTGGAAGGTTTTCCGTATCGTGGTTCTTCGCATCAGGGTTTTCGCGACAGAGGCTTTATATAGGCGAAGAGGCGGCGAAGGAGGGTCGAAGGGGTGGCCACACCATATGGCGGCGCGGCCAGGGCCTGGGCCGCGCCGGCCTATGGTCTGGGGGCCTAGTGCCCCCCCTCTGGTCCTTCCCGGGTGTTCTGGATGCTTCCGGTGAAAATAGGAACCTGGGTCTTGATTTCGTCCGATTCCGAGAATATTTCGTTACTAGGATTTCGAAACCAAAAACAGCAGAAAACAACAGAATCGGCACTTCGGCATCTTGTTAATAGGATAGTTCCGGAAAATGCACGAATATGACATAAAGTGTGCATAAAACATGTAGGTATCATCAATAATATGGCATAGAACATAAGAAATTATCGATACGTCGGAGACGTATCAAGCATCCCCAAGCTTAGTTCTCGCTCGTCCCGAGCAGGTAAAACGATAACAAAGATAATTTCTGAAGTGACATGCCATCATAACCTTGATCATACTATTTGTAAACATATGTAGTGGATGCAGCGATCAAAACAATGGTAATGACATGAGTAAACAAGTGAATCCTAAAGCAAAGACTTTTCATGAATAGTACTTCAATACAAGCATTAATAAGTCTTGCATAAGAGTTACCTCATAAAGCAATAAATCAAAGTAAAGGCATTGAAGCAACACAAAGGAAGATTAAGTTTCAGCGGTTGCTTTCAACTTGTAATATGTATATCTCATGGATAATTGTCAACATAGAGTAATATAACAAGTGCAATATGCAAATATGTAGGAATCAATGCACAGTTCACACAAGTGTTTGCTTCTTGAGGTGGAGAGAGATAGGTGAACTGACTCAACATAAAAGTAAAAAGAATGGTCCTTCAAAGAGGAAAGCATTGATTGCTATATTTGTGCTAGAGCTTTTATTTTGAAAACATGAAACAATTTTGTCAACGGTAGTAATAAAGCATATGAGTTATGTACATTATATCTTGCAAGTTGCAAGCCTCATGCATAGTATACTAATAGTGCCCGCACCTTGTCCTAATTAGCTTGGACTACCGGATCTTTGCAATGCACATGTTTTAACCAAGTGTCACAATGGGGTACCTCCATGCCGCCTGTACAAAGGTCTAAGGAGAAAGCTCGCACTTTGGATTTCTCGCTTTTGATTATTCTCAACTTAGACATCCATACTGGGACAACACGGACAACAGATAATGGACTCCTCTTTAATGCATAAGCATGTGGCAACAATTATTATTCTCATATGAGATTGAGGATATGTGTCCAAACTGAAACTTCCACCATGAATCATGGCTTTAGTTAGCGGCCCAATGTTCTTCTCTAACAATATGCATGCTCCAACCATAAAGGTGGTAGATCTCTCTTACTTCGGACAAGACGGACATGCATAGCAACTCACATGATATTCAACAAAGAATAGTTGATGGCGTCCCCGAAGCATGGTTATCGCACAACAAGCAACTTAATAAGAGATAAAGTGCATAAGTACATATTCAATACCACAATAGTTTTTAAGCTATTTGTCCCATGAGCTATATATTGCAAAGGTGAATGATGGAATTTTAAAGGTAGCACTCAAGCAATTTACTTTGGAATGGCGGATAAATACCATGTAGTAGGTAGGTATGGTGGACACAAATGGCATAGTGGTTGGCTCAAGTATTTTGGATGCATGAGAAGTATTCCCTCTCGATACAAGGTTTAGGCTAGCAAGGTTATTTGAAACAAACACAAGGATGAACGGTACAGCAAAACTCACATAAAAGACATATTGTAAACATTATAAGACTCTACACCGTCTTCCTTGTTGTTCAAAACTCAATACTAGATATTATCTAGACTCTAGAGAAACCAAATATGCAAACCAAATTAGCAAGCTCTAAGTGTTTCTTCATTAATGGGTGCAAAGTATATGATGCAAGAGCTTAAACATGAGCACAACAATTGCCAAGTATCAAATTATCCAAGACATTTCTAGAGTTACTACATGTAGCATTTTCCAATTCCAACCATATAACAATTTAACGAAGAAGAAACTTCGCCATGAATACTATGAGTAGAGCCTAAGGACATACTTGTACATATGCTATAGCGGAGCGTGTCTCTCTCCCACAAAGTGAATGCTAGGATCCATTTTATTCAAACAAAACAAAAAATAAAACAAACCGACGCTCCAAGCAAAGTGCATAAGATGTGACGGAATAAAAATATAGTTTCATGGGAGGAACCTGATAATGTTGTCGATGAAGAAGGGGATGCCTTGGGCATCCCCAAGCTTAGACGCTTGAGTCTTCTTATAATATGCAGGGGTGAACCACCGGGGCATCCCCAAGCTTAGAGCTTTCACTCTTCTTGATCATAGTATATCATCCTCCTCTCTTGACCCTTGAAAACTTCCTCCACACCAAACTCGAAACAACTCATTAGAGGGTTAGTGGACAATAAAAATTAACATGTTCAGAGGTGAAACAATCATTCTTAACACTTCTGGACATTGCATAAAGCTACTGGACATTAATGGATCAAAGAAATTCATCCAACATAGCAAAAGAGGCAATGCGAAATAAAAGGCAGAATCTGTCAAAACAGAACAGTCCGTAAAGATGGATTTTATTAGGCCACCAGACTTGCTCAAATGAAAATGCTCAAATTGAATGAAAGTTGCGTACATATCTGAGGATCACTCACGTAAATTGGCTTAATTTTCTGAGTTACCTACAGAGAATTAGACCCAGATTCGTGACAGCAAAGAAATCTGTTTCTGCGCAGTAATCCAAATCTAGTATTCACTTTACTATCAAAGACTTTACTTGGCACAACAAAACACAAAACTAAGATAAGGAGAGGTTGCTACAGTAGTAAACAACTTCCAAGACTCAAATATAAAACAAAAATACTGTAGCAAAATAAACACATGGGTTATCTCCCAAGAAGTTCTTTCTTTATAGCCATTAAGATGGGCTCAGCAGTTTTAATGATGCACTCGCAAGAAATAGTAGTTGAAGCAAAAGAGAGCATCAAGAAGCAAATCCAAAACATATTTAAGTCTAACATGCTTCCTATGCATAGGAATCTTGTAAATAAACAAGTTCATGAAGAGCAAAGTGACAAGCATAGGAAGATAAAACAAGTGTAGCTTCAAAAAATTTAGCACATAGAGAGGCATTTTAGTAACATGAAAATTTCTACAACCATATTTTCCTCTCTCATAATAACTTTCAGTAGCAACATGAGCAAACTCAACAATATAACTATCACATAAAGCATTCTTATCATGAGTCTCATGCATAAAATTATTACTCTCCACATAAGCATAATCAATTTTATTAGTAATAGTGGGAGCAAATTCAACAAAGTAGCTATCATTATTATTCTCATCAAGTGTAGGAGGCATAGTATAATCACAATAAAATTTACTCTCCATAGTAGGTTGCACCAAAAGACCACTATCATTATAATCATAAATAGGAGGCAAAGTATCATCAAAGAAAATTTTCTCCTCAATGCTTGGGGGACTAAAAAGATCATGAAAACCAGCTTCCCCAAGCTTAGAACTTTCTATATCATTAGCAACAATGGTGTTCAAAGCGTTCATACTAATATTACTACCAAGCATGCAAATAAGATTTCATAGGTTTTTTAATTTTCGCATCAAACAATCCATGTTTTAAATCAGGAAATAGAATAAGAAGCTCATTGTTGTCCATTATGCCAAACTAGTGTAAACAAGAAACAAAAAGATGCAATTGCAGGATCTAAAGGAAATAGCTTCGAGCACACACACAGAAAAGTACTTATGCCTGGGACCGGAGTATGAGAGCCTTTTACCTTTCCTCCCCGGCAACGGCGCCAGAAAAGTGCTTGATGTCTACGGGAGCTTCTATTCTTATAGACAGTGTTGGGCCTCCAAGAGCAGAGGTTTGTAGAACAGCAGCAAGTTTCCCTTAAGTGGATCACCCAAGGTTTATCGATCTCAGGGAGGAAGAGGTCAAAGATATCCCTCTCATGCAACCCCGCAACCACAAAGCAAGAAGTCTCTTGTGTCCCCAACACACCTAATAGGTGCACTAGTTCGGCGAAGAGATAGTGAAATACAGGTGGTATGAATAAGTAGTAGCAACGGCACCGAGAAAAGTGCTTTGCCCAGGACAATAAACAAGCAGTAGTAACGCAGCAGTAGTAACGCAGCGAGTAGTAACGCAAGAAAACAAGAAACAAGCAGCGATAGCGATATTTAGGAACAAGGCCTAGGGATTACACTTTCACTAGTGGACACTCTCAACATTGATCACATAACGGAATAGACAAATGCATACTCTACACTCTTGTTGGATGATGAACACATTGCGTAGGATTACACGAACCCTCAATGCCGGAGTTAACAAGCTCCACAATAATGCTCATATTTTAGTAACCTTTAGTGTAAGATAGATCAAAAGACTAAACCAAGTACTAACATAGCATGCACACTGTCACCTTCATGCATATGTAGGAGGAATAGATCACATCAATATTATCATAGCAATAGTTAACTTCGCAATCTACAAGAGATCATGATCATAGCATAAACCAAGTACTAACACGGTGCACACACTCGTCACCTTTGCACACGTGCAGGAGGAATAAAACTACTTTAATAACATTGCTAGAGTAGCACATAGATAAATTGTGATACAAACACATTGCAATCATAAAGAGATATAAATAAGCACCTCACTATGCCATTCAACGAGTGAATAAGTATTCTGTGAAATATAGCCTAGGAGACCCACACGGTGCACACACTCGTCACCTTTACACACGTGGGACAAGGAGTCTCCGGAGATCACATAAGTAAAACTCACTTGACTAGCATAGTGACATCTAGATTACAAGCATCATCATATGAATCTCAATCATGTAAGGCAGCTCATGAGATTATTGTATTGAAGTACATAGGAGAGAGATGAACCACATAGCTACCGGTACAGCCCCGAGCCTCGATGGAGAACTACTCCGTCCTCATGGGAGCAGCAGCGGTGATGAAGATGGCGGTGGAGATGGCAGCGGTGTCGATGGGGAAGCCTTCCGGGGCACTTCCCCGCTCCGGCAGGGTGCCGGAACGGAGACTCCTGTCCCCCGGATCTTGGCTTCGCGATGGCGGCGGCTCCGGAAGGTTTTCCGTATCGTGGTTCTTCGCATCGGGGTTTTCGCGACGGAGGCTTTATATAGGCGAAGAGGCGGCGCAGGAGGGTCGAAGGGGTGGCCACACCATATGGCGGCGCGGCCGGGGCCCGGGCCGCGCCGGCCTATGGTCCGGGGGCCCGATGCCCCCCTATGGTCCTTCCCGGTGTTCTGGATGCTTCCGGTGAAAATAGGAACCCGGGTCTTGATTTCGTCCGATTCCGAGAATATTTCGTTACTAGGATTTCTGAAACCAAAAACAGCAGAAAACAAGAATCGGCACTTCGGCATCTTGTTAATAGGTTAGTTCCAGAAAATGCACGAATATGACATAAAGTGTGCATAAAACATGTAGGTATCATCAATAATATGGCATAGAACATAAGAAATTATCGATACGTCGGAGACGTATCAGTCCCCCGAATTGGAGTTTCGCGATGGCGGCGGCTCTGGAAGGTTTTCTCGGGTTTCATCAATCGGTGTAGGGTTTTCGCGACGGAGACTTTAAGTAGGCGGAAGGGCAGGTCAGGAGGCGTCACGGGGGCCCCACACAACAGGGCCGCGCGGGCCCCCTGTTGGCCGCGCCGCCCTACTGTGGCGGCGCCCCGTGGCCCCACTTCGTTTCCTCTCCGGTCTTCTCGAAGCTTCATGCAAAAATAGGACCCTGGGCGTTGATTTCGTCCAATTCCGAGAATATTTCCTTACTAGGATTTCTGAAACCAAAAACAGCAGAAAACAACAACTGGCTCTTCGGCATCTCGTCAATAGGTTAGTTCCGGAAAATGCATCAAAACAATATAAAGTGTGAACAAAACATGTAGGTATTGTCATAAAACTAGCATGGAACATCAGAAATTATAGATACGTTTGAGACGTATCATCCTCCATGAAATTTTTCGCGCTCCCTAGTCCACCAAGCATTCATGGAGCTCTTGGGTGTGGGCATCTGTATGACAACCCATACACTGAGCCGCTGCGCACACCGTAGTCAGACCTGCCTTGCATGCACGCATTGGAGCAAAATGTGGTCCGTCGTGTCTTCCTCTTGGAGGCATACCAAGCAAGCTGAGGAGTTCTCCTAGAGCCCATGCCTAGCTCGCCGGTCCGGGGTCCAAATGCGGTGCTGAATCCCCAGCCACATGAAAAGCTTACTCTTTGGTGTGGCACGACATATCCAAATTGCCTCGCTCAAAGGGAATCTGACGTCACCCTGACAGAGCATATCATATGTTGACCTTGCGGAGTATTCCCCTGCTGCCGCCCATGGCCATGAGAAGGTGTCCGCCACCGAGACACCACGTGACACTCCAGAAACCGCAACCCAGAGGGAAATGCACTCTAAAACCCCTCTTGTGGCCAGATTACCTGAGAAGTCAGTGATCCATGCGTTCTGAGACATCCCTTGTGCTACCGTTCTTGCATTGCGTGTCCTGGCATTGATGGTAAGACACAAGCCTGGGGCATAATCAGTCGCTGCATGTCCATTGATCCACCGATCTCACTAGAAAAGAGTGCTCTTGCCGTCACCAACCTTTATGCGCACCAAACTGTCAAACATCTCCCGAGCCTGGGTGTCCTTGATCATCAGCAGCCCCTGCCATGGCCTCCCTAGGTCTATTCTCTGAAGCTATTGCCAGCGTACTCGAAGGTCTAGGCCCTGTAGATGCAGGTTTTTGACTCCCATACCTCCTAACTCCAAGGGCTTGCACGCCCTCTCCCAAGCGACCAAGCACTGGCCTCCATAAGCGTGCTCCTTGCCAGCCCAAAAGAAACCACACATGCCTTCATGAATCTCATCAATCAGCCAACATGGGGCCTCCGAGATCAAGAGATGATGCACCGACCTTGCAGCCATCACTGCCTTGACAAGCACAAATCTCCCTGGCTTAGTCACCAAGCTCCTCTGCCAAGCCGGTACAATCCTGACAACCGCATCGATCATAGGTTGCCATTGCACTCTCGTGAGCGGTCATAGCGCTAGTTGTAATCCCAGGTATCAGATGGGGAATTCTGTGATAGGGCAATGAAGGATACCTTCGACCAATCTCCTCTCTGCGTCGCCACTACGAATCAAGGTCGCCGAGGTTTTTCTGAAGTTGACGTGTAGTCCCGAAGCCCTACCAAACATATGCAGCAGTTCATGGACCACCACCAGATCGAGAGCTTGCGGCTTCACAAACACCACCACGTCATCCGCATATATGGATAGTCTTTGAATGTGGGTGCAGTTACCAATCCGAGCCAGCAGTCCCCCCCTCCGTGGCCTTGCCAACGAGCAGTGTGACCACTCCATTGCTAGCACAAATAACTGAGGGGATAGTGGATCGCCTTGGCGGAGCCCCCTCGCATGCCTGATCATATCTCCAGGTGCCCCATTAACCAGTACCCGCGTGGATACAGTACGGAGCGCAATCGCCGTCCATCGTAGCCAGGGCTCCGGGAACCCCATCCTACGTAGTACCTCTAGCAGAAAAGTCCAGGAGAGTGAGTCAAAAGCTCGAGAGATATCAATTTTCAATAGAATGCCCGCCTCTTTTCTTCCATTGATCTTCCTGGCCATTTGACAGACCAGCCTAAAATTATCATGCAGATGTCTCCCCTTGATAAACACCGACTGATTCGCGCTCACCAACAACTCCATCTTGGATCTCAATCGGTTAGCCAGTTGCTTAATCCATAATTTGGCAAAACTGTGTACAAGGCTAATGGAATCTCCCACTTCATTGGCATCAGGTTTCTTCGGAATGAATGAAATCATGGTACAATTCAACCTGCCAAAACCCTGCCATCTCCCACGTGTAGCTTGCAGATTGCTTCCATCAATTCTGGCTTGATCACCGGCTAAGCACACTGGTAAAACACCCCAACAAAGCCATCTGGCCCCGGTGCACGCTCTGCAAGCATTTCTCTGATGACTCCCCAAACCTCTACCCCCGTAAAGATACTCCCAAAATCGATAAGATCCTCCATCCGCTCTAGCATCCCTAACTCTTCCAAATGCATGGTGCAATCCCTTTTGCAGATGGTGCCCAACAGATCCCTATAAGCCTCGAAGAAATTTTTTTTGCTTACGATCTGGGTCGGTGACGATCTTATTCTCATGGAGGATGGCGGGGATGAAGTTCTTGACGTGATGCTCATTTGCCACCGCCTGAAAGAGTTTAGTATTCGTGTCTCCATCGCGCAACCAGCGCATCCTAGATTTTTTTCGGGCCACATGGTCCTCTCAACTGAGGACAGCCCCAACACCAATTGCTTCAGCGCCTTTCGAAGCCACCACTCCTCATCGGACAACTGACATGTATCCTGAGCCGCATCAAACCAGTGAATCAAAATATTTGCCATGGCGATTTGCAGCTTGAGATTGCCCGTCCTCCTATCTCCCCATGACTGCAAGAACGTCGCTAGGTTTCTGAAGCATGCATCCAGTCGTAGAAAAGGATCCACTATTCCCGGATCGCAATTCCATCCCTATCTCACCGCATCGTCTAAACCGTCCAGTTTAAGCCAGAACATCTCAAACTTGAACCTCCGTCTAGATCTCTATACTCTTTTCATCTACCACTTATCTTCCTCTCTTCTTCCTATGCAGATTAGGCTATTCCTGGAGAACTGAGGTGGGGGAAGCTGCTCGTTCGTGTTGTGCAAATAAAGATATTCCTGGAAGTGCATGTACCTGACAAGGTCATGATGTTCCTCTCGTGTTTTTTGCCCCACGGTTTAACGAGTTTGGTCTATTCAGCATGACAAGCACATGCATTTTTGGCCTCATGGTTTGATGTCGATTCATGTACTTTTCCTCGTGTGTGGTTGAGCTATAGATATCTAGGCCTACTAAGACCTCTTCTGTTATTTGGATTTCACGATGTCAGTTAACCATATTTGAAATAGCAAAATTACCGCGTTTATTAAGAAATGTTCAATTTAAGCAACAATATGTACTAAGATTTCATACTTATTTTCATAAAACTGTAGTATTACTGATGATCTTGATTTGTATTAGTTGTATGACTACAAAGTTTGTCAATTTCTCAGCTAATTTATTAGGGTTGTGTAGATTACATAGTGTTTACATATGTATTTGTGCGCATGTATGTTTGTTTATGTATATATTTTTAGATATTATGATAAAGACCATTAAAGCATAGATTCGATCGAGTATCTTGGTACTGATTCTACTGTATTATTAGGTAAGTATAACTACAAAAACTTCTAAAGTATAATCTAAGTAGTTGGTGAACACGATAATGTATCTTACACATCAGTTTAGTAATAATTTGAAAACATGTATGCAACATCAAAATATTTGTTAGAAGCCCCAAAGAAGAGATGAAAACAACCAAATCAAGAAAACCTAATTATATAAAACACTACCTCTGTTGCGCAAAGGAGAGATTCCATGTGCCCTTTACGGTCTCTCCCCCGACGCTAGCTCCATCGCCATGAGCGTCTCCTCCTTTGACGCCCTTCGTGAAAGTGCATAGAGATCCCATGTGTGGTTTTGGTAATTAATGATAATACATATGGACTAATGGTTACATTGAGTTATATTTGTAGGAGTTGTCTATAGGTAATGTTTAAACCATATGTTGGCTTCAAGGTTGCAATAAGATGAAATGAGGTGCAAGTTCAAGATAACCGAACTCAGAGGGATCATATGCTTAAAGCTTGTCATTCATATGATGTTCATGGATATATGAAGATGCACCGAAGAAGAAGCTCACCCATAGTGCAGTATGGGGGGCAATCTGCATGCAAGACTTCATCAAGCAAGCACAATCAAGAACGGTGTTTCATCTTGTTGCGGTCAATATCATCATCATCGAGCTCAAGTGGAAGGCGCAAGGTTAAGGTTTGCTCTCCATAGGGTTTATTTCTCACCGGTCTCGTGGTTTAGTTGGGAGACCCATTTATAAGATAGTGGCCGTGCTATCAAGGGGCTCTCAAGTGAGTAACTTGATCGTATCGTTCGGAGTGCGGTCAAACCTTTGCATCCTTGCATCATCTTTCTTGGTTGTTATTTGGATCTTTTCCATAGAAAGGTGTTTTAGAGCTTGTGATTATTTCCATGACAAACTCTAGTTCATCGAAAACGGATTCCGCGTATATCACTTGTTGTGTTTTCGATATTGGAGTTTTTCTCGGTTCTCCGGGTTTAGATGTATAACTCTAAAATTCATATAAAATCATCCCCCACTAGTTTCCATGTTTTCAGCTTTTGTGGGGGTAGCTCTTGTCGTTTCATTTGGATTTTCCAATCTCAAGTTATTTGCATTTCAAGTTTGAGTTTAAAAGAGAGGGAACATTTTTTTTTGGCTGGTACTACCGCCCGCGGTACCTGGCTCGCTACCGGGCAGCTAGCTTTGCTCCCAGTATTCCCTAGAGCATTTACCGGTACCGAGCCCGGTGGTACCGGCCGGCCCAGGCTGGAGGTACGGACCCTCCACTCTCGCGCGCACTGCACCCCGCTGCCCTAGCCCGCTCGGCCGCCTGCGCCCCGCTTGCCACTCGACCGCGCGCCTGGGCTTCGGCCGCCTCTTGCTTGCACGCCTTCCCCTGATCCCCTTTGATCGCTAGCTGCCTCCCTCGTTGACCTAGGTTGTTTTATTCGGTCACTGTTTTCAAGCCAAATTTTATCAGCCCAACGGGCAGATTTGTGGTTGCCCCTATAAAAAGTCGGTTTCTCTCTCTTTGGCAGCATTTCTTCTTCTACCTCTAGCTCTCCTCCATTGTTGAATATATGAGAGCTTCTCCTCGCTCAATCCCTCCATGATTCTTGCTCAGATTTGAGGAAAAGAGAGAGGAGATCTAGATCTACATTTGCACCAATCAAATCCCCCTCTTTGTGAGGGAATCACTAGATCTAGATCTTGGAGAGACATTTGGTGTTCCTCTCCTTTTGGTTTTTCCTCTCTTATTCACCCAATAGCTTTAGTAGCTTTGTTGGAATTTGAGAGTGGAGGATTTGGACATCTTTGTGGTGTTATTGCCATTGCATTTGGTGCATCGGTTTGACTTCTCCGCGGTGATACGTGGAGGTGAAAGTTTGTGAGATATTCACTTCGGGAGCTTATTCCCAGAGCTTGTTCCTCTTGGGCCTTTGGACTCTAGACGGCTTAGTGGTCTTTGTGGTCTTTGTGGTGTTCTTGGGGACTCCAATTAAGTTGTGAAGATTCTTCAAGGTCAAGGCCTTTGTGGCGATTTATTGGGAGCCTCCAATTAAGTTGTGGAAATAGATTTGTGCGGATTCAGTGACCACCCTAAGGTTCCATAGTGGATCAAGAACATCCCTTTTGGTGGTAATTCTCGAGGAGAATACGGTGGCCCTCGTGCGTTTGGAGTGACTTGTCCTCAACACCACTCCAACTGAGAGTAGCACTCGCAAGAGTGTAAACTTCGGGATATATCGTTGTCTCCGCGTCACTTCGATTATTCTTATACCCGAGCTCTTTACTTATGCACTTTACTTTGTGATTACCTTCGTGCTTGAAGTTATATATCTTGCTATCACATAGTTGCTTGAATTGCTTAGCATAATTCGTTGGTGCACATAGGTGAACCCTAGTTATATAGGTTTTGTGCTTGACAAATTAAACGCTAGTTTTATTCCGCATTTGTTAAGCCATATTCACAAAAGTTTCAAACCGCCTATTCACCCCCCTCTAGGCGGCATATGTGTCCTTTCACTCCGCCCACCCCTGAAGATTATCTGAGCAAGATTTGTGAAGAGCACCATGAGTACTTGAGAGTTAGGTTGTTAAAGTGTATAATTAGATTGCCTAGCTCTTTTCATCCAATCGGTGTTTTGGAATAGTTAGACCTATGGAGGCAGACTTTGGATTCGAAGGGGTTTAGAGTTATTAGGACCAAGACTGAGTACATTTGATGCGACTTTAATGGTGTTGGTGGCGAAGACGGAGATGTTAGTTTAGAAGGAAAGATAGTGCCGGATGGGGACACCTTCCGTTACTTGGGATCGATGTTGCAAAGGAATGGTGATATCGACGAGGATGTTTGCCACGGGATCAAGGCAGAGTGGATGAAGTGGCAACAAACATCTGGTTTCCTATGTGACAAGAAGGTCCCACAAAATCTAAAGGTAAGTTCTGTAGGACGGTGGCTAGACCGGCGATGCTTTATGGAGCAGAATGTTGGCCCACGAAGAGACAACATATCCAACAAATGAGTGTCGCCGAGATGCGCATGCTACGATGGATGTGTGGCCATACAAGAAAGGACCGGATTAGGAACGAGGTAATTCACGATAAGCTAGGGGTGGCACCGATCGACGATAATCTAGTCCTACGTGCACCTCGACACGGCGGACGCCCGGTGGGCGGCGCACGTCGCCGACTTCGACCACGTCGTCCTGTCGGGCACCAACTGGTTCTTCCGCCCCTCGGTGTACCACGAGGGCGGGCGCGCCGTCTCGTGCAACGGCGGCGTCAGCTGCGGCGCTGGCAACGTGACGACCGAGCTGCCCGTGCCCCGCGCCCTGCGCGCGGCGTTCTGGATGGCGCTCGGCGCCCTCGCCACGAGCCGTGGTCCGGACGGTGACGCCCACGCACTTCGAGAACGGCGAGTGGAACACCGGCGGAGACTACGTCCGCACGCGCCCGTACCGCCGCGGTGAGCGCGCCGTGAGCGCGGCCGAGTACCGCAGCGCGCAGGTCGAGGCGATGAGGGAGATGGAGGCGGCGGCGACGAGGAACGGCACGGAGCTTGTGCTGATGGATATCACGGAGGCGATGGAGCTGCGGCCGGACGGGCACCCGAGCCGGTACGGTCACCCGCCGGGCGGGAGCGTGGAGGGCAGCTTCGTGCTGGACTGCCTGCACTGGTGCTTGCCCGGGCCGATTGACCTGTGGAGCGAGCTGCTGTTCCACATGCTCCTGCCACAGCATTAGCAGCAGATCAATGAGTTGGGGTGTTCGTGAATCCTGAGATGAAAGTGTCTCTCGAAACGAGAACGCGAACATGCGGCATTTTCATCATTTTCCAGAGGTGAAACTGTTTTTTTTTTTACTGCAGCGACACTGCCAGCCCCGGTCACCATCCGGTCCCTGGCCCGGTTTGAACCGGACCTGCCAGTCCCAGACCCGGTCGACCGGCCCCCCCGTGTTTGAGTCTGTCTCGACCAGATCTATTTTGGGCATAATGTTGGCCTACGAAGAGACAACATATCCAACAAATAAGTATCGCCGAGATGCGCATGCTACGATAGATGTGTGTCCATATAAGAAAGGGACCGAGTTAGGAACGATGTAATTCACGATAAGCTAGGGGTGGCATCGATCGACGAGAATCTAGTCCAAGACTGACTAAGGTGGTTCGGGCATATCCAGCGGAGGCCTCTAGAAGCTCCCGTTAAAAGTGGAATTCTAAAGAGCATGGAGGAAAATTGAAGGGGTAGAGGACGACCAAAGTTGACGTGGGCGATAAAAAGAGATTTGAGAGATTGGAATGTACCTAAAGTCGTGGCTCTTGATAGGACTGCATGGAGATCAGCGATCCATGCGCCGAAACCTTAGTTACTCATTTTTTCTTCCTTTATCCTTGTTTTGGTCTTTTTTTTCTGTTGGGTTTCATATTGTTGTCTTCAGCCATACCTCTCTGTTTACATGTTGGCTTGTCTTCCCATCACAAATGAGGGCGGGTGATGTTAAAATGTATAAGTGGATTACCTAGCTCTTTTCTTAAGATAGATCTTTGAAATAGTTGGTTAGTGCATGAAACTTAACAGATGTTACAAGATGTGCTGAGCATGAATGTAAAGTCTAGCCTTAGCGGTGGTGGGCCACACTAGTCAACACCACGTACACATCAAGTCCAATCGTAACTAATGGCTTGTTGACTAGAACGTCATTAAGAAGCGCATATCTATTTTACCACCTACCACCACATGATTATCTGCCGGTAATGAATATACGATAGCGAAAATATATGTGTTAGGTTCGTGTGCCGACGAAAATGCCAATCCGCCAACATACTTTGCAGGTACTTTTTTTTTTTGCTTGTGATGTCCATAAAAACCGCCGGGTGTGCTAGACGTGACACTAGTTATATTACAGCATGATGACACAATGAGCAATTAAATAAGGCCGTGACTAATTCCTGGCTGAATAAGAATTGAATTGGTTTTCAGAGATGTGATGATGTCATCAAACCTCACCTTCAATTCATGATGAACATAAATAATGAAGAAAACTTAATGGTTCGGAGCATTTTATTCAGTTGCAACATCGCTTGATATTAAAACAAAACTCAGTTGTAAGTTGTAACCTAACATGTAACTTATATTGCACTTCAAATCTGTAATGTTAAATGTAGAACACTATCCGTACCAAAATCTACATGCAGCTCAAATTTATATGTGTTTTCTCTAACACTTTAAAAGAAACATCATCGCGTGGCATTAAGAGCCGCAAAGCAAGTCCAACGATGTTAAGCTTGATCGAGCACTGAATTAATCTTCAGGTAAATGAGAGTTAGCAATCTATTATATACTAAAAGCAAGATACGTGGGTCTAAAATAGAGACACTACGTTGATCCACATCATCAGAATTATTTTAACCATTAGATCAATAATTTTAATGGACAAGATTTAAAGATTTTACGTACAAGAATATATTTTGTGGAAACACATAATATGTCATGTCAACGTTTACCGTATAACACCTAAATCAGCCCAATCCAGATTTAAGTTTGCTACCTAAGAGTTTAGGCCCACATCATGTAATTTATGGAAATAAGGACATGGGAAATACCATCAGCCCGGATCGGGATTAGCCGTGACCAACGAGGTCTTCTAGGATTCTATTCCAGTTTGATATATGTATCTAGAAAGATATTTTTTCAATTTTTTTAAATTAATACTTTCAACTCTTCAAAAACAAAATTAGCCGTAAAATATATGGCTAGATATATGTATCCAAGACTTTACTCCAGAAATTTCGTTTAAAACACATTATATTTTGGAACATATAAAAAGACAAATTTCTGACGAAAAATATGTATTTTACTCCTATATACAGTCAACATTTGTTTTTTGGAGCACAAAAAAATGATTTTTCTTCCAAAAATTTGCATGAATATATGAAGCATGTATACGTATCCCTGAAATAATTTTTTGAAATTTAAAAATTCAAAAGTACAATTTTTATTTTGTTTTCTAAAAGAAGGCACCAATATGCCTGGGTGCACCAAATCCGCGTCCATATCAAAGTCATCCATATCAAAGTCATCCATATCAAAGTCGCTATAGAATATTTCTAATATGGAAGATAAAAAACATATGACCTGATAAGTTTCTTTGTCACTTAATTTGTATTTAGGTATGGTTTAGCATGTCGATATCATAAAACTACGTATCAACCTCAACCCTAGAATTAGCAATTTTGATTTTGAGACAACATAAAACAAAGGGTTGAGATGCATAGATTAAAAGCCCTAAGAGTTTAGTCATGGATGAGAGAAAAAACAATAACAATCACACCTGTATTGTGTTCGCACCTCTTGTGCACATATCTAAGCGAAGCTAGCAATCCTTCTATGGTGATTGACAATCATCGAGACACCCTGCAAGCGAAGGAAACATAAGCTTATATATTGTGTTTTCTTGCACACTCATGTGGTGTGGCGGGCCTTTTATGGCACCGGCGAAATACCCGAGTACCTATGATGAAAATTTCTTATGTTTCCTTCGCTTGCATGTTTTAGTGGCGCGGTGGAAAAGATGTGTGTTATCTTAGTACTTTTTGCTAGACCTCCGACCATCCCGATGTGAAAGGTGACCGTCCAAGTGTTCCTACGCACGCCTATGCCCATCTTGATGTGAAAAGTGAGCGTGCAATTATTCCTATGCACGCCTCCACCCATCTAGAAGTGAAATATGAGCGTCCAAGTATTCCTACGCACACCCGTGTCGTGCGATTCGCTTAGCGGCAGTGCTCATGTCGATTTCAAGTCAACGAGCCGGAATGGAAGCATAGATATACATAGGAATTATAACACGATTTGATTACACAAATGCTATGGTCTGATAAAAAAACCATATATGTGAAGAGATGAAATTTAGCATACAATTTTTTTTTGGCTCATCACACACGAAGTGAGAGATTACAAGTTTAAAGTATAAATTTAATGCTTAGAACTGAAAAAGAAATTCAAAAATGACTAGATCAACATATTAATTATCTTCAACATATTTTCTCCACTATGATTAGGACATACTTGGCTAATTATTAAACTGGAACATGTCCCATATAAACTAAAGAATTTTATTTTTACAAGTGAAAGATGAGAGATCACCATCTTAATGCAGTCGACACACAACCTAGCTGTTGCGTCCTATAGCATGCTCCTGAATATAGATAGGGAAAACAACAAAGCTTAAGTGTGGCAATTAGTTTCTGAAGCAACTAGGAGCCAAGGGTTTACTAGATAGTTGCTGGACTATTGGAGAGTCATTCTAGGATTAATATGCTCATGTATTTGATTTCATTGACCTTCATATTTTGTGGTTATGATTCTTCCCTTACTAATATGATAAGTTATAGGCATATGAGATACTATATTAACATAAAATGCAAGTTAGTTGGTACCAGTTGAGGTCCATACATATTTCTCCTTATTCTCTTTTGTTATGTCCTAATAACATGTTAATATTTAACAAAAATAATGATAGAATTTATGTGTCTAAAATATAGTGTATTTGTTTGCAATACTAGGTTGAATTAGAAAAAAAATAATGCAAAGATAAATAATCCCTTCGTTCCCAAAAATAAAGTTGCTCAAGTTTGTCTAAATACGATTATATCTAGACATATTTTTAGTTTGTATATACATCGTATCTAGAAAAAAGTAAGCATCTTTTTTTGTGACAGAGGGAGTAACACTTTTAGTTAAATTAAAAATAACGCCCTCGCATTTGCAAGGGCCACCTTGCTAGTTTCGATTAAACGATGGTGAGATGAACACGAGAGGAAGTTCTTTGAACTTTGAAGAGGTCTTGAACTTTTGCACCATAAGAAAAGGTCTCAAACCGTGGCGCCAACCGCGTAGTTGCGATCGCAGACGGCGGCAGCGCTAACTTTCGTGAGCATTATTCTGGCACCGACCCTTTATGAGAGACGTGCAATGCTCCCCAAGCATCCTCTCCCTGATCAGCTCGCGTGTTCGCCATGATGAAGTCCCACAAGCAGAGCGCCTCTTCTTCTCCGAAGCGCGCGGCCGCCATTGCCGCGCCGGTGGCCTTCCTACTGGCCCTTGGCCTCGTCTTGCTCTACGACTTGAGCTTCTCTGACCGCCACTATTACCTGCGCATATATGGCGCCTCTTCCTCGGCGGCGTCGTCGCTGGTATCGGCACCATCTCCGGCACCGGCATGCGACCTTACGCAGGGCGAGTGGGTGCCGGACGCCGCGGAGGCGCCGTACTACACGAACCTGACGTGCCCCTTCATCGACGACCACCAGAACTGCATGAAGTTCGGCAAGCCGAGCCTCGAGTTCATGCGCTGGAGGTGGAGGCCGGACGGCTGCGAGCTCCCCCGCTTCGACGCGGCGGCGTTCTTGCACGCCATGAGAGGCAAGTCCATGGCGTTCGTCGGGGACTCCCTCGCCAGGAACCACTTCAAGTCTTTGCTCTGCCTCTTGTCCAAGGTACGCACGTATGCTGCTGTACATGCACTCGATCGTTGGCTTCTTCTTCTTGCTCTTGTTAACCGGCGACTTGTGTGTGTCGATCGCAGGCGGCGCAGCCAGTGGAGGTGGGTTCGGAGCCGGAGATCGACGTGACGGGGAGGGCCGTCCGGCGGGACTACTACTTCGGCAGCCACGACTTCACGGCCACGCTCTTCTGGTCGCCGTTTCTCGTCAAGGCCAACCTGTCGCACGCCACGCTCGGCATGTGGGACGTGCACCTCGACACGGCAGACCCCCGGTGGGCGGCGCACGTCGCCGACTTCGACCACGTCGTCCTGTCGGGCACCAACTGGTTCTTCCGCCCCTCGGTGTACCACGAGGGCGGGCGCGCCGCCGCGTGCAACGGCGGCGTCAGCTGCGCAGCCAGCAACGTGACGACCGAGCTCCCCGTGCCCCGCGCCCTGCGAGCGGCGTTCCGGACGGCGCTCGGCGCCCTCGCCACGAGCGAGGGGTTCCACGGCAAGGCGGTGGTCCGGACGGTGACGCCCACGCACTTCGAGAACGGCGAGTGGAACACAGGCGGCGACTGCGTCCGCACGCGCCCGTACCGCCGCGGTGGCCGCGCCGTGAGCGCCGCCGAGTACCGCAGCGCGCAGGTCGAGGCGTTGAGGGAGACGGAGGCGGCGGCGACGGGGAACGGCACGGAGCTTGTGCTGATGGATATCACGGAGGCGATGGAGCTGCGGCCGGACGGGCACCCGAGCCGGTACGGCCACCCGCCGGGCGGGAGCGTGGAGGGCAGCTTCGTGGTGGACTGCCTGCACTGGTGCTTGCCCGGGCCGATTGACCTGTGGAGCGAGCTGCTTTTCCAGATGATCGTGCCACAGCATTAGCAGCAGATCAATGAGTTGGGGTGTTCGTGAATCGATCCTGAGATGAAAGTGTCTCTCGAAACGCGAACGCGAAGATGCGGCATTTTCATCATTTTCCAGAGGTGAAACTGTTCTGTAAATTGAAAGGGTGATTAATCTAGCTGCTAGCGTTCGGGTCGATATTGGATTCTGTGAATGCATCGGATCATGTAATCGCCTTGGGCAGTGGTTCGCACGCAGCAGCCGTGATCATGATTTATGACACACGAGATGTTCATCAGATCTACTGCCTCCATTCCGTGAAACATGTCGAAGAGGTTTATCAAAAGGTGTATGTATCACTATCTAGATGATATTTGGTGTCTAGATCTATTTAAACTTAGATAAATCTTAGACAACCTCGATGAGATAGAGGGAGTAAGAAAGTCTGCACGGCATCCAACTTGTCGGATCACGTGGTCGCTTATCGATGATATCACTCCATTCTAGATCTCCATTGTTTGACCGTCACCAATTGCGTACTCGTTGACGTGTATTTTTCATCCGTCAAGACGAAGGATCCTAGGAGGGGCCCTTGTTTCCACGCTGACGCTACTCAGAAAAATGCGACCCGGCTGACGGGACATGGTATGCGCTAGCAGTCTTTCACAATGTGCGGCAAACTGAATTTGACTTGATCAAGTCACGTAGTACAAAAAATACAAAACTAAGGTACAAGGTAGGTGACATGGGAATGAACGGGGTTGATGAGCTAACCTGGGAAAGGAAAAGGATGCAGGGGTTGATGAGCTAACACGGGAAAGGAAAATGATTGTTGGGGTTGATGAACTAACGTGGAAAATGAAACACTAGTAGAAAACCTCTCATCCATCTAAGCCATTGGTACCGGTTCCCTTACGAACCGGTACCAATGGGGTTATCTATACCGGTTGAATGGCTCTGGCGGGCGAGGAGATTTGGTACCGGTTCGTTAGGAGCTTTCGCACCGGTTCGTGTTAGGAACCGGTACGAAAGGTCTTCGGCCAAAATTCAGACGCGTGGTGGGGCCCGGGCTGGACCTCTGGTACCGGTTCGTAACACGAACCGGTACGAAAGGGTACCCAGCCATATCAAAATCGCCCAGATCGTCCCGAGCCCCCTGTTGGCTCTCATTTTTCTCTTCTTCCTCACAATCTAAATTTTTCTCCACCTCTCACACTCCAATAATCTTTATTTTTCTCCACCATTTTAACAAGATTAACGACCTCCATCTATCCAAGGGTTAGCAATATCATCCTTTCTTCCGGCGTTCCTAATTTAGCTCATTTCTTTGGTAGTTTAACTCGTACTATTTTTCTAGTGCTAGCAAGGTGTTTGATGAAATGCCTAAGTTAGGGATTTTACTTTTTTATAATCAATTTGAGCTGAAATTATGGTATATTTTGTAGGTTTTAATTAGTATCATCCCCGTCCTCACCGCCGTCGATCGCTAGCGTCGTCCCCTAGCCGGCACCGTACAACCTCGGTGAGCCTCTTCTTTTTTATAAAAAAAACTTAGTTTTATGTGATGAACTTGAATATTAGTTAAGTTGGTCACTCATATATCCATGATGTTGTGTACTTAATGATTTTTGATATACATATAAAATGCAGATGAGTCGACAATGGATGTACGGTGACCGGTGCCATCCCGAGTTCATTATTGGCATGCATTACTTTCTCAACGTGGCTGAGGCAAACAGGCAGTCGAATGGTTTCATGTATTGTCCATGTAGTTCCTGTAAGAATATGAAGGATTACTCTACCTCGAAGACCCTTCACGTCCACCTGCTGGAGAATGGTTTCATGCCCAGCTATAATTGTTGGACCAAGCACGGAGAAAGAGGGGTTATATTGGAAGACAACGAAGAAGAAGAGGATAGTGACAACTATCCCAGCTTATTCACTGAAGACGGTGGTAGTAGAATGGGGGAAGACGAAGCTGAAGAAGAGCTCATTTTCGATGAGCCGATTTTTGATGACCCGGATGACGATTTGGGTCGGGCCATTCTTGATGCGAAGATGAACTGCGGAAATGAAAAGGAGAGGTTGAAGTTGGAGAAAATGTTAGAGGATCACAACAAACTGTTGTACCCAAATTGCGAAAATGGTCGAAAAAGCTGGGTACCACGCTGGAATTGCTGCGAGTGGAAGGCGGAGAATGGTACTTCGACAAGGGATTTGAAAAGTTGCTGAAAATAATAAAGAAGATGCTTCCGGGGAGAACGTGTTGCCCTCTAGCATGTACGAAGCAAAGAAGGTTGTCTGCCCTCTAGGATTAGAGGTGCAGAAGATACATGCATGCATCAATGATTGCATCCTCTACCGCGGGGAGTACGAGAATTTGAATGCATGCCCGGTATGTAGTGCATTGAGGTATAAGATCAGGCGAGATGACCCCGGCGATGTTGAGGGTGAGTCCACCCCCAGGAAGAGGGTTCCTGCGAAGGTGATGTGGTATGCTCCTATAATACCACGGTTGAAACGTTTGTTCCAGAACAAAGAGCATGCCAAGTTGTTGCGATGGCACAAACAGGACCGTAAGAAAGATGTGATGCTGAGACACCCCGCTGACGGGTCGCAGTGGAGAAAAATCGACAGAGAGTTCAAGTCATTTTCAGATGACGCAAGGAACTTAAGATTTGGTCTAAGTACAGATGGCTTTAATCCTTTCGGGGAGCAGAGCTCCAGTCATAGCACCTGGCCAGTGACTCTATGTATCTATAACCTTCCTCCTTGGTTGTGCATGAAGCGGAAGTTCATTATGATGCCAGTGCTCATCCAGGGCCCGAAGCAACCCGGCAACGACATTGATGTGTACCTGAGGCCATTGGTTGAAAAAATTTTAGAGTTGTGGCGTGACGAAGGTGTACCTGTGTGGGATGAGCACGAACAAAAGGAATTTAACCTACGAGCGTTGTTATTTGTAACCATCAATGATTGGCCTGCTCTTGGTAATATTTCAGGGCAGTCAAACAAGGGATACAATGCATGCACACACTGTTTAGGTGAGACTGATAGTATTTATTTGGGAAACAAGAATGTGTACCTGGGGCATCGTCGATTTCTTCCAAAACAACATCACGTAAGAAAGAGAGGAAAGCATTTCGGAGGTGAGGCAGATAACCGAACCAAGCCTACCCGCCCTAATGGGGAAGTTATATATGATATGGTCAAGGATTTAGAAGTGATCTTTGGAAAGGGTCCCGGCGGACAATCTGTTCCGCATGATGTTGACGGACACGTACCCATGTGGAAGAAGAAGTCGATATTTTGGGAGCTACCCTACTGGAAATTCTTAGAGGTTCACTCGCAATCGACGTGATGCACGTGACGAAAAATCTTTGCGTGAACCTGCTAAACTTCTTGGGCGTGTATGGGAAGACAAAAGATACACCGGATGCACGGCAGGACCAGCAAAGTATCCACGAAGGAAACAACCCGAATCCGAGAGAAGTATCAAGGTCCTGCCGGCCTATGCTCTTACCAAAGAGGAGAATGAGATCTTTTTTGAAGTCCCGAGTAGCATCAAGGTCCCGTCCGGCTTCTCGTCGAATATAAAGGGAATAATAAACATGTCGGAGAAAAAGTTTCAAAACCTAAAGTCTCATGACTGCCACGTGATTATGACACAATTACTTCCGGTTGCATTGAGGGGGCTTCGCCGGAAAATGTTCGAGTACCCATTGTGAAGCTATGTGCGTTCCTCAATGCAATTTCTCGGAAGGTGATCAATCCACTTACTCTACAAAATTTACGGAAGGATGTGGTCCAATGTCTAGTCAGCTTCGAGTTGGTGTTCCCACCATCCTTCTTCAATATTATGACACATCTCCTAGTTCACTCGGTCGAAGAGATTGGCGTTCTCGGTCCTGTATTTCTACACAACATGTTCCCCTTTGAGAGATTCATGGGAGTCTTAAAGAAGTACGTTCATAACCGTGCTAGGCCGGAAGGAAGCATCTCCAAGGGCTATGGAACAGAGGAGGTCATTGAGTTTTGTGTTGACTTTATTCCGACCTTAAGCCGATCGGTGTTCCCGAATCGCGCTATGAGGGGAGACTGCGTGGAAAAGGCACGCTAGGAAAGAAATCAGCAACGTGTATGGACGGACATTCTTTCACTCAAGCACACTACACAGTTCTACTTAATTCCATCTTGGTGGCTCCGTACAAAGAGGAACACAAGGAGATCTTACGCTCTAAATATCCGGAGCAACGTGAAGATTGGATTGATGGAGAACACATGAAGACTTTCGGCGGTTGGTTGCAAACACGTCTCATGAATGTCACCGATGACGAGCAGCTGTACTTGTTGGCCAAGCAACCATCTTCTACTATATCGACTTTTCAAGGGTACGAGATTAATGGGAACACATTTTACACTTTCGCCCAAGACAAAAAGAGCACCAACCAAAACAGTGGTGTCCGCTTTGATGCGAGAAGATGGCAATGGGAACAAGGTCACATATTATGGGTACATAGAGGAGATATGGGAACTTGACTATGGACCTAATTTCAAGGTCCCTTTGTTCCGGTGTAAATGGTTCAACCTCGAAAGACGGGGTACAGGTAGACCCGCGATACGGAATGACTACGAGTGGATTTCAAGAATCTTGGGTACGACACCGAACCAATCGTCCTAGCCAGTGAAGTGGCTCAGGTTTTTTATGTGAAGGATATGTCTAGCAAACCGAAAAAAAGAAAAGAAAGGCAAGAGGACACATCATACGATGAGCCAAAGCGGCACATAGTTCTTTCAGGAAAAAGAAACATCGTGGGAGTAGAGGACAAGACAGACATGTCGGAAGATTATAATAAGTTTGACGATATTCCACCCTTCAAGGTAAAAATTGACCCAAGCATCATCTTAAACAATGAAGATTGTCCATGGTTGCGTCGCAGATAAGAAGAAAGGGAAACGAGCGAAGAAAACTCAGAAGACTAGCTAGCTACATATAGGGATCATAACTTGTGTATCTCAATATGGAAATCACTTTTGTGTAATGATGTTACTGTATGTAAGATATTAACAATGGAGATGGTTGGCTTGTTTTACTAGTTAAGTCACGGGCTTGCAGGGAAATTTTTCCGAGGCGGAACTTCCGAATATGCAGAGCGTCCTTATCCTGCCGACAGCTTTAGTACCGGTTGTAGACACGAACCGGTACTAAAGGTTACCCACGCGTCCTTATCCTGCCGACAGCTTTAGTACCGGTTGCACCCACCAACCGGTACTAAAGGTTACCCACGCGTCCTTATCCCACCGACAGGGCGTCGTGCGCTACATACTTTATCTCATCGAGCGGGGCGTCCTTATCCTCGCCGACAGCTTTAGTACCGGTTGCACCCACCAACCGGTACTAAAGGTTTGCCTCTGTCTTCCCGCCTATTTTCTTCCCACGCTTTTCACCGGTTCCCGCCTTTGTCTTCCCGCCATTTTTCCACTATATATATGTAGGCTTGGCCACCATTTACATATCACATCTAGACTCATATCCGCAAACCTCATCATTCTCTCCCATGGCTTCCATCGCATCTCTAACCCCCGGGAGGCGGAGGCGCTTTGCGCCTCGAACTACCCCTGCCCGCCGGGCTACCGCGTCCCGACCGGCTGATTGCTAAGCGTCGGAGGCGTACCGGTCCCTCCGGTCCCTCTAGGTGTGGCGCGCGAGATGGCCATCACGAACCACTACTACTTCGAGCTCACGCCGGAGCAGGCGGAGGAATCCCCGGTGGCATCCCGACTACGGCCCGACTTGGGAAAGCTTCTTCATCAATCGGCGTGAGAGGGCGCTTTCCGAGCATGAGGAGGGCGGTCCGCCTCCTTCGAACTTCAACGAGGCCGGCCGTCGGCCGTGGTGGCGCGGCCGGACTCTCCAGGGCGTCATGGCCTACCGTGGCCCCCGCCTGCGCTACCCTCAGTCCCAGCCCACGCGTGCTCACCCGCCGACCGGAGAGTACCGCGACCCCGATGCCAGCGACGATGATGACGGCGACTACGACGACTACAGTGGCGACTACTACGGGGCTAGGCACGAGTATGACCGAATGACTCCAACGGTAGAATTTGGCCATGTATCTTTAATTTTCGGTTAAGCTATGTATTTTAATTCGAGTTCAATCGTAATAAAATTTTATTCCCGCCCTTTCTTTCCCGCCTTTTTCCGTCGTACGTGGCGGGAAAGTTTCCGCGCGGACGGCGTCGTGGCAAGAGTAAAGAATAGAAATAGATAATATATAGAAAAGAATTAGAAAATATATAGAAAAGAAATATAAAAAAGGATATAGAAAACAAATAGAAAACAAAACAAACGGAAATAGAAAAAGAAATAGAAAAGAAATAGAGAAGAAAAGAAACAGAAAATAAAAAGAAAAGAAAAGAAACACAAAAGAAAAGAAAAAAACATAAAAGAAAAGAAAGAAGAAACAGAAAACAAAATAAATAGAAAAGAAATATAAAAGAAAAGAAACACAAAAGAAAGGGGAACGAAAATGAAAAGAAAAGAAATAGAAAATGAAAAGAAATAGAAAATGAAAAGAAAAGAAATAGAAAATGAAAAGAAATAGAAAATGAGAAGAAAAGAAAAGAAACACAAAATAAAAGGAAAAAGAAACAGAAAAGAAAGAAGAAAACAGTAAAAGAAAAAAGAAACAGCAAAAGAAAAGAAAACAATAAAAGAAAAAAGAAAACAAAAAAAAACCCTTTAGTACCGGTTGGTACCACCAACCGGTACGAAAGGTCTTTCGTACCGGTTGGTGGTACCAACCGGTACTAAAGGCCCATCCCCCTGTTTTACACTTAGCCGCGCGCGACGAAGTCCCCAAATCCCTTCTCCCGCCGCGCGACGCACAAAGCAGAGAGCCGCCGACGCACCCACGCCGCCGACGCCGCCGACGCAACCACGCCGCCGCCGACGCAGCCGCCGCCGCCGACGCAGCCGCCACCGCCGACGCAACCGCCGCCGCCCGCAGGTAACCTCCCCGGCTCTCTCCTCCTTCTTTCCCTCCCTTTCTCCTCACGCCGTCGCCTCCGCACGGGGGCGGAGCTCGTCGTCGCGGCCACCTCGCCTCCGCACGCCGCGGCCACCTCGCCTCCGCACGCCGCGGCCACCTCGCCTCCCGCACGCCTCGGCCACCTCGACGGCGCCTGCAGCCTAGCTCGCCTCCGCACGCCGCTCCCCACCTCCCACGCCAGGGCCGGCCATGTGTTCGACAAAATGCCGCCGCGGTAGAACGTCAGCCCCAACCACGAGCTACTGGGGCCCCTCGCTCCGCTCCATGTCCGCCGGCGGCGGCCACGTCTGCGGCCTCTCCGACGACCACGGCCTCTGCGGCGTCGACAAGACCAACGGCACCGCCATGCGCTGCTACGGCGGCGGCATGCAGTCGCCGCCCGCCTTCGCGTACGGGGACGCCGCCTACAAGGCCGTCGCCGCCGGCCGCCGACACGCGTGCGCGATGGACGCCATGGGCGGGCTCGTGTGCTGGGGCGACGGCAACCCGGACGTCCTCCGGGCGGAGCTGCCGGCCGACATGACGGCCATGGCGCTCGGCCACAACACCACGTGCATCCTCGCCGGGAACGGCACCGTCAGGTGCTGGGGCGTCAAGGTGCCCAAGGAGTACCAGCGGCGGGGTTAGCGACGTAGAGCTCGCCGTGTGCCAGCCTTGCACTATACCACTGAACGCGTCGAGGATCGTCGTCGCCAATGGGAGGACGCCGACGCCAGGCAACAACGGGAAAAACAAGAATGCGCTGGTGGTGGGGCTCAGCGCGGCCGGCGCCGGCGTCGCGGTTCTCGCGGCGGTGGGGCTGACGTTCTACCTCGTGGGGTTATACATGTTGTTCTCGTTCTTAGTTTGCTACATTTTTAGCAAACGATTAGCAATATGATGCCATTGCATTATCACTAGGTGTTCCGGCACTCTATGGTTTCGCTATTAATCGGTTTACATAGAGAGAAGAGCGAGAGGAGGAGCGCCGAGTGTTAGGGTTAGGGTCCGTAGCGGTGCCGAGTCTGTGGCGGTGCCGCCACGACATAGAGAGAAGAGCGAGAGGACGAGCGCCGAGTGTTAGGGTTAGGGTCTGTAGCGGTGCCGAGTCCGTGGCGGTGCCGCCGCGACATAGAGAGAAGAGCGAGAGGAGGAGGGGGAACACCGTGTCCGTGGCCGTGGCGGTCCGTTAGGGTTTTTTTGCTTTCTTCATTTCAATTGTTATCCATCTAGCAATCTGTTATATGATCATTACATGATGAATGAAATACAATTGCTTTCTTAATTTTGCGGTGACATTGAGGTATGGAGGACGGCACCTTCGTCCGAGATGAGGAGGGGAAGAAGCGGTGCAGCGATTGATCTATGAGAGTGCCCGTGGTCCGGAACCCGACGATGGAGATGACAACGAGTACCCCGACTTTCCGAATGATTTTGGCGAGGGACTTGAGTCCGAACAAGTTAGAAAAGACAATGAAGTGTCCATCACAAACTCCGGCGAGGTGTATATCTATGTATCAATTAGTCTGTGTTCATCCCTAGATGCATTCATTTATTTGTATTGCACTTATTAACGAATAATTTTTTCTTTTAGCCTTCTGGATCATCGAGCAAGTCTGTTAGAACAAAACGAGGCCCGACGCGGGTGCTAAAGTGCGAGGGCAGGTTAGCCCTCACGGCATTCAAGGCTAATGGTGAACCAGTGGAGCCCAAGGAGTTTTGCCGCAAATTTACAAGTCAATCCGGAGTTATTGTTAGGGACCATGTACCGATCAGCATTCAAGAGTGGCATAAGCCGAAGAACCCGGAGAGTGGTGCTAGTTATGTCAACGACGCGATGAAAAAATTTCTTTGGGACACGCTCATGACAAAGTTCAGCCTACCGGAAGACATGACGGAAGGCCGGAAGAATAAAGTCAAGGAATGGACATGGAAGAAGATGGCCATACAATTCCGGACCTTCAAGAAAAATTTATGGGACAAATATAAGAATGAAGATCCGAGTATTCGATGATAATCTAGTGAAGATAAAAGATCACCGGGCCGCATTTAAGGAGTATAAGCAATCGTCTACTTTTGTGTCCCGATCGAAGAAAAATACCGAAAATGCTGCAAAGAAGAAACTTCCGCATCATTTGGGGTCGGTGGCTACAAGAGTGCCATTCCGAAGTGGACAGCGTTTGAGAATAAACTGATGGATCATGGAATCACTCCACAGACATGGGACTGGCCCGAACGGTCCAAGTTATGGTTGTTCGCTCATGGGGCAGGGTTGGACCCAAAGACAGGGTTGATCATTGCGAAGGGAAAATGGAAGGAAAAAATTGAGGCAATTGTACCGAAGCTTGTAGATGCAATTGACAAGGTCGAGAAGGGAGAGTACATTCCCGATCGAGAGAATGACGAGCCGACACTCGCTGCGGGGAACCCCGAACATGTTGGACGGGTACGAGCTCGCCCAGGTCTCACCATGAAGGAAGCGTGGCCGGACAGCGCTGACACTTATAGAAGCCGTTCGCGAAAGAAGAAGAAGGATGCCGACATTGTAACGGAGTTGTTATCTAGGGTGGAGGCTCTTGAGAGAAATCAGAGGGCACCTGATCAGCCGCTGTTTCTACAGGATCCACAAGCCGATGCTGCCCCATCTCAGCGAAGAAGCGGTGTCGGTTCCTCGCATCTTGACGGATGTGGAGGAAGCTACCCCGTGGATTATGTCACGGAGAAGACAGATTGCGAGCTACATATGTTAATCGGGACCGCGTCCGTTAAGGTGGCGGTCGGCTATGTGTACCCAAGTGAAGATGGAGCAATGCACCATCATATGCCCATTCCACCTGGTTGTGTTCGTGTCGGGGTGGATGAAGTTGTTTCGGGTTTTGAAAAAGTGGAGCTTGATATTCCTAGAGGTGAAGATGAGAGGACACTGGCCGATGTCAAGCACGGTTTCGCCCTATGGCCGAAGAAGTACGTCGTCCTTTTGCAAAGGCCACCGACTCCTACACATGAGCAGCAAATGCCATCGACTCCTCCTGGTGGCAGTCCTGGTGAGCAGCCAAGTCCACACCTACCTGAGAGGGACCCCAGCGTGAGTCCACCATCTCGAGATCCTCCGCGTAAGACAGCGTCCGTTAAGCGGAACGGTACGCCGCCTAGGAAGAAAGCTAGAAAGGAGAAAAAACTGCCGCCTACTGAGAAGTTACCTTGGGAAAAAACTCCGGAGGAAAACGCGGAGGCCGTTCAGGCCGAGGTGAAGAAATTTTTGCACCGAAAGTGCCGGAGATACCTTTCGAGAAGACACTAGATCGGGAGAAAGTTGTGCGTACCGTTGACAATCTATATGACCCTGTACCATCGCCGCCATCCGACTATGTGCGTTCTATTGAAAGGTCGTATGACAAGATGATCGAGGCGACAAAACCCGTTCAATCGGGTATCAGGGAGATAAAAGGGATACACCAAGTCTACCAGCTCGGACAACAACCCGTTCAATCGGTCGACCCTCTCAAAGTGTTTGACGGGAAGACCGTTCAAAGTTCTCGACAAGACGGAACTGATTACGCCTTAGCTGAACGAGCATATCAGTTTGTTCAAGGGAAAGATTTGGTCGAGAATGTCGAGGAAGGTACCAACAAGTATGCGTAACTTGCATTCGTGGTACCTTAAGGCCTCAAAGGAAGGGATCGAGACTATCATGGTGCGAGTTAGGGAAGAGCACTACTTCCGGAGTACTGTGTGAACGTTGACTTCGCCGAACTCTTTCGGTTATACAATCTCCGGGCCCTCGACAAATCAATCATCGGTTGCTATTGTCCGTAAGTGATTTATTTATTTAATTTGAGAAGTCGTTCATTGTCCGCAGATTATAATCTTTTGTGCGCTATATTATGCAGATCGAAGATGCTCGAATGCAAAAGGGACGATATCACGGACATTGGGTTCATTGACCCGAACACAATGCATGTCAAAACCATAGACAATCCCCTCTATAACAAGGATACACCGCAGACTTTGCTAAGGTTTTTGAAGCGACAACGTGACAAAAAGCTAATACTTTGGCCTTACAACTTCGAGTGAGTCTTACTTGTCTTATAACACATTATATTTTGCTCACCGTATGTCAAAATTTTAACTAATGACTACATATTGAAACGTGCGTAGGTTTCACTTTATTCTTCTCGTCATCAATTTGGAAATTGGAGAAGTTGAAGTCTTGGACTCACTAAGCAAAGAAAAGGATCTATACGTGTCTTGTTTTTTAATGCTCGGAAGGTAATTTTAATTCTTATCGGTTTGTTTCGTTAATTTCCTGCTTTGAACTAATTGATGACTCTTTTATGCATTTTCTTTTGTCGAGCAGCGTATGGCAAACTTTCATCAAGGAAGATACGTCCCGTGAATGGCCACCGAAGCTGCGATGGCGTGCGAAAGTAAGTAGTACTACCTAGGTCCACACACCTTTCAATTATCATACTTGACTATTGTTTGATTGAATTATATTCTTGTAAAGAAATGCCCGCAACAACCTCCGGGGACCGATCTCTGTGGATTCTTCGTTTGCGAGTACATCCGCAGAATTGTCAACGAGAGAACGAATAATGAAAGAAATAAAGAGGTACAAAAACAATCTTCACAAATTTGTTTTGTTATCATAAGTTGTGCTGAGTTTCAGTAATAGTTGTTTCATGTATTCATTTGTATCTTATTCTTTTATAGTTGGCAAGAAAGCGGAACAAGCTCTCAATCGATGACCGCTTCATAGCAATAGGCGAGGAATTGGCGGGATTTTTCCTTCGGGACGTCATACCACAACTCGCAGAGCACCACTATGAATGAAGATGTACATGTTACATATATAGTTGACTCGAAGAGTACCACTATGCTACATGTAATAGACATATATAGAGTACGCCTCGGAGAGCACCACTATGCATGAAGATCGATCTTCATGCATAGTGCTACTTAATTTGCGATCTTATGCAATAACATGTGTGTTATATTATATGCACCAACTTGCTATGCATCATCTTGATCTTCATGTACTACCTAAACCCAAACGCGTTTCTGGTGCATCGACGCGATATGAAACAAACCGATATCCCTAAACCTCTCCAAAACCCTAAAAAGCCAATTCTCGCCGCGGCGAGATTTGGGCAAATTCCCTGCCGCGGGGGAACCTTTGGTACCGGTTCGTATTACCAACCGGTACCAAAGATCCTTAGCCCTGAGCTCTCCTGGTGGCCCACGTGGAGGCCCGTTTTATACCGGTTCGTAAGCAACCGGTACGAAAGGGGGGGGGGGGGGCTTTAGTGCCGAATAATTTGTACCGGTTGCAAAACCGGTACGAATGCCCCTCTGGAACCGGTACGCATGAGATATTTTCTACTAGTGAAAGGAACACTTCTGAGAATTCCCGTTTTCGGTAATTTTTCAGAAGTTACCTTTTCTAGGTTGCTAGTTGCAGATTTTGGAATTCCATCTATTACAATTCACCTAATTTTAAAATTGAGCTAATTAAATTAGTTTCACATTAGTTTGAATCTGGTCTAAAATTTTAATACTCCATCCATCCCATAAAAAATATCTTAGACTTATCTAGTTTGAATATATCTAGACACAATATAGAGTCTAGATGCATTCAAATTTAGACAAATCTATGACATCCTCTATGAGATGGAGGGAGTACTATAAATATTTTGTTACCCACCAAAATTTCAAAAAATTCATAAAATTTTGTCCAAATTTTGAACTCGTTCCTTAGCCATATGCAAGACTCATTATTGTTTGTTATGTCATTTTGGGTGCCAAATGTCTGGTATTTTGAAGTATCGCACAATTTCTTTTAGGAGTGATACGTCCTAGATTTGTACTTTATTGTTGGTTACACTTTGTTTGTAGATAGGATGTTTCTGCATTTAGTCAACACTCCACTATTAGATTTAGTATATGCGTTCGACAAAAAATCAAACTTACATTTTTTTTTTTGCATTGAATAGTTCAATTCTACACTACAAGTAAGCCGAACATGTAACTTCTAGCATATTCATCAGGCAACATCTTGATCAAGAAATCACCTACAGTGCTATGACTTCAGATTATGTCGTGCAATCTGCTATGTATCATTTATATAAAATCTCATTTCCAGCACATGCCTTTAAATAGCAGTTGATTCTCCCAGAACCGTGAATACATATTTGTTTTACCACCAACAATACCATAATTCACAAAAATAATCGTTGTAGACAACTTACACACTAGCTCTACAATTTTTTTATTTACACCTAACTAGATATATGTACTCCATAGCTGTTGACAAATTTTCAAAATTATGACATCTACAATTCTTTCCAAGATATTTACTTCACTTGTAAAATTAATCCGAACACCTACAAATACACTATAAACCTCTGAGTAGCGTGAATTAACCCATAGAGTAATGCTATTTTTCTTAGGTCGAAGGTTTGGTATTGAAATGGTACTTTTAAACGCAACATCTCAACACAATAATAAAATGACTAAGAAAACTTCCGATACACACCGGGGTTTTGAATTGCAAATGTTAAGGATAATAGACATTACTTTTCAACAACTTAGGTAGTTCATTTTCTGAGTATACTGAAATAAATTACTAGGAAACATTACCACAGTGAATGGTAAAGTAAAAAAAAGTTTTAATATACATATATGAGAACCATTGATTCTTATTTGAGCACCAGGATCATCCAAATATAAATCAGTTGGTATCTATATTTTGTTCGAGTTCATTTTAGGAGGAGAATACGCAACTTAGAAAAGTCACAAGTTGGGGTGTTGGACTTATAATCATCACCTTTCCTTGAACAGGTTTCTATGTTTTTTGTTTGTTTGTTTTGTTCTAACATTGGAGACTGGCGGAACTCTCATTTATGTTTGCATTGAACAATCTACACAAAAGTCATATGTGATGATGAAGGCATAAGTACACTGGAACAATCAATAAAACTTCCAAAGAAAGTGCAACATCTAACAATGCAGAGTGTTTCAAATGTTTAGTCTCCTTAGTTTTGTTCATCTCATAGGCGTACCAGAGCTATTCATGCTTGCACATACCTCCAGAGAATCTCAGTAGATTTTAGGTAAAATAACATCTACTATGAGAGTTTGAAATCATTAAAGCAACAAACATGTATAACCATGTTTCCTTACTAAAGACACTTGCGGAGGTACGTCGTAATGAAGGTGATGTATGTCTTGAAAGCCAAATACCACTCAATGCTTAGTGTAGAATTTATATATCTTGATTTCCTAATCATATCTCTTGCACAACAAAGAAAAAACTGACCTTTACTTGGTCAAGTCATCTATAAAAATACAAAGCTGAACTAGAAGGCAAATGACATGAAAATGAATGAACGATTCCTAGATCTATGAATGTAGTATGCAAATTCTTAGAAGTCTTACACCATGGTTTCCACGGTAGTCGTGACCTACTCTGATGTACAAGTACATAAACATCAATTTCTCACCTTCTACGTGCATTATGACTATGTTCAAAATTATGGAAACAAGAAACTTGTAGACCACCCCAAAATTTTAGAAGTTTCAGAAATTACGAAAATTTATATTTTGTCTTCAAATTCTATCTATCATTTAGTTTGAATCTGGTCCAAAATTTTGATGTTATAAATAACTGGGTACCCACCAAATTATTTAAAAAATCATTAAATGTTTTTCACAACATTCGATAGTGTGACAATTGGGTCGAGGCAGCCTGTGTGTATGTTGCTTCTATTTTCTTCATGTATAGCACCAGACCACCTGCCATGTTCAGTCTCTGATATTCCTAAATTAGTTTAGATGATGCAACTCACCGTGCAGCTCTATTGGACTCATATCAAACAAACATGAGTTTTACCCTTGTCATGTGTTGTTACTAACCAAATTAAGCTTTTTTCGAGGTCGGTTGATCATAGATTTATCCTTAGCTTTTAGCTGTCATAGTGTTAATGGTAGAGTCAGTTCAAAAAGTACTAATCATGGTTCGCCGACTTTTTCCTGTAAATAGTACAATATACTGAACATGCTTCATATGCTAGCCGGCAACTTCTAGCTTGTTCCGCTTCTATTGTTGTAATATGTCTTCAAGTGAGTTATATTTTTTTTTGATTCGGAATTGTCACGCCGAGTCCCGCTTCTACTATATCAAAAACATGTCTAGTTCCTCCTAGACACGGTTTCATTTTTTTTTTATGACGACGTGGGCATAGCCCAGTGGTTGGAGTCGCAGTGGCGCACTCCAACGACCAGGGTTCGATCCCTGTCAGGGACGAATTTCTGGAATTGTCACGCCAAGTCCCGCTTCTACTATATCAATAGTGTCTAGTTCCTCCTAGACACTGTTTCATTTTTGAGGCTCATAGTATTATGGAATTTATCTCACTCTTTGCTAAAGTAATGCTAGTCCAGCAGTTTAACTGCATTGAACTGCATAAATAATACACATTGCTTCTTATCTTTAATTACTTGATCAAGTGCATGTGTATGAGTGATATATTACTACTAGCCTTGTCGTTTCAAGTCATGTTGTTACTGTTTTGCAAGTTTTGGTGCTTAGAGATGAGTTATTCATGTCGAGAGTGGATTTGGTGATCATGTGGATATGTGTGCATGCGTTCGTCACCGTTGGATGCATATCAGCACCGTTGGGTCGGCTAACAGCCACTAAACGTCCGTTTGTGCATTTTGTGCTGTTGTGAGGGACGTGTCATTTTTTGCTTGGTGAAACATCCGTCAATCCCCTCTTCCCCTGCTCATCTCTCCACCTCCTGTCATCTGCTCGGAGCGGAGCGGACCAAGATCTTGAGCTCAGCCATGACCGCGTCGTTCAGCTCGTGTTGCGGGTCCTCCTCCACAGCGCCCACACCACCGTGCCTTCCTCTTCCACACCCACTGCAGCACATCGACGCCATCGAGCATCCATCTCCAAAAAGGGTTCCTGAGCTCGCCGCCGACTGGGCCATCTGGCGGTGGTAGAGGCTCGGTCGGCCAGGAGCTCATTATCCGCGTTACCGTCGATGCTCCAAAGTTCCAGCACTATTCCCGTGCTCCACTCTCTAGGCTCTCTACCAGATGCTCTAGGCCCGCCGCCGGTTACTCCACAGGATGTGCGCGAGCTGGATTTGGCAGGATCAACTTGATGGAGGACGGGTCAATGGAGGAAAGTGTTGCATACAGTGGATAATGGGATGAGGTTGTAGTTGTACGAGAAGGATTTTTTGGAGGACCACGCGCTGGTTATCATCTCACGGGACAACTAACACCGTTGGACATGTGTCAGTCTGTCACCGCGTGCTCACATATACATGTGATCACCAGGGTTCATTCGTATTCAGGTATACATGCTACATGATTAGTGTGGGCATGTAGGCCTTACGTAATTGATTTATAGAGGTTCATGAGTCCAATTTACAGCATATTTTACCTTATAGTTTTGCACTAGTAGCTATAGAATTCTAGCATTTTTATCGCGCTTGCGTGCACCTTTTGTGCTTGTTTCAGCAGGATCCCGGATTCGGAAGACTCATTTGGAAAGGATACTTTAGCATACCTTTTTCTGTGGATAAATACGTGAATTAAAGACTACACAAGCCTCCAAAATAATTATTCACGAACTTGGGTGGAAGAGCTTGATGCATGTAAAATGCATACATGAACTTTGTACTTTGACATATATTTCCACATATTTACAATATATGATGTTATATCCATGTTTTATATTGCTTTATGGGATTTACCAATGATCTCCTTTATTTGGGTTATAACTCTGCACAACAGGAAAACCATGTTGTATGTATTTTTCACTTCCAGGAACCTATACGGAGTCAAATTGAGATAGAATTTCGGGGACTTCAACATTTTACCACGAGAAGCATCTGAAGCACTTGGACCTCACGAGAGGGGCCCTGAGGCCCAAAAGAACACAGGTGGCGCGGCCAGCAGGAGGCGCGCCACCAGGTCTATTTTCGTGGTCGACCGTCTGTTTTGCCTGATTCTTTCGCCCACAGACTCCGTTTTACCTAAAACCCTATATATATATATATATAACACCCAATGGTTCCCTCGAAGGGAGAGCCACCGAGACACATAAACACCAAAACAGAGGCTGCACCAACGAAGATTGGAGGGGGAAACTCCGTCGGAGCCACCGCCGGAGGGATCCTCACCTTCTACAACGTCTTCCACATCAATACCGTACCATGATGAAGAGGGAGTAATCCACCCATGCACTATGCGTTTGTGGTAGGAGCTTGGTATATTTCTCTCTTGTTCTTCATAGATCTTAGTATCATATGAGTTGTACAACATGATTATGGTCATATATGTAATTCCTATGTGGCGGATCTTATTCTATGATATTGATATATGAGATTGGAATCTATTATGTGTGAGATGTATTGATATATGCATATAACGTACCCCGTTCTTAAGTTCTTGTTCTGACCCAACTTGTATGCAAGAGCATGTGTGGAGAGAGGTGTGTATTAGATGGAGTGGCATTGTTATAGTGATTGAGTAGTGACACAAAACTCATGATCTATTAAGGTTTTTACCTTTACCTTGCTGCCTCACTTGGGATAAAGTGAATGCATGTGCTATATTTATCATGTGAAAACCTTGGTAATCTTATTTAGTCAAGGTAGCATATTTGATATTCAAAATCATGTAAAAATACTTAAAGCTATGCTCTGTTAATTCTTAATACAAGATTGTTTGGAGTTTTCCCTTTCTTGTGGAGTGTAAGAGAGATGTGTTGCATCATCTCTTTGTTAGGACGTGGTACCCATATGAATGCTTATCAAACACATATAGAAGTTCAATTACTATTATGTCATTGATGAATTGTTAGTGTCCACTACAACTTAAAAATAGAGTAGACAAGTGAACCCATGAACCCCGGTTCAATTTTAATCATAAGAAACACATTTCCAACACTTCTGTCACCTTTTATATTTTCAGCTAGTATTAAAGCCGAAAATACAAAAATACTTTCTTTGCTTAGTTATACACAAAACCCAAAAACAACTACCCCGTTACTACTTTTATCTAGTTCGATTAGTTTATTTACATCGCATTACTTTACATACATCTTTTATTTATAATTACTAATACTAACTTTAATTATGCTTGAAAACCACACGGTGGAGTTGGGGACACACAACGCAAAATTTTATTTTGCAGGATTGATTAAAGTAGAAAAGGAGGAGATAACTCTTACGCCATTTCCCGGGAGTTCGACATTAACCCTCAAGTCACGCTTGTGCGGAAAGCTACTCTTGCTACGATACTCTATGCTTGGAGTCCTAACATTTGACGATATACGTGAGCGTCATCAGAGCCTCACGAGGAGAAGCTCCAGGGAGTTTAACAAGCACCGATACGGGAAGAGCTCGCTCGTATCGATGCCCGTATGGCATGTGAGTGGCTTCACCCCTTCAAATAGTTCCGCCACGTCAAGACGGATCACATAGTAGAGATCTAGAGACACCATAATTCACAGAAACCTCACCTCAGGAAGGGATCTGGAGGGCGAACAAGCACGGGGGGCATCGATCCTCGAAACAACGAACATCCTTGGAGGATTGGGCGTCCACTACTAGGAAAAAGGCAATAAGTGGCGCACCACATATAGCCTTCAGTGGCGCACTAGTGGTGCGCCACTGTTATCACGCCACTGCTAACTCCTAGTAGTGGCGCACTAGGGGTGCGCCACTACTAGCCTGGATACCAGTGGCGCACTGCGTGGTGCGCCATTGACATGTCCAGCAGTGCGCCACTATTACTCCAAAGTGGTGCGCCACTGTTGGTCAGTGGCAGTGCGCCACCACTGTCTAGACGAGGTGCGCCACTGCTACCGTTTTGCGTGCGCCACTGTTTCAGCGAGGTGGTGCGCCACTGCTGCGTGTGGACGTGCGCCACTGCTGTCTCCAGGACGTGCGCCACTGCTGAGGTTCCTGGTGCGCCACTGCTAGTCTCGGAGGGGATCACAGGGCAGTGCGCCACTGGATCCAGCGCAGTGCGCCACTGCTACTTAGTGGACGTGCGCCACTGATGGGCCACTAGTGCGCAACTGCTACGATTTCGAAATTTTTTTTGTATCCTGGGAGGTATTTATACAGGTTGTATATCACAGTACAATAGCACAATACAGGATATATAACACATATAAACAATAGCACAGCTTATCCATACATAGTTCTTCACATTAGCCCCACATGATTCACAAGATTTCACATTAGAGAAGTTACGAGGTTACAATGCAAGTTACGGGGTTACAAAGTCGCAAATGAGCTAGTAGTTACACAAGATCGATCATCTAAAGTAAAATCACATAGAAGAGAGCTAGAGTCAGTACTAGCACCATCCCGATGATAGTGGTCTTCATCCGGTTCCTCCTCCGCTCCCTCCTCTCTCCCGCCAAATAGCGTGCGTATCTATCTTCGGCCTCCGCTCTAGTGGTGTACCCTTTGTAGCTGTTACCGCTAAAACGGTGAACCTGTCTCCGACACTCCTCCCAGTCGTTGTAGACTCCGGGAACCTTGCCCTTGTACACGACATACCACGTCATATCTGCGTACATATGCACAAGCCAAAGAAACATTAGTGCACGCTCATAGATGTTTGCAACGAATAAGAGCAAACTCAAAAACGATCCAAGTAGTATGAACTAAAAGGCATGCCTCATACATTGTTGGTCGGAACAAATATCAACATTCAGGGAAGGGGTTAGTGAAACCAAGTAGGATGCACAAGAGATTGATACTTGTGTCATCGCACCAGGTTCACTAGCCCCTCCCGCGAGTGTAGAAAGTGACCAAACATTCTAATCATCGGCCAATGCAATTAAGAAGTGCCAACTCAAATAAGAGATAAGTCGCTAGTATGAACTAAATGGAATGCCTCATACATTGTTGGTCGGAACAAATATTAACATTTAGGGAAGGGGTCAGCGAAACCAAGTAGGATGCACAAGAGATTGATACTTGTGTCATCGCACCAGGTTCACTGACCCCTCCCCCAAGTGTATAGGTGACCAAACATTCTAATCATCGGCATTTTGAGATACCAAAGCAAATGGAATGACAAGGGCCTCATACATTGTTGGTCCAAACAAAAATTAACATTTAGGGAAGGAGTTAGTGAGACCAAGTAGGATGCACAAGAGATTGATATTTGTGTCATCGCACCAGGCTCACTAACGCCTCCCCCAAGTGTACTGACCACAAAATTTAATCATCGGCCAATGCAGTTAAGAAGTGCCAACTCAAATAAGAGACAAGTAGCTAGTATGAACTAAATGGAATGCCTCATACATTGTTGGTCGAAACAAATATGAACATCCCGAGATGGCGTTAGTGAGGCCAGGTAGGATGCACAAGAGATTGATATTTGTGCCATCACACCAGGATCACTAGCGACACCCCGGATTGTACAGTTGACCGAACATTCTAATCATCGGCACTAAAATGGAAGAAAGAGCATATGCCTCATACATTGTTGGTCAAAACAAATATTAACATTCCGTGAAGGAGTCAGCGAGACCAGGTAGGATGCACAAGAGATTGATATTTGTGCCATCACACCAGGCTCGCTGATGCCTTCACGGAGTGTACAGGTGACCAACCATTCTAATCATCGGCATTCTAAAAAACCAAAGAAAATGGAATGACGAGGGCCTCATACATTGTTGGTCAAAACAAATTTTAATATTCAGGGATGGAGTAAGCGAGGCCAGGTAGGATGCACAAGACATGGATATTTGTGCCATCACACCAGGCTCGCTTGCTCCACCCCCGAGTGTACAAGTGACCAACCATTCTAATCATCGGCATATGCAAACCAAGACTTTCTCGGAGCGTGGATAAAACCGCCGCCTTTCTTCAAGCACATCCATGAGCGGTAGTCGTCACCCTGCATTTGGAGCATCGTGTCTATGTCACTGTTTGACGGCTGATAGCCGGCGTAGAACTCCCCCGCGCTTCTAACGACATCTTGATGGATGATTTCACAAAACTCTACTTGGATGCGGAAGAAGTCTTGCTTGATGCCGTCGTCAGGGACCCGCGACAATTTGTTGGCCCGAGTCTACGAGATGCTCGGGTAGCGTAAGCTGCTGCTGGTCCCGTATGAACTTATCCATGTGATAGAGGGCGTAGTAGGCATCCTTGTTACTAGAAGGCGGCTTCTTGACGCAGGGAAACTTTGTTTGGTGCTTGAACACATGCTTCCCGTACCTAACATTTGGCCTCTGCATGTTGCCTTTCGCTTTGACGTAGGCATTGAGAGCATCATCAAGTACGCCCTTGACATTCGTGTAGTCCGTGGTTGACTTACCGTCCGCATCGAGGTATGTGGCCACGGAATGTTTCGAGGTTATGGAGATGAGTGTGCAGGTTTTGTCTCTGCGTAGAACACATAATGTTTAAGAACATGACGATTGAAATCTAAAAAAATCACGAGTTAAGACCGGTACGGTGAGGGGGTGACTTACTCGGGAAATACAGGCAGGAGGATGTTACACTTCTTCTGGTTCGCTAGAAAGAAGTCTTTGAGGTATCCACTCGCGACTGCCCGGTCTCCGGCGGTGGCCAAGTGGACGGCACGCATGTAGAAGGGGTCGGGTATCGCGATGTCCGGGATGTTGTGTCTAATGATCCGCATCGCCTTGCTGAGCGAGTATAGGTGAATGAAGGTGTAGTGCAGCGGATAACTGTTCAGCATGGCGAAGATGTCATCATACCGCAGGAAGATCTTCTCCGCGAAGCCACTATCGACAAAGCCATGGCCCGAGGGCACCTTGGCAACATACACTGGGTATCCATGATCTTTCTCCCTGAGACGCCGCTCCTCCATAAACATAATACCGTCAACCAGAGATCGCATAGGACCGGGTGCAGCATCGTACAATCTTTGAATTAGCATCCGCTCACCCGACACATGCACCCTCGCCTCTATATTCTTGGGCACTGGTGGCCCGTCCTGAGCACGGATAGGTGCCGGCTGGCTGGCAGACTTGTCATCCTTCTTCTTTCTTTTCCGTCCCTTCGGCTTCGTATTTACTGGGACTGCTTTCTCCTCTTCGCAAGCCTTCTTCAGTGTATTAGGACTGATAGCACCTCTCACCTCGGCTATCGGCTGAGTCTCGGTGAAGTCGGAAGCTGGAGGCGTCTCCTGAGAACAGAATAGGCGCCGCTTGTTGCAATAGGTTTTCCCCTCGGCGGCAGCTTGAGAGGGTTGGCTACTGAGATCGTAGTCCATCACCCCAAAATCGAAGTTGCAGTCCAGGTTGGCGAACGTACTGTCCTCGTCCGGACCATCGTTCGGATCCTGTGCCATCTGCATGTCCACATCAGCTGATGGCGGCACCGTTGGGGTGGTCTTTGTAACATCCCAAATTTCAAATAAAGGAAGAAGAACAATTCCAAGTATCCAAATTCAGAACCAACAAAAACTTTTACTTTGCATATAGTACCCTGCATAGGACTTGTGCATTTTGAGTGATATGCCATGATGAGTGTTACTTTGTGTGTGTGATGAACTCCAAAACCCTATAGTGATCAAGTGATCATCATAAACCCAATCCATCAAAGAGAGAAGAATTCAAATAAGAGAAAACCCTAAAAACCCTAACATATGGCTTATGCCATTTTTGCAAATTTTGACCCTAGACCCTTTTGACTTCACCATTATTTGTAATATGCTATTAGATGGTTATTACAACTTTGGGGAGTCAAAGAGATACCATTTGAATCAAATCCAAATTCAATTTTTGGCTCACATGAGATAATGGTCATTTCTGACTTTTATAGTCTGGTCACCACTTTGAGCCTCTCTATTTCAAGTTTTCTAAACCAAACAAATTCAACTCCTGGCATGTCATCCAAGTACACAACAAGGTGAACAACTTTTGTATAGATCATCTTACCAAAATCTTTCTGGATCAAGAGATAGGATCAAGCAAAGATGAGACTTTGAAACAGATTCAACAATCCCCATTTTCAAATTGTGATCAAACCTTGCTGCCCCTTTACCATTTCTTGGCTAAACCAAGTCCCCTGGACATCACTCAACCTAACCCATGCAAGAACACGCCATGGACACGACCAGATCATGGCCGGCCATGGCCATGCCGACCACGTCGCCCTCGACACGCCTCCCTCTTTTCTCTCCACCATCGTCACGGCCACCATGTCCAACGCGTAGCCCACGACCTGCTGAGATCGTCCGTGCACGCCGTCGATCGCGAGGACGCCGACAAGCCCCGGACGACGCGCGCCCAGGTACGCCCAGGTACGCCGCGAGCGGCATGGGCGACGTCACTGGCGCACGGACGCGTGCGACCCGCCCACGCGGCGCTCGCCAAATCTTGCCGTACCCCGACCATATCCGTGCACCGCGGTACTTACCTCGCCACGCGGAGCTCGCCGGACACGCCGACGTCATGCCTTGGCGACCACGGCCGCCGGAGAGGACGAACGCGCCCGCCATGGCCGCGACAGTACACGCGCCCGCCCGACCACCGTACGCCACCGTTTACCGCGCCGTTGACGCTCCGAGGACCGCGGTGACGTCGTGAACACCACGGCACCAACGCCTAGCTCGCTAGCCCACCAGAAACGCCGCGCCCTTGTCGCCATTGCCGCAGCACCTCAGCACCCACGCTCGCCTATAAAAGGAGGCATCCATCCATCGATCAGAGCACACCACAACACTCCCCTCTCCTTGCTCGACCTCCCAAGCACCTCACCATGCTCGATTAGCCACTGTCGCTGCCCAATCGACGCATCACTGCCGCGGAAGCCCTGCAGCAATCGCCGGAGAAGGAGGCCGCCCCTGACGACGCCACTGCTACCAGGAGTCTCGCCGTCGTCTACAACCTCGTCGAGCCCATTGCCAACCCTAGCTGGAGCACCGTAAGCCCTCCGACCCCCTACCTGCGCCGCCGGCGAGCTTCTCTCTCGCCGTCGACGACGACACGCGTGAGCCGTTCGATCTAGTTCTAATCCAACGCACCGCGATGCTCCATACCGTTTCGGGTTTGAAGAGCCGCTGACATGCGGGACCCACGCTGTCAGGCGGCCCACTCGCACAGGATGCGCTGTTGGGCTGAGCAGGCCGTTAGTTTAAAAACTTGGCCCGTTAGCTTTTCCCGCCGGCCTATTTAATTCAAAATTCGTTTAATAAATTTAGTTTGAATTCAATACAGAACCCAACTTTGAAAAGACCTAGAATCTGTTTGGCTTGGCCAAATTTAACAAACTTTATATTTTTGGAAAGCTAGTAAAAAGATCTACAACTTGTCACTGGTCTCACTTCGAGATTCATTGTAGAAATAAAATGATAAAAAGAAGAAGGCAGGGACTTTTTCTTATCCAAACAATTCTTAAAAATCAACCAAAATAGGTATTAAGTTAATTCCAACTCCTATAGCTCACATTTGACTTACACTAATTGTTTCTGCAAGAAAATGGTGTGGTCACTTTGCATGATCATGCCCTAGTTTAATTAATGGGCAATATGGCTAGTTTAGTTAAGTGATATTGTCCAAAACTATTATGTAAATCTCATGAAGTATTTTACTTCATTTAAATATTGTCTCAAATGAATTCATGTGATGTTTGCACCCCTGGTCCAAACACTCCTATATGAACATTTGGAGATTTAAATCATTTGTAGAATTATTAAATGGTATGAGGTGGCCTACCTCATTTAAATCATTTTTCTTCAATAATGATAATGAATGGTTGACTTGGGTCAACATAAGTTCATGTATTATTGTTTGAGAAATTAAATCTTAAGACGATTTCAATGAGAGGAAATTATTCCTCAAGAACCATATGGAATTTTACTTGTCACATATGAATGAGAGGAAATTATTTTTCCTCAAGTCACCCAACCAATGCACCTACTTATTTCATGTGTGTGCTTAGCATAGCTTGTGTGAAGTAATGATGTGCTTAGTCTAGCCTTGAGCTTGTTTAGTGATTATACTTCGTATTCAAATTTAGACGCTAGCACCGGAGATTACCAAGAGGAAGAAGGATTCTACCCAGAAGAAGAAGGAGAAAACCTAGAGAACTACCAAGGCAAGCTAATACTCTTGCAAAGTGCAAAGCCCTCCTTGGGCAAGGCACCATGAATCTTACCTTTCTTCATACAAGCCTATCTTATATGTACCCCATACAAGTCTTACTTGTTGTGTGTTTCAAAGATTGATTTCAAATGGGATAGGTGAATCAAATTACTAGAGTAGCAAAGATAGTTCTATAGATAGCAAAGCAATGTAGCACCCCTCATGATTAGTGCTAGTGCTAAAATACTAAAACTTGATTACTTTAGATGGGAACATATGACTTGTTGAATCTTGAAACCTTGGAATGATGAAACATTCCATTGAATGATTTGAGGTGTTTATGAACAAGAGAAGATGGTGATTTTTGATGAAAACCTGATATTGGTTTGAATGCGATACCTTTCCAATTTTTGAGTACCCCCACAATACCTGATTATGGGTAGGGCTTAACTGGAAGTTTATAGATTTTAGTATGAGTTCCCTCTGAACACACATCATAGGGGTTATGCCGAGGCTGCCTCCGTTGTTGAGAAATGATGTGAATTGAGGTGAATTGTACGGCCAAGCCCTGTGCAGTTCCCAGGTTGACAGTTGGTCTTCACTGGGAGGCCAAGCTCATGGGGAGAGGTGCTCATACTAGGATATGTAAGTGAAAGGTTATGGTTGATGATCCGCGTACTGTGTTACGGTGACTTGGAGTTATTCCGACGGATGAAATCAAATGTTGTGGCACAAGTGTGCAACCTCTGCAGAGTGTAAATCTATTCGAATAGCCGTGTCCACGGTTACGGACGGTTGGAAGGGCCATACAGTTTCCGGTGTCAGATTTTTGAAAACTTTAGTAAATGTGAATGGTGACTTGGTGACTTGTTGGGAATTATACCAATTTTGTGGGAATGACACTAATGTTCCCACTTAAGTTAGTTAGCACATGATCCAAGCTTGTGAACTAAAATTTGGCTTAAGCCAGTTAAACTAGAGCTTAGTACCTTTAGTTGGCATTTTACATTAGTATTAGTTTGCAAGTACTTGAAGTACTTATGGCTTTGTCCCTGGCTATTCAAATGGCCAGAGTACGATGATGAACAGAACTATCACGAGGATGACCAGCAGGACGCCTACGACAACTATGGGTTTCTGACGTCAAAAGTTGGCCTGTGGACTAGAGAGTCCATCTATAGTTACGCTTCCGCTATGTATGAACTTGTGTATGTATGTCGATGGATATATCAACTATTTGTGTAAGATGAATCATGTGATTCAATGTTGTAAGACACTATGGCTTGTAAAAAATAATGACTTTGATATTCGACTATTATGCCTCGCAACAACATTATCCTGGGATTGCGATGAATGACATAATAGGCATCCGGACATAAAAATACGGGTGTTGACAGTCTTGCCATGGCTTGGCGCCGGCACGGCTGGGGGTGCTGTCTGTGGGGTGGTGTCCCTCGCCCCCAAACGAATCTGGCTCTTTGGCCAAACCATGGACCAATTGAAGCAATGCTGGAAGGTAAGGACCTCATCTTCGTCGGCACCATGGGGTTGAAAGGGAGGTAGCACGTCGTCGCAGCCGCTAAGCACCCGAACCAGTTGAATCCTATACACGTCGGGTTGCAAGCAGCACCTAACAACAGCAACCTATCTAGCAGCAGCAACAACCTTAAAAATGACAAGTTAGTTTAGATTTGGCCTATTTCACTCTTAAAGGGTAGCTCTGTATTTTTTTAAGAAGGAAATGCTCACTGGTCGGTGCACATAGCCATTTATTTATATGTTTTTCCTCCAAATTAAGCAAGTAGACATCCTAATTGAAGCAAATGCACCTAGCAGCACCTCACCTCTAAAAAAAGAAGCTATGCAGATTGTTTGAAAACCCATGAATTCCCATGATTTGCAAAATATAGAATGCAAACGTTCATGCAACAACATATTCCTAGAATTACACCCAATGGGCTCTATAACAAAATGAATGATTTTACAATGCATTTGTTCTAAAAAATAGAGGATATGTAACCTAGCAGCAGCAAGAACTACCTAGCAACCTAACCAACCTAACAGCAGCAAGAACTACCTAGCAACCTAACCAACCTAACAGCAGCAAGAACTACCTAGCAAACTACATATTCAATCTGTTTTTCTGTTACAACTTTCTATTACAATGATACAATCCCACCAATGAAATAATTTGTCATTCCCTTCCACTGTTACACCTCAACACAAGCTAAAAATTAATATCCCTATAGGTTACAACAAGTAGCGTTTGTGTTCTTTTTTCCCCCTTAAATTGAACAAAAATGGAACAATGTATGTGCACCAGTTAGGTCAAAGAGGGAGGGAGGGGAGAGGGGCCTCACCTGCGGCGACGGCGATGGTGGCTGGCGGCGGTCGGGGTCCTCGGGGTCGGGCACGAGGCGGATGGTGTCCTTGCGCAGGCCGAGGAAGAACTGGGGCGCCTGCGGCTGGTGTCCATGACGTGGTTAGCAGAGGAAGGGATGCCGGTAGGTCAGAGAGGGAGGGAGGGGAGACGGGCCTCACCTGCGGCGACGCGACGGCGGCAGGCGGTAAATCGAGGGGGAGAGGCCACCGGTAGATCGAGGTCGAGGGGATCTGGCCGCCGGTGTCTGTGGCCGCTCGCGTGAGAGGAGGGGTGGCGTCGCTTAGGGGAGGGGTGGCGGCCGCCGGTGGGAGGTGGCGTCGCTCAGGGGAGGGGCGTCGCTTAGGGGATGGTGGCCGGCGGAGAGGAGGGCGCAGTCGCGAGGAAGAAGAGGGATTTGGTCGGGACGGGGAAGAGAAGGGGGATTTTTCTAAGTCCCGGACTCCCCTTAGCAATAGCGCACGTTGATACGTCTCTGACGTATCGATAATTTCTTATGTTCCATGCCACATTATTGATGATATCTACATGTTTTATGCACACTTTATGTCATATTCGTGCATTTTCTGGAACTAACCTATTAACAAGATGCCGAAGTGCCGGTTCTGTTTTTCGCTGTTTTTGGTTTCGGAAATCCTAGTAACGAAATATTCTCGGAATTGGACGAAATCAACGCCCGGGTTCCTATTTTGCCCGGAAGCATCCAGAACACCCGAGAACCGCCAGAGAGGGGGCACAGGCCCACCAGACCATAGGCCGGCGCGGCCTGGGGGTGGCCCGCGCCCCCTATGGTGTCGCCGCCTCGTTGACCCTCCGACTCCGCCTCTTCGCCTATAAAAAGGTCCCAGACCTAAAACCTCGATACGAAAAAAGCCACGGTACGAGAAACCTTCCAGAGCCGCCGCCATCGCGAAGCCAAGATCTGGGGGACAGGGAGTCTCCGTTCCGGCACGCCGCCGGGACGGGGAAGTGCCCCCGGAAGGCTCCTCCATCGACACCACCGCCATCTTCATCAACGCTGCTGTCTCCCATGAGGAGGGAGTAGTTCTCCATCGAGGCTCGGGGCTGTACCGGTAGCTATGTGGTTCATCTCTCTCCTATGTGCTTCAATACAATAATCTCATGAGCTGCCTTACATGATTGAGATTCATATGATGATGCTTGTAATCTAGATGTCATTATGCTAGTCAAGTGGGTTTTACTTATGTGATCTCCGGAGACTCCTTGTCCCACGTGTGTAAAGGTGACGAGTGTGTGCACCGTGTGGGTCTCTTAGGCTATATTTCACAGAATACTTATTCACTGTTATGAATGGCATAGTGAAGTGCTTATTTATATCTCTTTATGATTGCAATGTGTTTTGTATCACAATTTATCCATGTGCTACGCTTGTGATGTTATTAAAGTAGTTTATTCCTCCTGCACGGTGTAATGGTGACAGTGTGTGCATCCGTGTTAGTACTTGGCGTAGGCTATGATTGTGATCTCTTGTAGATTATGAAGTTAACTATTGCTATGATGGTATTGATGTGATCTATTCCTCCTACATAGTGTGAAGGTGACAGTGTGCATGCTGTGTTAGTACTTGGTTTAGTCGTGTTGATCTTTCATGCACTCTAAGGTTATTTAAATATGAACATTGAATATTGTGGAGCTTGTTAACTCCGGCATTGAGGGTTCGTGTAATCCTACACAGTCAGTGGTGTTCATCATCCAACAAAAGAGTGTAGAGTATGCATCTATCTATTCTGTTATGTGATCAAAGTTGAGAGTGTCCACTAGTGAAAGTCTAATCCCTAGGCCTTGTTCCTAAATACTGCTATCGCTGCTTGTTTACTGTTTTTACTGCGTTACTACTTGCTTGTTTACTCGTCCTGGGCAAAGCACTTTTCTGGTGCCGTTGCCACTTGCTCATACTTATTTATACCACCTGTATTTCACTATCTCTTTGCCGAACTAGTGCACCTATTAGGTGTGTTGGGGACACAAGAGACTTCTTTCTTTGTGGTTGCGGGGTTGCATGAGAGGGATATCTTTGACCTCTTCCTCCCTGAGTTCGATAAACCTTGGGTGATCCACTTAAGGGAAACTTGCTGCTGTTCTACAAACCTCTGCTCTTGGAGGCCCAACACTGTCTACAAGAATAGAAGCTCCGTAGACATCAAGCTATTTTCTGGCGCCGTTGCCGGGGAGGAAAGGTAAAAGGTACTCACACTTCGGATCTCGGCTACTAAGCTATTTTCGCCGTTGTAAGTACTCGAAGCTATTTCCTTTAGATCCTGCAATTGCATCTTTTTGTTTCTTGTTTACACTAGTTTGACATAATGGACGACAATGAGCTTCTTATTCTATTTCCTGATTTAAAACATGGATTGTTTGATGCGAAAATTAAAAAACCTATGAAATCTTATTTGCATGCTGGTAGTAATATTAGTATGAACGCTTTGAACACCATTGTTGATAATGATATAGAAAGTTCTAAGCTTGGGGAAGCTGGTTTTCATGTTCTTTTTAGTCCCCCAAGCATTGAGGAGAAAATTTACTTTGATGATACTTTGCCTCCTATTTATGATGATTATAATGATAGTGGTCTTTTGGTGCCACCTACTATGGAGAGTAAATTTTGTTGTGATTATACTATGCCTCCTACACTTGATGAGAATAATAATGATAGCTACTTTGTTGAATTTGCTCCACTACAACTAATAAAATTGATTATGCCTATGTGGAGAGTAATAATTTTATGCATGAGACTCATGGTAAGAATGCTTTATGTGATAGTTATATTGTTGAGTTTGCTCATGTTGCTACTGAAAGTTATTATGAGAGAGGAAAATATGGTTGTAGAAATTTTCATGTTACTAAAACACCTCTCTATATGCTGAAATTTTTGAAGTTACACTTGTTTTATCTTCCTATGCTTGTCACTTTGCTCTTCATGAACTTGTTTATTTACAAGATTCCTATGCATAGGAAGCATGTTAGACTTAAATGTGTTTTGAATTTGCCTCTTGATGCTCTCTTTTGCTTCAACTACTATTTCTTGCGAGTGCAACATTAAAACTGCTGAGCCCATCTTAATGACTATAAAGAAAGAACTTCTTGGGAGATAACCCATGTGTTTATTTTGCTACAGTACTTTGTTTTATATTTGTGTCTTGGAAGTTGTTTACTACTGTAGCAACCTCTCCTTATCTTAATTTTGTTGCATTGTTGTGCCAAGTAAAGTCTTTGATAGTAAAGTCAATACTAGATTTGGATTACTGCACAGAAACTGATTTCTTGCTGTCACGAATCTGGGCCTAATTCTCTGTAGGTAACTCAGAAAATTATGCCAATTTACGTGAGTGATCCTCAGATATGTACGCAACTTTCATTCAATTTGGGCATTTTCATTTGAGCAAGTCCGGTGCCTCGATAAAATCCATCTTTACGGACTATTATGTTTTGTCAGATTCTGCCTTTTATTTCGCATTGCCTCTTTTGCTATGGTGGATGAATTACTTTGTTCCATTAATGTCCAGTAGCTTTATGCAATGTCCAGAAGTGTTAAGAATGATTGTGTCACCTCTGAACATGTGAATTTTTATTGTGCACTAACCCTCTAATGAGTTGTTTCGAGTTTGGTGTGGAGGAAGCTTTCAAGGGTCAAGAGAGGAGGATGATATACTATGATCAAGGAGAGTGAAAGATCTAAGCTTGGGGATGCCCCGGTGGTTCATCCCTGCATATTTCAAGAAGACTCAAGCATTTAAGCTTGGGGATGCCCAAGGCATCCCCTTCTTCATCGACAAATTATCAGGTTCCTTCTCTTGAAACTATATTTTTATTCGGTCACATCTTATGTACTTTACTTGGAGCGTCCGTATGTTTCTTGTTTTTGTTTTTGTTTGAATAAATGCTTGTGTGGGAGAGAGACACGCTCCGCTGGTTCGTATGAACACATGTGTTCTTAGCTTTTAATTTTCATGGCGAAGGATGAAACTGCTTCGTTAATTGTTATATGGTTGGAAACGGAAAATGCTACATGTAGTAACTGGTATGATGTCTTGAATAATTTGACACTTGGCAATTGTTGTGCTCATGTTTAAGCTCTTGCATCATATACTTTGCACCCATTAATGAAGAAATACAAAGAGCTTGCTAAAATTTGGTTTACATATTTGGTCTCTCTAAAGTCTAGATAATTTCTAGTATTGGTTTGAACAACAAGGAAGACGGTGTAGAGTCTTATAATGTTTACAATATGTCTTTTATGTGAGTTTTGCTGCACCGGTTCATCCTTGTGTTTGTTTCAAATAACCTTGCTAGCCTAAACCTTGTATCGAGAGGGAATACTTCTCATGCATCCAAAATCCTTGAGCCAACCACTATGCCATTTGTGTCCACCATACCTACCTACTACATGGTATTTCTCCGCCATTCCAAAGTAAATTGCTTGAGTGCTACCTTTAAAATTCCATCATTCGCCTTTACAATATATAGCTCATGGGACAAAATAGCTTAAAAACTATTGTGGTATTGAATATGTACTTATGCACTTTATCTCTTATTAAGTTGCTTGTTGTGCGATAACCATGCTTCTGGGGACGCCATCAACTATTCTTTGTTGAATATCATGTGAGTTGCTATGCATGTCCGTCTTGTCTGAAGTAAGAGAGATCTACCACCTTAATGGTTGGAGCATATATATTGTTAGAGAAGAACATTGGGCTGCTAACTAAAGCCATGAATCATGGTGGAAGTTTCAGTTTTGGACATATATCCTCAATCTCATATGAGAACACTAATTGTTGCCACATGCTTATGCATTAAAGAGGAGTCCATTATCTCGTTGTCCATGTTGTCCCGGTCCTGGATGTCTAAGTTGATAATAATCAAAAGCGAGAAATCCAAAATGCGAGCTTTCTCCTTAGACCTTTGTACGAGCGGCATGGAGGTACCCCTTTGTGACACTTGGTTAAAACATGTGTATTGCGATGATCCGGTAGTCCAAGCTAATTAGGACAAGGTGCGGGCACTATTAGTATACTATGCATGAGGCTTGCAACTTGTAAGATATAATTTACATAACTCATATGCTTTATTACTACCGTTGACAAAATTGTTTCATGTTTTCAAACCCAAAGCTCTAGCACAAATATAGCAATCGATGCTTTGCTCTTTGAAGGACCTTTCTTTTACTTTTATGTTGAGTCAGTTCACCTATTTCTCTCCACCTCAAGAAGCAAACACTTGTGTGAACTGTGCATTGATTCCTACATACTTGCATATTGCACTTGTTATATTACTCTATGTTGACAATTATCCATGAGATATACATGTTACAAGTTGAAAGCAACCGCTGAAACTTAATCCTCCTTTGTGTTGCTTCAATACCTTTACTTTAATTTATTGCTTTATGAGTTAACTCTTATGCAAGACTTATTGATGCTTATCTTGAAGTGCTATTCATGAAAATTCATTGCTTTATGATTCAGTTGTTTACTCATGTCATTACCATTGTTTTGATCGCTGCATTCATTACATATGTTTACAATATGATCAAGTTTATGATGGCATGTCACTCCAGAAATTATCTTTGTTTATCGTTTACCTGCTCGGGGCGAGCAGGAACTAAGCTTGGGGATGCTGATACGTCTCTGACGTATCGATAATTTCTTATGTTCCATGCCACATTATTGATGATATCTACATGTTTTATGCACACTTTATGTCATATTCGTGCATTTTCTGGAACTAACCTATTAACAAGATGCCGAAGTGCCAGTTCCTGTTTTCTGCTGTTTTTGGTTTCTTAAATCCTAGTAACGAAATATTCTCGGAATTGGACGAAATCAACGCCCAGGTTCCTATTTTGCCCGGAAGCATCCAGAACACCCGAGAACCGCCAGAGAGGGGGCACAGGCCCACCAGACCATAGGCCGGCGCGGCCTAGGGGTGGCCCGCGCCCCCCTATGGTCTCGCCGCCTCGTTGACCCTCCGACTCCGCCTCTTCGCCTATAAAAAGGTCCCAGACCTAAAACCTCGATACGAAAAAAGCCACGGTACGAGAAACCTTCCAGAGCCGCCGCCATCGCGAAGCCAAGATCTGGGGGACAGGAGTCTCTGTTCCGGCACGCCGCCGGGACGGGGAAGTGCCCCCGGAAGGCTCCTCCATCGACACCACCGCCATCTTCATCAACGCTGCTTGTCTCCCATGAGGAGGGAGTAGTTCTCCATCGAGGCTCGGGGCTGTACCGGTAGCTATGTGGTTCATCTCTCTCCTATGTGCTTCAATACAATAATCTCATGAGCTGCCTTACATGATTGAGATTCATATGATGATGCTTGTAATCTAGATGTCATTATGCTAGTCAAGTGGGTTTTACTTATGTGATCTCCGGAGACTCCTTGTTCCACGTGTGTAAAGGTGACGAGTGTGTGCACCGTGTGGGTCTCTTAGGCTATATTTCACGGAATACTTATTCACCGTTATGAATGGCATAGTGAAGTGCTTATTTATATCTCTTTATGATTGCAATGTGTTTTGTATCACAATTTATCCATGTGCTACTCTAGTGATGTTATTAAAGTAGTTTATTCCTCCCGCACGGTGTAATGGTGACGAGTGTGTGCATCCGTGTTAGTACTTGGCGTAGGCTATGATTGTGATCTCTTGTAGATTATGAAGTTAAATATTGCTATGATGGTATTGATGTGATCTATTCCTCCTACATAGTGTGAAGGTGACGAGTGTGCATGCTTGTGTTAGTACTTGGTTTAGTCGTGTTGATCTTTCATGCACTCTAAGGTTATTTAAATATGAACATTGAATATTGTGGAGCTTGTTAACTCCGGCATTGAGGGTTCGTGTAATCCTACACGGTCGGTGGTGTTCATCATCCAACAAAAGAGTGTAGAGTATGCATCTATCTATTCTGTTATGTGATCAAAGTTGAGAGTGTCCACTAGTGAAAGTCTAATCCCTAGGCCTTGTTCCTAAATATCGCTATCGCTGCTTGTTTACTTGTTTTACTTGCGTTACTACTGCTTGTTTACTCGTCCTGGGCAAAGCACTTTTCCGGTGCCGTTGCCACTTGCTCATACTTATTTATACCACATGTATTTCACTATCTCTTCGCCGAACTAGTGCACCTATTAGGTGTGTTGGGGACACAAGAGACTTCTTGCTTTGTGGTTGCAGGGTTGCATGAGAGGGATATCTTTGACCTCTTCCTCCCTGAGTTCGATAAACCTTGGGTGATCCACTTAAGGGAAACTTGCTGCTGTTCTACAAACCTCTGCTCTTGGAGGCCCAACACTGTCTACAAGAATAGAAGCTCCGTAGACATCACACGTCTAGGGGTGCGCCACTATGAGGCTTAGCAATAGCGCACCTCTAGGGGTGCGCCACTGCCTCTTTAGGTTTAGTTCAAAACGAGCGCGGCACCTACAGTTGACAAGAATCGCACTGTACCGTAATGGCTAGCTCCCCCTGTTTGGTTTACCCTGGCCGGCCAGGTTCGAACCCTGGCAGCCCCAATTTTTTTCACTTTTTTATTAAATTGATTTAACACTATAATAAATAGCATAATACACCAAAATAAAAGGCATAAATAATTATAATTATGTAGAATATTTAAAATACTATAGAATCTAGAAAATATCCAAAAATATAAATTATATGTCTATTTTGATCGGTACAATGTGTAGATTAACAATATGACATCCATTATTCATACAAGAAAATGATACATAATTATCTTTTCACAATCTTCTTGCCCTTCTTTCTCGCGGTTGAATAATTTAGCCCCGGAACTCCTTGACTTCTTCTCTTGAATGGACAGCCTTTAGGTAGGGTGGTCCTGCTTCTTCTTGTTGTGTATGGTTCATCATCATCGTCGTCGTCATCTTCCATCTTCGGATCGCCGTACTGGTCAAAGTCTAGCTCGTTGGCGGCTCCATCCATTCCGATGATGCTCCTTTTGCCTCTCCTCACGACAACACGGCTGGGCTTTTGCGGGTCGGTAATGAAGAAGCATTGGTCCACTTGGGAAGCTAGTACCCATGGCTCATATTTCGCGGTGACCTTTCCGCCCGCTATCTTGGATTTGGCTTCGGGTATAACCATGGTGGTGAAATGCCGGTCTTCTTTTATGACGTTCTTGGCCCACCTGACACGGAACATCGGCACATTCTCTCCGGCGTAGCTCAGCTCCCAGATCTCCTCGATCTTTCCGTAGTATCTCTTCTTGACGTCACCGGTGTAGGACTCCATCGTTACCCCGGAGTTCTGATAATCGCTCTTCATGTCCTTTTCCTCGGTGTAGAATGTGTAGCCGTTGATATCGTACGCCTGAAATGTCATCAGGTTGTGTTCGGCGCCCTGTGACAAGGAGAATATGAGATTTTCTTCCGCAGAAGAATCCTCGTCTATAGGGTACGTCAGCATCTTGTCCTTGAACCACCGCGTGAAGGTTGAGTTGTGCTCTTTGATTACATCTCCGTCCGTCCTCTGTTGGCCCTGATCACTGTACGTCTTTGCGTTGAAGGTGTTGTGCTCTACCACCCAAGGATCGACCACGTCTATGTGTTGTAGCGCGACTAGGTTTGCTCTTTCAAAGTCGGCGACTCGACCCTTGAAGTCGACATGCATTTCGCGGCTACCGTCGCGGTGACCCCATCCAGCGAGCTTCCCGAGATGCCTGTTTACGGGCAGGCCAACGGGGTTCTCGATTTCTAGATAACTCGTGCAGAAGGAGATGCACTCTTCGGTCAGAAAGCCCTTGGCTATGCTTCCGTCTGGACGTGCCCTGTTGCGAACGTACCCTTTGATGACACCATTCATCCTTTCGAACGGCATCATGCTGTGCAGGAATGTCGGCCCCAGTTGGATGATATCCTCCACGATATGTACCAGCAGATGCACCATAACGTCGAAGAATGCGGGCGGGAAGTACATCTAAAGCTCGCACAGTATCACCACGATCTCTTCCTGTAGCCTTCTAAGTTGCCTCACGCCAACAGACTTCCGAGAGATGACGTCGAAAAACTTGCATAGGCCAAAAAGCGTTTCATGGACGTGCGCGTCCATGATCCCACGGATTGCAACCGGAAGTATCTGCGTCATCAGCACGTGACAGTCGTGAGACTTTATCCCGCTGAACCTCTACTTCGCTTTGTCTAGGTACCTGCTTATCTTCCCCGCGTAACCGTAAGGAAGTTTTACTCCTAGGAGACAGTCGAAAAACTGCTCGATCTCCTTCTGACTTAGAGTGAAGCACGCGGGGGGGGCAGTAATATTCAATCTTTTTGGCATTTTTGCCCTTGCGACGACTTTGCGTGTCCTCCGCCTCATCATCGTCATCGTCATCATCATCATCATCATTAGGGCGTCCCGCGTGAAGCTCCTCCCTGATCCCAATTGATTGCAAGTCGTACCTTGCTTTCGGCCCATCTTTGGTCTTCTCGGCATGTTGAGGAGGGTACCAAGCGGACTCTCGCACACGTTCTTCGTGATGTGCATGACATCAAGGCTGTGAGGCACACGGAGGATCTTCCAGATACGGCAAGTTCCGGAAAACAGACCTCGTCTTCCATACCTTAAGCAGCGGCTCCGGCGCCTTTCGCTTCTTTCCGGCGGTGGGCACTCTTTCCAATTTTTCAATAGCTCGTCTATTTGCTCGCCGCTTCTCGTACGTGGCCGTCTTCGGGGTTCGTCTTGACCATCGAACAGATCCTTGCGTTTCCTCCATGCGTCGTCCTCGCGAAGCCACCTTCGATGTCCCATGTACACCGTTTTCGAGGACCCGGGATCTCTATCTAGCTGGCGGTACGTTGTGTCGTCCATGCACCTGACGCATGCATTGAATCCGTGGACCACCTGCCCCGCGACATATCCGTAACCGAGAAAGTCGTGCACCGTCGTGAGCAGTGCGGCTCTCGTAGGGAAATATTCTTCCGCGGCAGCGTCCCACGTATTGGCAGGCGTGTCCCATAGCGTGGCTAGCTCCTCTTTCAGAAGCCCCATATACAGATTGATGTCGTTCCCTGGTTGTTTCGGCCCTTCAATTAGCATACTCATTTGAATGTACTTCCTCTTCATGCACAACCAGGGGGAGGTTGTACATCCACACAAACACGGGCCAGGTGCTATGCGTGCTGCTCGGCTGCCAAACGGATTGACTCCATCGGTGCTCGCGCCCGGCCTTATGTTCCTAGGATCGTCCCCAAATTCCGGGTACTCGAGGTTCAACGCATTCCACTGGCTAGCATCCGAAGGGTGTCTCAACATCCTGTCCTTTTTCTTTTTGTCCGGATCATCCGCGTCATCTTCTCCCTTCCTCATCTCCGCGTGCCAGCGCATTAGCTTTGCTTGCTTAGGATCCGCGAAATACCGCTGCAGACGAGTAGTGATCGGAAAGTACCACACCACCTTCCGAGGAGCTTTCTTCCCCTTATTGTACCGACTGACGCCGCACACTGGACATATGGTACACTCCGCGTGCTCGTTCCGATAAATGATGCAATCGTTCAAGCACACATGATATTTCACATGCGGTAAATCCAGAGGACACACGATTTTCTTGGCCTCCTCGATACTAGTCGGACACGTGTTACCTTTGGGAAGACGTTTGTGCCAGAATGACATGTTGTCGTTGAAGGATGTGTCGGTCATTTTGTGCTTTACCTTCATCTCCAGAGCCATGAGCGTTACTTTCAGGCGGGTATCCTCCGGCCTGCATCCTTCATACAATGGAGTAACCGCGTCTACCTCCGGTTGATCCATCTTGGCTTTCTCTCGGGCGGCAGCTCTTGCGTTACTCGTCCGCTTGAGAAGCAGCTCTTGAAGATAAGGGTCCTGCACCCAGTCCATCGACGATGGTCCATCGTCTTCATCTTCATGATCGTCATGATGACCTCCATCTTGATCTTCCTCATCATCAGGTCCCAGATCTCCTACATTGTGATCATGATCATCTCCGGCATCTTCTACATCCTGATCATGTCCGAGATGTTCTACATCCTGATCACCTCCTTCCTTATTTCTTGTTGAAATCCCATGGACAAATTCATAATCATCTTCGTCGCCTTCCCACCGATAGCCATCCATGAAACCACGCATGAGAAGGTGGTCCCTCACCATATCGGCTTTAGGGTCCATAAGGCTCGTCAGCTTGCATCTTCGACACGGACATCTTATCTCCTTTTGGTTATTTCTAATCATCTCGGCTGTCGCGGCTTTCAAAAACCTAGCCACAACGCCTTCGCTCATCATACGGACCATGGTCGCCTGCGGGTATAGAGAAAATGGATATCTTAGCATACCAAAAGAAAATTTTGGCATGACCTTCCCTAAAAATAGGACATATGTATATGCGTAGTATGCCCACTATTCGCCGAAACGGAAATGAATCAACGTTTCGGCAAAATATTGGCAACTCCATCGCATTTCAAATCCCTGCAAACAAACACATGCAACACATGTGTGGAGGCTTCGCATATACAACCCATGTGGAGGCTTCGCATACAACACACATGCACGTGAGACGCTTTTCGCGCATGCGCACAACACATGATCGAGCTTCGCACATAACATATGTGCACACACACGTGTACGTGAAGTGTGTGCAAGACGATCGGAACCGGTCACACACAAAGCATAAAACCAACAAAGTTACCGATACGGCGAGCCCTAGAGTGTTGGATGCGCGGTAAAAAGTTGAGATTGAGTAGGGTATTGGGCTAAGAAAGCTTCACCATTACTTACCTATGAACAAAATTAAGTTTACCAACTTAATTTTGGTGAATGAAGAGGTGAAAATGAGGTGGGAAGGAGGGGCAACACGACCAGATCCAGATTTGGTGGGAGGTGGTGGTGGAAGAGTGTTTGGGGAAAGTGGGTGGCACATGTGAGTGGAGGGTTAAAAACAGGAAATGGTCACAGGTTAGCAGTGGCGCACCACAAAGCCGTGCGCCACTGCTAGGGTGACATAGCAATGGCGCACTGCTAGGTGGTGTGCCACTGCTAAGCCTCTCATCTCTAAAGGGGCTCTGGCCACCCCCTAGCAGTGGCGCACCTAATGACATGCGCCATAGGTAACCCATGTAGCAGTGGCGCACCACTGAAGTGCGCCATTGCTAAGCCTATCATCTCTAAACGGGCTCTGGACACCTCCTAGCAGTGGCGCACTTCTCCAACGTGCGCCATAGGTAAGGAATGTAGCAGTGGCGCACCCCGGAGACGTGCGCCACTACTAGGTTGGGGGAGGACCTGGCCTCCTATCACCACTTACTTATGGCGCACCACAATCAAGGTGCGCCACTACTACTTTTGTAACAGTGGCCCACCGTTTTGTGGTGCGCCACTGCTAAGTAGTAGTGGCGCACGGCAGTCATGGTGCGCCACTGCTGGCAGTCTTACGGCTAGGCCTTTTCCTAGTAGTGGTCATTGCTGAGCGCGGAGTTGATGAAGGAGAATTTATGCGCAACGTTGAGTGGAACCACAAGAGGAAGGTATGATGAGCACAGCAGAAAGTTTTCCCTCAGTAAGAAACCAAGGTTTATCGACCAGTAGGAGAAAAACGTTCTCTCCCGAGGTGTTGCGAACCAACTCGTGGCAGGGCGCACTGCCGGCATCAACAATAATGTGGAGACCTGCACACAAACAACCAAGTACTTTGTCCCCAACTTTCAGCGAGGTTGTCAAGCTCACTGATTTTGCTGAAAACAATGGATTAAACAAACTGTGTGGAAGAAGAATTGTTTGCAGAGAACAGAACAGGAAAATGTTGTAGAAGATTGCAATTAAAAGAAGAAGGACCGGGGTACACAGTTCACTAGAGGCACCTCCCCAATAAAATAAATATGCTGGATAAACAAATTACAGATGGACAATTGACAAACAGAGATTCTACGCTAATGGTTGGTGCAGAATACATGCTATGAAAGTATGCGGGCATTACAACAATATACATAGACTGTAATCCAATTGCATCTATGACTGATAGCCTTGATAAGGGTTTCTTTTGCCCCACTGGACATGTGTTTTTCCACCCAATCACAAGCTTTCTTCCTGAACCTTTCTTTCAGAGGTTGAAATTTCCCATTCTTTAGTCTCCCTTCTAGAACCGGCAAGCCCAAATATTTGTATTCAAAATGACTAGTTTCATAACCCAGTAGTTGCTTGATTGAGTTCTCACCCTCCACCTCACAACTATGACCATAAAGAATAGAGCATTTTCCTAAACTAACAAGCTGCCTTGTCCCTCTTTCATACTTTTCAAGGACAGTTTTTACCACAGATGCTTGTTGGACTGATCCTTCAAAGAACATCAAAGCAGTCGTCCGCAAAAAGGAGATGAGATATCCCAGGGGCCCTGCGGCAAATCTTCAGCTCACGAAGAGCACCATTGTCCACTTCCCTCTTTATCAAATAAGAAAGAACATCAGCCACAAAAGGAAATAAATATAGTGATAGTGGATCACCCTGGCGCAGCCCACGGGATGGGGAGAAGGATTCCAATAAATGTCCATTGAAGCAAACCGAGTATCGTACAGTGGTCACACACGCCATCACCCACTGTATCCATGTACTATGAAAGCCCAGTTTCGCCAAAACTCCTTCAAGAAAAACCCAATCCACACAATCATATGTCTTGGCCATGTCCAACTTATAAGCACAAAATTTAGAGCAGGAGGTCGAGTCTCCCTGTATAGCGTGAATGCACTCGAGGGCAATGAGTGCATTGTCAGTGATCATACGTCCCGGGATGAACGCACTCTGGTATGGAGTAATGATATCCTATAGAAGAGGCCGGAGGCGATTGATTAAGCACTTTGAGACAACTTTGAAAACAACATTGCATATGCTGAAGGGCCTAAAGTCCTTTACCTCTTCTAGATCAGTCTTTTTGGGAATTAGAACAATGGAAGTTTCATTAACTTCAGTCGGCATGATACCATCTGTAAAAAACTATTGCACGGCAGCCACAACATCTTCTTTTAACATACCCAAATTTCGTTGAAGAAAACGTGCCGGGAAGCCGTCAGGCCCCGGTGCCTTAAGCGGGCCAATCTGAAAGAGGGCATCGCCAATCTCCTTTTCCGAAAAAGGAGCCATCAGAGAGTCATTCATACGTTCGTCGACATAGGTTTGGATCAGGTTGAGAATCTCCAAGGGATCCACATCCTCATCACGTGTGTACAGGTGCTGAAAAAACTCCTTTGCCAAACCTTCCATCTCTTTTGTATCCTTGGTGAAAGTCCCATCAGGTCTCTTGACGTGGGCACTACCCTTCGGGTAACCGATGTTGCTCTACCCTATACGGTCTAGCTGGAGGCCCATGAAGGCACTCGATGGCAAGGTGGGCCACTAGGACGGTGCAACGGAAGATTCCTTGAAGTACAAGACACGGAAGGAGCCGAACAAGGAAAGTTTAGAGATAGATCTACTGTAAACCTAGTCGTACTCGATTAGACCTCTTGAGACCTGGCCTCCTATATAAAGGCCAGGAGAGGGGCTGTCGAGGGACACACAATCAATCTTAGCGATCTTAGCCAACATAAGCTTAGAGCTAGGTCGTCATAGCACTTAGCCATCTCGACGAGATCTCAGCCGAACTATTCGGCACCCCAATGTAACCCATTATCATCATAATCAAGAACAGACAAGCAGGACGTAAGGGTTTTACCTCATCGAGGGCCCCGAACCTGGGTAAATCGCTCTCCCCGCTTGTCTGTGAAACGATGTCTCGTGTCAGCTTGCAGGATTCCATCAACCCTAAGCCCCTATCGGAGGGCATTGCCGAGGATCACCCTCGACAATTGGCGCCGTCTGTGGGAACCCTGTCAGCACAAGATCGATCATCGGCAGATCCAGTCATGACGCCGGCAACTTCACCGGCAACTTCATCAGCAACTTCATCGACACCGTCATCACCAAACCTAGGAAGCCCAATTCGGTTCAGCTCCTATGAGTTCACCCCACACAGCGATTCCTCCCACTCAACCTTCTCAGATCTACAAAGAAACATGGAGATGACCTTCGGCAGCGTCCACTACAACGTCAACGCGGAAGGAATCCTTCGACTGCTGGAATCGCCCAGTCCAAGCGCGTCATCATCACTCGACCTTTCGGCTGGTCTGACAGGCTCGACGAGTTCACCCGTGCCCTCGACTCCCCGTTCGGCGTCTTCAATGTCGGTAGGATCCGACAACCCCACATCTTCGGAGTTAACTTCGTACTACTGCTTGAACAGCGACACCAGGCATGGGCTGGGATCGAGCGACACACCGTTCATCTGTAATGCTCAATATTCGTCGGGAGAGGACAGTATCGACAGCATCGTCCAAGGAACCACCCGTAGAACGGCGCATCACCAAGTTTATGTCGCCAATAACACGGGAAACACAAGGCACAGAGGAGACGGAGATCATACTCCTCGTTCTAGCAGACGAGCAAGTTTCGAAAACAGCGCCAGCAACCATAACAGCGACTACACCATCGCGGACGAGGAGTGGGCAGCAGCCAAAGCAGCAGTACTTAACAACACGCCGCTTCCCGCAGGAACCTCGGTTGGGACCCTCAACGCTTATCACTCTATACTAGAGAAAAACCGGGAGCACCTATCGAAAGAGCAAGCCACCCTCGAGAGACGCCTATCTGCGGCAGATCGATCCAGCGAGCGACGAAGAGGCTCGCAAGGGAGCGCCTCTCGAAATACTCAGGGGGCAGGCAAACACCGGTCGAGACTATCCAGGCTTTCGGAAGATGACGCTAGAGAAATCACGTCGAACCTGACCAAGTCCTTTATAACTACGGACACCGCAGGCATGCCACGGCCGAAAACCGTTGCAGGAGCAACAACCAACCTCGCAGCGTACCTCATCAACCAGCGCCCTGAAGGATCCATGGCTCAAGCTCATCGAGGCGCCCTGGAAAGTCTCGCGATATTGGGAAATAATCTAGTTCCGCAAAAGGAAAAGACCACGTTGCAGGCTAGCGGCTCAAAGCATCATGCGAGAGATGCTCGGGATGAAATCACCCAGAGCAGGATCGACAAAGCAAGGCGACGATGCGCCACCAGGAAGGAGAATGATAGTGATTCTTCGGATGAGGATCAGGAGTACGACGGCGAGCTGAGGGGAGCCGACTGTCTAAGTTTCAAAATCCGCGAGGCGATGCCGCCCAAAAAGTTCAAGCCCACTCCTACCGACGCTGCCAAATACGATGGGCAACAGGAGCCAAGATCTTGGATAGACGACTACCTGCAGACTGTGATTCTGCATAAGGGGAACCAGATAGTAGCAATGCAGTGCTTGCAGCTCTACCTCAAAGATTCAGCGCGAGCCTGGCTAAGGGGGCTGCCGAAGGGTTCCATTAAATCATGGGACGACCTAGTAGACGCCTTCGTTGCCAATTTCCAAGCAACATACAAGAGACCCGTCGGGATTGAAGAGTTACGGAATTGCCGGCAAAAGCGAAGGAGTCGATGCGCTCATACATCGGGAGATTCACCAAACTCCTAAACGCTGCCGAAGATGTATCCGTCGACGGAGCAATCGACGCTTTCAGCGATGGCGTCCGGCGTGAGAGCTACATAGAAGAACTCGGACGCAAAAAGCCAAAAACCATAACCAAGTTAATGGAAATCGCCAACAGCTGGGCTGATGGTGAGGACAACGTGCGAAGGCCACGACAGCGCAGTGACGACGAAGACGATGACCAGCCGAAGCACGACTCGGGTGGCCGAAGGGATCGTCACAAGAGAAGGAAGAACCGCAACTATGATGACAACAACCTGGTAGCCGCAGGGTACTCTGATCGGCAGGACGATCGATATGACGATAGAAGAGACGATCGACAGGACGGTAATCGGAACAACTCTGGGAACCGTGGCAATTATAAACCGCGGCAGCAGAGGACTCCCGAACTGACCTACGCTGAGCAGATCAACGCCCCTGTTACCTGCACTCGTATGTCGATTCTAAGGACGGCAAAACGAAGTCGAGTCACCTACTCAGGGACTGTCGGCAGTTCATTGACATGCACAAACTCATCCAGCAGGCAGGCCAGCAACCGCTACCACCACCACCCCCACCTCCACTGCAGCATCAAGTCCAGCAGGCTCAACCTCATCAACCCAATGAGGCGTTTCCACCACCACGTGGGCAGATGAGCATGATCCATAGGACAGGTGTCTCGAGAAGAGAGATGAAGAAGCTCACCCGAGAGATTAACCTGGCAGAAAGCATCATGGCGAACATCCCCGAGTATGTCGAGTGGTCCTCTCAGAACATTACGTTCAGTCGAGCAGATCACCCGATGACCATACCAAAACCAGGACACGCTGCCTTAGTAGTCGAGCCACAAATCGGGGGGTTCAAGATGAGCAAAGTCTTCATATGGATGGTGAAAGCGGGTTAAACCTGATATTCGTCGACACAATCAAAAGTATGGGGATCACCATGAGGATGCTAGAAGAAACAAACACTTGCTTCCATGGGATCCTTCCAACTGCACCGGGCTACTCTCTTGGCAAAGTTTACCTGAACGTCATCTTTGGCAAAACCGACAATTTCAGGAAGGAGAAGATCGAGTTTGAAGTAGTGAACTTGGAGTCACAGTATCACGCTATACTCGGGAGACCAGCTTATGCCAAGTTCATGGCTGTGCCGCACTATGCATACCTCAAGCTGAAAATGCCTGGGAACAACGGGACAAACATCACAGTCTATGGAAGTTTTTCACGCTCGGACAATTGTGATCGCGACTTTCAGAGGATTGCTGCGAAGTTTGGGTCACAACAAGAAATCGTCGACCCTCTGCCCAAGTTGACGTTACGAGAAATCAAGGAGGAAAAACATGTCAGGGAAACCAAGAAGAAGCCAGCTGACCTTGCTCTTAAAGCTTCGGCAGCAGAAGCTTCGGCAGCGAAAGTCTTGGCAGCAAAATGTTCGGCAGTCGATGGCACAGAAGACATAGGAGACAGCAAGACGCTGGCAACCATTGACCAGACCCCTGGTGAAACCAACAACGCTGCAGCAACCACTAACGTGGTGAAAAAGCCAGAAGATGAGAAGAACCCTTTCCTTGCTTAAGCAATTTATTAGCGTTTAATTTTTTTTCCTTTATATAAACAGGGCCTTCTTTTTTTTCGCCCTCTAGTCTCGTGCTTACCTTATTAATGAGAACTTCAGTTTTGATCCCTTGATAAGCATGCAGTAATTTGGAGCACTTAATCCGCATCATCATAACCTTTGCTTACACCCCTCGGTGAACAATGGTGCAATGAAGTACGCGGCAAAAGATTGTGTTCTGAAAAAGCCTCTACGAGCGCTAAAGGATGCAAAAAATAAGGACGATGACCTTTCCCTCTGCTATAGATGCTTCTACGAGCGCCGAAAGTAGCAAGAGTTTGGAAATACACATAACACAACCCACGTTCGATATTTCACTTATGGAAATATCAAAGAACAACGGGCTCATCGGCAGAATCATTGCACCTGAAATATTCAGGAGTGACTGTCGAAACATACATCGGTTGAAAGCAAAGTTGCACATACAACGGGTTTAACAATACCTGCAACACGAGCTGATCACTCAAACGTTTGCTGACCAACGAATACGAAAAACTCTTAAACGGACAATTAAGATTTGCTCCCTCAAAAATTGCCAACGACATCAACACGGTAAAAGTACATATACATGTATCTACCGAATAAAAAAATTCGGCTAAACAATCCTAACACTTGGATGAAGTAGGCAAAATAACCTATTTACAAAACAACCCTAACCCATGAAATCACCCTTGTGGAGTTTCTCTTTCCTCAGGTACCTTTGAATACTCCTCAAGCTTGTCGACAATTATATTGGCAGGAAGCAATACCTTCGGATATAAAGTCTCTAAGTCACCAACCGCGTTGTCGATAGCAAGCAGATTCGCTGAGGGGTGACGTGCAAGCACAAGGGCAAGTGTAAACCTGGCCCCTGCGAAAACCTGAGCTCGCACCAAGTCTCGAATCTTCTTGGCATTCCCAAACTCAGACATCAAAGTCAGCAGCGTAGGGGGAATCGCGTTTAAAGGGAACATTGTCTTCCAAACTACCCTCATGGCTTTGTAGCACTTGTCGAAGAAATGGTGGACTTGCTGAACCCGATCCTGAAATTGTGCGACAGCCGAAGCCTTCGAGTGTTCCCGCCAGAAAATCTCTTCGGCTGATGACAGCTCGGTTAAAGCGTGCACACGCTCGTGAATTCGTTTGTTCTCTTCCGCACGGTTCAGGGCTATGACTGGCAAAGGAATCAAATAGAGGATCAGATAAGGCATTGTTGATAAAAAAGCGCAAGGATCAAGAAACTTACAGTTCAAACTTTCGGTAGCTTTATGCAGTTCAGTAAGAGCGTACCGCTCTACGTCGGCTGCAATCTCGCTCTTCTTATTGACAATAGCAGCTAAGGCATAAGTGTTGCGTAGATCTTTCTCCATCTGAGTGATCCGATCCTTCATACGCTGGATTCGATCACCTTCAGGAAGAGCACCCGAAGAGTCGTCGACAAATGAAGGCACTGGGAAAACCTGCAGGAAACAGCGTTAAAAAGGATGCCGGATCGGGTCAATTCGAGCATCCGAAGTAAACTCCCATCGGGAGAAGTGCAAGTAAAAATATCATAACAAAGGTGTACTAGCAACATTGCTAGCACGGAGTTTATTACAAACACAAGTTTTGCAACGGAACAATGTTTCACATCAACTCGAAGATTCAAAGAAGTTTGTTACACAAATCAAGGGGCCTGGGTCTGAGTCGATAAACTGGGACCAGCCGACGTCTTCCTCGACGAAACTAGTTCAAGGAGCTGGCGAGCACAATTAAGGGCAGACGTTTTAAAGACGCTTAAATCAACGAACTGCCCATCTTGCTCTTTCGGCAGCTCCTTAGTCATTTCTTCGATGACAGCCTTAAAGCCGTGACCCATCATAAGTTGGAAGGCAAGGAGGGCGCCATAGGTACGCGAGGTGCGTTTGAATACCTCGATAACCTCCTTGGTGTCAACCGCGAAGGCATCGATCAATTGCCCCAGAGTCTTGTCTTGCTTGATCTTGGGGAAGATCATCGAGTGCATCCGCGCCATGGCACCTTTCCCCTTTTCGAGAAGCTCCCGCGTAAGCTGGTGGGAGGCGAGAGTCATCGATACACCATTTGCGGGAGAGTTATTTGGAACCTTGTCCAAGGCACTGACGGGGATGTTGGTGGCTTCTGCAAAAGAAAAGAATGGAAAAGATCATTAACAGAAGATCGAATTCGTAAAGTACGATAATCGACAGAGAAGTATAGAAGAGATTACCAAGCAAAGCTAGCGAAGATTGGCGAAGGAGTTCATCTTTTTCGGCTGCCTGAGCTTCGGCAGCCAGCCTTGACGCCTCTTCCTCCTTCAGCTTTTCCTTCAGCTTGCCCAGTTCCTCTTTCAGGGAATCGATTTCTTGGCGAGCTCCGACAGCTATCTTAACTGCGCCGTCCAACTTTGAGGAAGAAGATTCGACTTCTCTCTGCAATCGAACTTTGTCTGCCTCCAGAGAAGTGAACTGGGAAGCGAAGGCCTCCAAAGAGGAAATAACACCTCGTAGATCCTTAAGGAAAAAAGGATGTTTTACAAAGAATCGTTAGACAAGGCACATTTCACGAAATTCGCGTTGTATTCAAAAGGGACTTACAGAAGGAGGAGTCGTGGTGGCGACAGGAACATCTTTCCCCTTGGAAAGGGAAGAAGCAGTCGATGCCTGAGCCGCGGGAGCTGCCTTAGGAGCCGAAGCTTCGGAAGCCGCAACAACCGGCAGAGCAGCGCCAGATTTGGCCTTCTTAGACGGAGGCTCAGTGAAACCTTCATCACTACAAAAAGGAAATCATCGACATGAGTTATGAAAAGATTGCGAGAAATAAAGGGACAAACTATGGCATCAGGGGAGAAGGTGCTTACATGTCAAAGAGATCATCTTTGTCGGCAAAGCCACCGGTTGATCTCTTCACAGGCGAAGCCCTGGTCGCCTCCACAGCTGCATTAACAAAGGCATCACGATCAGCGTCATCATTATGCACTGATCCCTCTGTGTCGCAAGCGTCATCGGCTGAAGGAGGAAGATCGGTGTGAACAGTTTCGGAATCTATCAGATCATCGTGTTCGCTCTCTGGGCCTGCGTGCTCGACAGTGTGAAAATCAACAGGTACTGACGAGCCTCTTCCCTCAGAAGTATCATTTGGCGAATCGTGCAAGTTTCCAGAGATTATGGGGATCTGTCGAAAAGAAGAACAAATAAGAATAATAGTAATTATGTTGACTAAGTGGAAATAGCATAGTGAGAATATGAAAAGGATAGTTACCTCTGGTGGCGGATGATCGGCATCGAGAGGAGTGTAAGAAGATATCAATGGGATCGAGTCTTCTTGACTAAAAAAAGTAAGGCGACGGACTTCATCAAGCAACTCCTTTTCCGACAGTTCGGCATCATTAATCCTGGTTTCATCCTTCGGACCTGAATACAACCACATCGGACGAATTCTGGCCATGACTGGTTGGACTCGACGTTTCAGGAATACCGCTGCCACCTCTGTGCCAACCATAGTTTGGCCGTCGGCCTCTTTGATTCCAAGAAATTTGGCAAATAATTCGTTGGCTGCTGCCCTTTCATCGGGAGAGAAAATGTTTTTCCAGGAATCCTTAGGCTTGGCTTCGAGGGTGTCGGCAAAGCGAGGAAGCTGGGACTCGGGTGACAAGGAATCCTTGACATAAAACCATTTCAGTCTCCATCCTTGCACAGACTCTCTCATTGGGAAATTGAAATAATTAACCTCCGAACGAGCCACAAACCCCACTCCTCCGGTGACGAAGGATCCATTACTACTGCTGTACCTCTTTACATAAAAGATCTTTTTCCACAATCCAAAATGGGGCTCAATGCCCAAAAACGCCTCGCAGAGGGTAATGAATACAGCGACGTGAAGGATTGAGTTAGGAGTAAGTTGCCACAGTTGGATTTCGTAAGTCCGCAGAAGATGAAGAAGGAATTCATGAGCGGGAAGCGAGAGACCCCGATATAGGAACGATAGGAACATCACAGTAAAGCCAGCAGGGGGATTGGGCCGAGAAATTGCACCTGGAAAGATCACATTCCCCTCGTCGGAGGAAATTAATCCCAAGCTTCGAGATCTCTTCTCGTCGCGCTTGGTGATGGTTGATGCTATCCAGTCCCCGGGTTTGGCTACGGAGCCTGGCGGCGCTGACGGCGCCGGAGTTGGAGGAGGAGCGTCCGGAGCGCTCCCCTTCGGAAGATTCAAGGAGGACTTGGCGGCGGCGCCTCCGCTAGTGGAACTGGCGGCGGCGGTAAGGTTCTTCTTCTTCACCATTACGAGATCCGGGGAAGATCTGAAAGGCAGTGGTGGCGGCGCAGCAATTGTGAAGGGAGGAAGAAGAAGAAAGGCGAGCAGACGCTATGGCAAGAGTAGAGAAGATCAGAGATTTTCGCTCTTTGGGGATTTTAAGAGAGGGAAAACTCGAGGGCTGTGTGGGCACGTGTCGTTACTGCCAGCTCTTTAAGTGGACCTTTTCCATTGAAGTTTGCGAGAATCAAGGAGACGCCTTGGTAACTGTGCGAAAAGGGCGGATATTGCTTAAAAACAGGGCCAGACAGAGAAAGAATATGCCCAGCAGGTTATCACCAGAATTTGACCGGATCAGAGGTGGGCCGCGATTGGAGATGGGCTTGAAGAATATATATAGAAGAAATACATGAATCGGCCTTCTATACCAAGTTTGGGCTAGTTTGCCCGTGTATCTGTAACATAGTAGGATACGTGTCGTTTAGAAGTTAGAGTTTAACCCGTGCACGGTTAGGTGCATGCCTGAATTAGAAAGTCCCCCGGACTATAAATATGTATCTAGGGTTTATGAAATAAACAACAATCACGTTCACCACAAACCAATCTAGGCGCATCGCCAACTCCCCCGTCTCGAGGGTTTCTTCCGGGTAAGCACCATGCTATCTTGCGATCTAGGCAGCACACGTTTATTCGTCGTTCATGCGTTGCTCGTACTGAAGCCTTTTTGATGGCGAGCAACGTAGTTATCATAGATGTTTTAGGGTTAGCATTGTTCATCATATCATATGCTATCGTCGTGCAACCCTTAGGCATCTAGCCGCCCTTACACCTATCTTGGGTGTAAGGGCGGCACCCCGCTTGATCATTGTTTAGTAGATCCGATCCGTTATGATTGCTCCTTGTTCTTCAAGGATTAGTTTAATATCTGCATTGTTAGGCCTTACAAACGGGTCGAAGGATCCAGGGGCGCGTAGGGTGTAGTTTGCTAGCCCTAGACAGGATGTTCCGAGGATCAACTTCGTGTTGGTTTTTAGGCCTTGTCTAGGGTCGGTTTACGATCACCGTGCGTGGCCACCAGGCTCAATCACGAGTAGGATGTTCCGATTATGCGGTGAAAACCTCAAATCGTAGTAGGTCGCTTTAGCTTTATCTTGATCAAGCAGGACCACCATCTGATCGTACACCTCGTACGCATCATGGGTGGATCGGCTCTTTGAGCCGATTCACAGGACAACCTGGAGAGCCGATCGAGGCTCGTATTTAACGTTTACGTGTATGCCATGCAGGAAACTAAGCGAGGCATTCTCCAACACCTTCCTGACCAGGTATAGGTCAGGTGGCACGCCCTTGCATCAGCATCGGACGTGCGTGCCGAAGGCTTTGCGGGCCGTCGCTCGGAGGGACCAGGGCCAGCCGCAGTCCTGGGAGATTCCCGGCTCTACGGTGTTGCCCGTCGCTGCCCGCCGGTGGGTTTCTGACCGCAACACATTCTGGCACGCCCGGTGGGACAATCTTCGACATCAACCGCATCGCCATCTACATCTGAGATGGCGGAAGACACTCCGGTCAAGTACGAGGATCTGACTGAAGAGCTCAAAAAGAAGCATGACGAGATTAAAGCAGTCCTCGAAGCCGACCTCATCGGCTCTTTTCACAGAACCCGCTCACATGGCATCAGGTGGAAAGGGTTCTCACCTGAAGGCGCGCTCGATGGAGTGGACCTGTCCACCCCGTCAGAAGAACGCACCAGGTCGCTGCGTCAGGAGATCAACTTCATGGTGGCTCATTCGCTGCACCACCACTCTGAGAGCCTGGTGAACACTTTGGAGCGTGTCGCTCTGCGCGTGATCCAGGAAATCACGAGCCATCAGTATTCTCCGTCAGGACCAGCTCTGGGGACTTACCAAGGAGAGATGCCACTCCAGTCCCGTCCACCGCCGCCGTTCGCGTTGGCAGCATCAGAAGTGCCGAATTCATCGGCATACGTCGTCTACAAGATCGGTGGTGACCCTAGTGACTACCAATTCTTGCATGAGGCGCCTAAGGAGATCCCACACGGATACACGTGCGCATACGTGCCGGACTACAGTAGCTGGGCGCTCTCGAACCAGGCTGCAACAGCAGGGACTTCTGGGACAGCAGGAGGAGCTTCGGGAACAGATCTTGAGAAGCAGACGTGGCTGGCTAAGTACGCCACCCCGACAAACCTCCAGAGCTCAGCTCCTGCAGTTGGCTCAGAGCTGGAAAAGCAAGCATGGCTGGCCAAGTATGCCACCCCGGCGAATCTCCGCAGTTCGACGCCCGCAGCCATCACCGCGGATCAGATTTGTACAATTCGAAAGACCAGTTCGGCATGATGCCGAAAAGGAGGACAATCGGCTATTCCAAGCCGTACCCCAACGAGTACGAATTGATCCCACTACCACCCAAATATCGGCTCCCTGATTTCACCAAGTTTAATGGATCAGATGGTTCCAGCTCCATCGAGCATGTGAGCCGATATTTGGCGCAGCTGGGCACGATCTCAGCATCAGACGAGCTGCGTGTGAGGTTCTTCGCACAGTCCCTCACAGGATCGGCTTTCGGGTGGTACACATCGCTGCCACCAAACTCAATCCGGACTTGGAAGCAGTTGGAAGAGCAGTTCCACATACAGTATCACTCAGAGGCTTCCGAGGCTGGTATTGCCGATCTAGCACAAGTACGACAGAAGCGCGGGGAAACAGTGGCAGAATACGTCCAGCGCTTCAGGACCGTTAGGAACCGATGCTATTTGGTTCATGTAAGTGAAGAAGAAGCAGTCGAGTTGGCGGTGGTGGGTCTCTCATCATCGATCAAGGACGTGGCCTCCCAAGCAGACTACCCTTCACTGGCGCACATGGTGCAGAAGCTGTCAGCATATGAACAACGCCACCCGGATGTTTACCAGGATAAATTCAAGCGTGCGGTGGTCCTGGTTGAGGCAGACGAAGATGAAGGTGCTGCGGGAGATCAAGAGGTAGCAGTGGCCGAATGGACTCGGGGGGCAAGCCCCGTGTCCTGTAAATGGGTTAAGCCACAAGGTCCTCCAAAAGGGTTTGACTTCGACGTGACCAAAGCTGAGCAGATTTTCGACCTCTTACTCAAGGAGAAGCAGCTAAAGGTACCCGAAGGCCACAAGATCCCCACGGTGCAGGAGCTGAACGGAAAGCCATACTGCAAGTGGCATAACACGTTCACCCACGCCACCAACGACTGCAGGGTGTGGCGTCAGCAAGTCCAAATGGCGATAGAACAAGGGCGGCTAATTTTCAGCCAGTACGCCATGAAGGTCGACACACACCCCTTCCCCGCCGTTAACATGGTGGAGTACACTTACCATGGAGGGTGCCAGCCAGGATTCTCGTGCAATATCAACATGGTAGGACCTGGGCACCACTCTGGTAAGGACGGAGATGAGGGCAGCTGCTCTCATAGCAAGGACACGGAGGAAGCCGCTCCACGCGATCGGCTCCGTCACGATGGCAAGCGCTACATCACAGAGGGAGAAGTAAGGAACATAAGATATCAGCGACCTCTCTCTGATCACCTCCTCAACAAGTATGTGGGTCAATATGACCAACGCCGGCGATACAACGACGATGATGAAAAAGATCGTCTGGCGAGGGACGACAGGAGACGTCGTCGGCATGATCGCGACGAGGAGCGATATGAGCGCCACGCCAAGGAAAAGTCGAGAGAGCAAGACGACGTATAGGCACTGGGACTGCCCCTTCTTCAGACACTGCTGGGATTCAGGAATGAGCCGATTGCCTACAATCGGCAACTGCCCAGAATGTAAACAAAAGAAGAAGGATGCAGCTAACGTGTCCGTGTTCAAACGTCTAGGGCCTCTCCCGCCTCGGAACAAGCATGCTGAGTCCGCTCGGGTGGAAGATCTCGAGGAACTAGAGGACGATGATGAGGAAGAAGACAAGTGTCATCGGCCAAGGTGGTGCCCTGATGGGCTCAGCCGTTCCCAAAAGCGAAGGGTTCAACGACTACGTGGGTTGGAGGAAGCTGAAAGGTTATACCTGCACACGTTGAGGAAGGCGCGGCCCGATCTGGCCGCTAAAATTCAGCGAACCCTGGACGAAGAAGGTCGGCCACAAAGGAAAGAGTGGCGCCCCATACAAAAGAAAGCCGATGATGAGACATCGGCTGGCACAAACATGGTCTTCATCCTTCCAACGGAGTTTAGTGCTCCAGGATTAGACGAAGCACCTGTGGCACAACTTGACTGCGGCCCATGGCCGGTCATCTTTGAGAAGCCACGAGAAAGAAGTTACGGGCATCCGAAGGCCCTGTACTTGCGAGGTTACATCAATGGGCAGCCTGTCAACAAGATGTTGGTGGACACCGGAGCGGCAGTCAATATTATGCCATAATCCATGCTACGTCGGTTGGGACGCTCTAGCTCGGATCTGATCAAGACCAATGTGACGCTGAGCGATTTCAACGGCCAAGCATCTGACGCACAAGGTGTTCTGAACGTGGATCTGACCGTAGGAAGGAAAACTGTCCCTACGACGTTCTTTATTGTCGACAGCAAAAGCACCTATGTTGTCCTACTAGGGAGAGATTGGATCCACGCCAACTGTTGCATTCCATCCACGATGCACCAATGCCTAATACAGTGGGATGGAGATGAAGTAGAAGTCGTACACGCAGATGATTCAGCCGAGATTTCAACGGCTGGCATGAATGTTTGGGAGACATCAGGCCAAGAGCCACTCTCAGGCATCAATTTGGACAACTGCGAGCGCATCGACGTGACAAAGGACGGGGTTAGGCTGGTTCTATCCACCGGCCTGACCGTGTAACAAGAGCAACATCTATGGACAAACGTGGCGATGCCGATCCATGTGATCGGCCCCAAGGATCTATGGAGGAACATTACAAAACCTTCATCGAGCAAACAACATGGAGGCCGATTCCAGCAATCGGCCAAAATTATCCTCACCATACATTTTGCCTGGGTTCAGCATTGATCTAACAGGGAATGCCTGAAGAGCCGATACCCTCAATTACTTGAAAGAATCGGCTCGGGGGGGCACTTAGATAGAAAGGACACGAGGATATGAAGTTTGAAGTGGCTGCCAAATGCCCAGCAACTCAAGATATATTCTTTGATGAGAATGGGTATTGAAGTATGGGGGCCGATGCATAAATCGGCCGTAAAAATACAATTTTTTTTAAACGTAGCCGATGCAGGGCCATCGACTCAAGAGGTACAGCTGTTACAAGGGGAGGCCCTACTAGATGAATTCCTTCTCAAGGCCTCCAACTCCTTCTGCAAATCTTCGAGTTCAGCAGTGCCAGGATAAGCGTACAGGAGGTTGTTACGTCCAGAGTTTTTGAGAGCACCAGAAATTCGAAACATCCTCACCGGAAGCTGCATCGGCCTGCCAAAGATGATGAGCCGATCTGATACGCAAGACGCAAGAATTGAACTGGAGAAGCTCAGGGGGCAGCTCACCCTGAAGGTTCTCTCCTCTGGGGAGCCGATTTCGTTGAAATCGGCTGGCTCTGCATTATAACTTGGAAGCCGATGGTGGCACATTTGGCTGGTGATACGTCTCCGACGTATCGATAATTTCTTATGTTCTATGCCATATTATTGATGATACCTACATGTTTTATGCACACTTTACGTCATATTCGTGCATTTTCTGGAACTAACCTATTAACAAGATGCCGAAGTGCCAGTTCCTGTTTTCTGCTGTTTTTGGTTTCAGAAATCCTCGTAACGAAATATTCTCGGAATTGGACGAAACGAAGACCCAGGGGCCTATTTTTCCACGGAGCTTCCAGAAGACCGAAGAACATACGAAGTGGGGCCACGAGGTGGCGACACCACAAGGCGGCGCGGCCAAGGGGGCCCGCGCCGCCCTATGGTGTGGCCCCCTCGTCGGGCCCCGACTCTGCCCTTCCGCCTACTTAAAGCCTCCGTCGCGAAACCCCCGAGGCGAAAAACCACGATACGGAAAACCTTACCGAGACGCCGCCGCCGCCGATCCCATCTCGGGGGATTCTGGAGATCTCCTCCGGCACCCTGCCGGAGAGGGGATTCATCTCCCGGAGGACTCTACACCGCCATGGTCGCCTCCGGAGTGATGAGTGAGTAGTTCACCCCTGGACTATGGGTCCATAACAGTAGCTAGATGGTTGTCTTCTCCTCATTGTGCTTCATTGTTGGATCTTGTGAGCTGCCTAACATGATCAAGATCATCTATCTGTAATTCTATATGTTGTGTTTGTCGGGATCCGATGGATAGAGAATACCATGTCATGTTAATTATCAAGTTATTACATATGTGTTGTTTATGATCTTGCATGCTCTCCGTTTCTAGTAGAGGCTCGGCCAAGTTTTTACTTTTAACTCCAAGAGGGAGTATTTATGCTCGATAGTGGGTTCATGCCTGCATTGACACCTGGGACAGAGTGACGAAAGTTCTAAGGTTGTGTTGTGCTATTGCCACTAGGGATAAAACATTGGCGCTATGTCCGAGGATGTAGTTGTTGATTACATTACGCACCATACTTAATGCAATTGTCCGTTGCTTTGCAACTTAATACCGGAAGGGGTTCGGACGATAACCTGAAGGTGGACTTTTTAGGCATAGATGCGGTTGGATGGCGGTCTATGTACTTTGTCGTAATGCCCAATTAAATCTCACTATACTTATCATGTCATGTATGTGCATTGTTATGCCCTCTCTATTTGTCAATTGCCCGACTGTAATTTGTTCACCCAACATGCTTTTATCTTATGGGAGAGACACCTCTAGTGAACTGTGGACCCCGGTCCATTCTTTTAATACTGAAATACAAATCTGCTGCAATACTTGTTTTACTATTTTCTCTCGCAAACAATCATCTTCCACACAATACGGTTAATCCTTTGTTACAGCAAGCCGGTGAGATTGACAACCTCACTGTTTCGTTGGGGCAAAGTACTTTGGTTGTGTTGTGCAGGTTCCACGTTGGCGCCGGAATCTCCGGTGTTGCGCCGCACTACATCCCACCGCCATCAACCTTCAACGTGCTTCTTGACTCCTACTGGTTCGATTAAACCTTGGTTTCTAACCGAGGGAAACTTGCCGCTGTGCGCATCACACCTTCCTCTTGGGGTTCCCAACGGACGTGTCAACTACACGCATCAAGCAAATTTCTGGCGCCGTTGCCGGGAGATCAAGACACGCTGCAAGGGGAGTCTCCACTTCTCAATCTCTTTACTTTGTTTTTGTCTTGCTTTATTTTATTTACTACTTTGTTTGCTGCATTATATCAAAACACAAAAAAATTAGTTGCTAGCTTTACTTTATTTGCTGTCTTGTTTGCTATATCAATAACACAAAAAAATTAGTTACTTGCATTTACTTTACTCAATTCATCATGTTTCCTTTTAATTTTACCACAAAGAACATACCGGTAGGACAAGGGTCTATAATTGGGAGGAACAATATAGAAGAATTTTTCACCCATGTTAGTACCGTTGAAGATTTTGAAGATAGACACTTGGTAGAACTTGCTCCTACTTATGAAATTGCTGTTGCTGCTTTAGTTCGCTTGTTGGAAACTAAATTTGTTAATCTCAATCCTATAATCCAACACATGTTTCTTACACTTGGTGATTTGGAAGAGGGGAAAAGAAAGATTTTGTTTTAGAAACCCTTCTTAGAGAATTTGGTGGTCCAGCAAGAGAGGCTAGAAAGGTCTTTGCTAAATTTAATATGCTTGGTTCTCATACTAATTTTGTTAGCCTCCTTGAAAAAATGGATATGGATAGGATAAGGTACACTAATAATGCTAATGATGGTGGGGAGATCAAAGCACCAATACCATGTAAACTCCTAGCTATGAATGATGCACTAGAACATAACTATGCTTGGCTTGTTCCTGAAAATTTGTTTGATGAGAGTAGCAAGCCCAAGACTAATGAAAAGGGAGACGCTGAAACTTATGTATCCAATATACAATGCATGGTTGAGAAAACTCCAAACCCCGCTGTAGGTGCACCACCCTTCGATGTTACTTGAGATACACTTTCTGCGCCTAGCTAAAAGGCGTTAAAGAAAAGCGCTTATGGGAGACAACCCATGTTTTTACTACAGTATTTTTGTTTTATATTTGTGTCTTGGAAGTTGTTTACTACTGTAGCAACCTCTCCTTATCTTAGTTTTATGTTTTGTTGTGCCAAGTAAAGTCTTTGATAGAAAAGTAAGTACTAGATTTGGATTATCTGCGCAGTTCCAGATTTCTTTGCTGTCACGAATCTGGGTCTATCTCCCTGTAGGTAGCTCAGAAAATTAAGCCAATTTACGAGCATGATCCTCAGATATGTACGCAACTTTCATTCAATTTGAGCATTTTCGTTTGAGCAAGTCTGGTTGCCTAATAAAATCCATCTTTACGGACTGTTCTGTTTTGACAGATTCTGTCTTTTATTTCGCATTGCCTCTTTTGCTATGTTGGATGAATTTCTTTGATCCACTAATGTCCAGTAGCTTTATGCAATGTCCAGAAGTGTTAAGAATGATTGTGTCACCTCTGAACATGTGAATTTTTATTATGCACTAACCCTCTAATGAGTTGTTTCGAGTTTGGTGTGGAGGAAGTTTTCAAGGATCAAGAGAGGAGTATGATGCAATATGATCAAGGAGAGTGAAAGCTCTAAGCTTGGGGATGCCCCGGTGGTTCACCCCTGCATATTATAAGAAGACTCAAGCGTCTAAGCTTGGGGATGCCCAAGGCATCCCCTTCTTCATCGACAACATTATCAGGTTCCTCCCCCGAAACTATATTTTTATTCCGTCACATCTTATGCACTTTGCTTGGAGCGTCGGTTTGTTTTTGTTTTTTGTTTTGTTTGAATAAAATGGATCCTAGCATTCACTTTATGGGAGAGAGACACGCTCCGCTGTAGCATATGGACAAATATGTCCTTAGGCTCTACTCATAGTATTCATGGCGAAGTTTCATCTTCGTTAAATTGTTATATGGTTGGAATTGGAAAATGATACATGTAGTAACTCTAAAATGTCTTGGATAATTTGATACTTGGCAATTGTTGTGCTCATGTTTAAGCTCTTGCATCATATACTTTGCACCCATTAATGAAGAAATACTTAGAGCTTGCTAATTTGGTTTGCATATTTGGTTTCTCTAGAGTCTAGATAACATCTAGTATTGAGTTTTGAACAACAAGGAAGACGGTATGGAGTCTTATAATGTTTACCATATGTCTTTTATGTGAGTTTTGCTGTACCGTTCATCCTTGTGTTTGTTTCAAATAACCTTGCGAGCCTAAACCTTGTATCGAGAGGGAATACTTCTCATGCATCCAAAATACTTGAGCCAACCACTATGCCATTCGTGTCCACCATACCTACCTACTACATGGTATTTATCCGCCATTCCAAAGTAAATTGCTTGAGTGCTACCTTTAAAATTCCATCATTCACCTTTGCAATATATAGCTCATGGGACAAATAGCTTAAAAACTATTGTGGTATTGAATATGTACTTATGCACTTTATCTCTTATTAAGTTGCTTGTTGTGCGATAACCATGCTTCTGGGGACGCCATCAACTATTCTTTGTTGGATATCATGTGAGTTGCTATGCATGTCCGTCTTCTCTGAAGCAAGAGAGATCTACCACCTTCATGGTTGGAGCATGCATATTGTTAGAGAAGAACTTTGGGCCGCTAACTAAAGCCATGATTCATGGTGGAAGTTTCAGTTTGGACATATATCCTCAATCTCATATGAGAATAATAATTGTTGCCACATGCTTATGCATTAAAGAGGAGTCCATTATCTGTTGTCCATGTTGTCCCGGTATGGATGTCTAAGTTGAGAATAATCAAAAGCGAGAAATCCAAAATGCGAGCTTTCTCCTTAGACCTTTGTACGAGGCGGCATGGAGGTACCCCATTGTGACACTTGGTCAAAACATGTGCATTGCAAAGATCCGGTAGTCCAAGTTAATTAGGACAAGGTGCGGGCACTATTAGTATACTATGCATGAGACTTGCAACTTGTAAGATATAATTTTCATAACTCATATGCTTTATTACTACCGTTGACAAAATTGTTTCATGTTTTCAAAATAAAAGCTCTAGCACAAATATAGCAATCGATGCTTTCCTCTTTGAAGGACCATTCTCTTTACTTTTATGTTGAGTCAGTTCACCTATCTCTCTCCACCTCAAGAAGCAAACACTTGTGTGAACTGTGCATTGATTCCTACATATTTGCATATTGTACTTGTTATATTACTCTATGTTGACAATTATCCATGAGATATACATGTTACAAGTTGAAAGCAACCGCTGAAACTTAATCTTCCTTTGTGTTGCTTCAATGCCTTTACTTTGATTTATTGCTTTATGAGTTAACTCTTATGCAAGACTTATTAATACTTGTCTTGAAGTACTATTCATGAAAATTCTTTGCTTTATGATTCACTTGTTTACTCATGTCATTACCATTGTTTTGATCGCTGCATCCACTACATATGTTTACAAATAGTATGATCAAGGTTATGATGGCATATCACTTCAGAAATTATCTTTGTTATCGTTTTACCCGCTCGGGACGAGCGGAACTAAGCTTGGGGATGCTTGATACGTCTCCGACGTATCGATAATTTCTTATGTTCTATGCCATATTATTGATGATACCTACATGTTTTATGCACACTTTATGTCATATTCGTGCATTTTCCGGAACTAACCTATTAACAAGATGCCGAAGTGCCGGTTCTCGTTTTCCGCTGTTTTTGGTTTCAGAAATCCTAGTAACGAAATATTCTCGGAATTGGAAGAAACGAAGACCCGGGGGCCTATTTTTCCACGGAGCTTCCGGAAGACCGAAGAACATACGAAGTGGGGCCACGAGGTGGCGACACCACAAGGCGGCGCGGCCAAGGGGGGCCCGCGCCGCCCTATGGTGTGGCCCCCTCGTCGGGCCCCCGACTCGCCCTTCCGCCTACTTAAAGCCTCCGTCGCGAAACCCACGAGGCGAAAAACCACGATACGGAAAACCTTACCGAGACGCCGCCGCCGCCGATCCCATCTCGGGGGATTCCGGAGATCTCCTCCGGCACCTGCCGGAGAGGGGATTCATCTCCCGGAGGACTCTACACCGCCATGGTCGCCTCCGAAGTGATGAGTGAGTAGTTCACCCCTGGACTATGGGTCCATAACAGTAGCTAGATGGTTGTCTTCTCCTCATTGTGCTTCATTGTTGGATCTTGTGAGCTGCCTAACATGATCAAGATCATCTATCTCGTAATTCTATATGTTGTGTTTGTCGGGATCCGATGGATAGAGAATACCATGTCATGTTAATTATCAAGTTATTACATATGTGTTGTTTATGATCTTGCATGCTCTCCGTTTCTAGTAGAGGCTCGGCCAAGTTTTTACTTTTAACTCCAAGAGGGAGTATTTATGCTCGATAGTGGGTTCATGCCTGCATTGACACCGGGACAAGTGATGGAAAGTTCTAAGGTTGTGTTGTGCTTGTTGCCACTAGGGATAAAACATTGGCGATATGTCCGAGGATGTAGTTGTTGATTACATTACGCACCATACTTAATGCAATTGTCCGTTGCTTTGCAACTTAATACTCGGAAGGGGTTCGGACGATAACCTCGAAGGTGGACTTTTTAGGCATAGATGCAGACTGGATGGCGGTCTATGTACTTTGTCGTAATGCCCAATTAAATCTCACTATACTTATCATGTCATGTATGTGCATTGTTATGCCCTCTCTATTTGTCAATTGCCCGACTGTAATTTGTTCACCCAACATGCTTTTATCTTATGGGAGAGACACCTCTAGTGAACTGTGGACCCCGGTCCATTCTTTTAATACTGAAATACAAATCTGCTGCAATACTTGTTTTACTATTTTCTCTGCAAACAATCATCTTCCACACAATACGGTTAATCCTTTGTTACAACAAGCCGGTGAGATTGACAACCTCACTCGTTTCGTTGGGGCAAAGTACTTTGGTTGTGTTGTGCAGGTTCCACGTTGGCGCCGGAATCTCCGGTGTTGCGCCGCACTACATCCCGCCGCCATCAACCTTCAACGTGCTTCTTGACTCCTACTGGTTCGATTAAACCTTGGTTTCTAACTGAGGGAAACTTGCCGCTGTGCGCATCACACCTTCCTCTTGGGGTTCCCAACGGACGTGTCAACTACACGCATCAGCTGGCTCACTACTTTTCTCGCCTTGACTGAGGCTCGGGGGGCAGCTGGCCCTGAAGGACCCTTTGCTATAAGGAGCCGATTTTGTTGAAATCGGCCGGCTCTGCATCTCAACTTTTTTGAGGAAGGGTTGCTGCGAGGGAACAGAGCAGGGTTTCAAACATCGCTGTAGATTATCGAAAGAAAATCTGTGGGTAAGTGATGCCTGTCCTGCAGAGGTATTAGCTCCAGCCTCCGGGTTGATTCAGCAATGATCCTAGAGCTCTCCCGAAGGCAAAGGGGATTTTGAAAAGAAGGATTCGGCAGGAGAACGTCTGGAAACCTAAAGTTAATGATTAGACCAGGCATTATTTCAGGAGTTTTGCCGTTAAATCTAACGCTACGCTCAGTGACCGCGGTTTGGACCTGTTCGGTTGGAAGTTTGGGGATCTGAGTTTGAGCAAGGGTTGCAGGTTACCGTTTGAGGAGGTGGCTAAATTGGTCTATCTCAAAATTTATCGTAAGAGGCCGATGCGTTGCCATCGGCTCATTGAGCGTCGATCAAATTAACAATCGGCAAAATCAAGTTAAGGAAAAGTCTTCTTCATTAATAAGGGAGGATTTTTACAATGAAGAGCCGATTGCTCAAGAAAGGAAGAACAAAAGAAGAGCCAATTGCTCATGGACTACTAATCCTACATTGCTAATCCTCGCTAGCATCATCGTCGGCATCGGAGCTGCCATCGACGCTACTTCCGGGGAATTCCTCGTCGATGCTGCCCCAGCCTTCGGCCGGAGCTTCTTCTTCCTCGTCATCATCATCATCCTCGCTGTCCGCCCCAGAGTGGAGGTCGTCTTTGCTCTTGCTCTTCGGCGAAGATTGGAGGGGGAGGCCTGAGGAGGAAGAGGAAGAGGAAGACATTGCTACAAGGGAAGAGGGTTTTTTGGGCGCTGGTGGACAGAACAGAGCAGGGGGATGAAGTGGCGAACCGTTCGGCACAGATAAATAAAGGGGGTGTAGTGGAGATTTAATGCCATGACGGTTCTCGAGGACGTGATGCTGAAATTATCAATTCGTGCAGAGAAGCCAAGAAGGCGAGGCGAAATGATGGAAGATTCTGCGGCAGTTCTGCTCTGCCATGACATGACCCGACGAAGGAAAAGCGTAATGATTTTGGAAATGTCATTTCCAAAACCAGGGGGGCATGTGTTATCACCAGAATTTGACCGGATCAGAGGTGGGCCGCGATTGGAGATGGGCTTGAAGAATATATATATAGAAGAAATACATGAATCGGCCTTCTATACCAAGTTTGGGCTAGTTTGCCCGTGTATCTGTAACATAGTAGGATACGTGTCGTTTAGAAGTTAGAGTTTAACCCGTGCACGGTTAGGTGCATGCCTGAATTAGAAAGTCCCCCGGACTATAAATATGTATCTAGGGTTTATGAAATAAACAACAATCACGTTCACCACAAACCAATCTAGGCGCATCGCCAACTCCCCCGTCTCGAGGGTTTCTTCCGGGTAAGCACCATGCTGCCTAGATCGCATCTTGCGATCTAGGCAGCACACGTTTATTCGTCGTTCATGCGTTGCTCGTATTGAAGCCTTTTTGATGGCGAGCAACGTAGTTATCATAGATGTTTTAGGGTTAGCATTGTTCATCATATCATATGCTATCATCGTGCAACCCTTAGGCATCTAGCCGCCCTTACACCTATCTTGGGTGTAAGGGCGGCACCCCGCTTGATCATTGTTTAGTAGATCCGATCCGTTATGATTGCTCCTTGTTCTTCAAGGATTAGTTTAATATCTGCATTGTTAGGCCTTACAAACGGGTCGAAGGATCCAGAGTGGCGCGTAGGGTGTAGTTTGCTAGCCCTAGACAGGATGTTCCGAGGATCAACTTCGTGTTGGTTTTTAGGCCTTGTCTAGGGTCGGTTTACGATCACCGTGCGTGGCCGCCAGGATCGATCACGAGTAGGATGTTCCGATTATGCGGTGAAAACCTCAAATCGTAGTAGGTCGCTTTAGCTTTATCTTGATCAAGGAGGACCACCATCTGATCGTACACCTCGTACGCATCATGGGTGGATCGGCTCTTTGAGCCGATTCACGAGACAACCTCGAGAGCCGATCGAGGCTCGTATTTAACGTTTACGTGTATGCCATGCAGGAAACTAAGCGAGGCATTCTCCAACACCTTCCTGTCCAGGTATAGGTCAGGTGGCACGCCCTTGCATCAGCATCGGACGTGCGTGCCGAAGGCTTTGCGGGCCGTCGCTCGGAGGGACCAGGGCCAGCCGCAGTCCTGGGAGATTCCCGGCTCTACGGTGTTGCCCGTCGCTGCCCGCCGGTGGGTTTCTGACCGCAACAGCAGGTTACATCCTATCAGTCAAAATCGAGATATCAGTAAAGCGTCATCAATGACGTCATGAGGAATACTCAAAGCATTCGAAGGAATAAGAAGATATCGGATGGTGAATTTGAGCCTACGCACAGATTGCAAAGCATCTGCACCTAGACTCGGGGGCTACTCCCATCGGGAGCGCTGGACGCGCACCCAATAGAATGAAGACTCGAAGAAATAAACCTTGAAGGAAGGGATAATTGCTCGACTCGAGTCTGCACTCGGTTGCAAGCACCCGTGCTCAGACTCGGGGGCTACTCCCATCGGCTGGACGCGCACCCGACAGAAACTTTTTTCCACTCCAGGATCATGCCCGGGGACTTGATTCTGTGTAGGGCAGCATTGTTTTGCCATCGGCAGTTAACCATCAAAAGTTGGGCATGTTACTCATTGTCCCTTGCATGAGGAAAATATATCGGATGAACTACGAAGACTTACGAAAAAACTTCGGCAGAGCAAAATGTTCGAGTGGTACAACTTGAGTCTACGCACGGATTCCAAGCATCCGTACCTAGACTCGGGGGCTACTCCCATCGGGAGCGCTGACGCGCACCCGATAGAAGAAGATGATGCAGACAGAAGGAAAACAGGAACGATCGAGGAAAAGAACATCAGAAGAAGACATGCTTCAGTCTCTACCCGAACTAGGTTCGGCTAGACACTCGGGGGCTACTGACGTGGGCACTACCCTTCGGGTAACCGATGTTGCTCTACCCTATACGGTCTAGCTGGAGGCCCATGAAGGCACTCGATGGCAAGGTGGGCCACTAGGACGGTGCAACGGAAGATTCCTTGAAGTACAAGACACGGAAGGAGCCGAATGATACGTCTTCGATGTATCGATAATTTCTTATGTTCCATGCCACATTATTGATGATATCTACATGTTTTATGCATACTTTATGTCATATTTATGCATTTTCCGGCACTAACCTATTAACGAGATGCCGAAGAGCCAGTTGTTGTTTTCTGCTATTTTTGGTTTCAGAAATCCTACAAAGGAAATATTCTCGGAATTGGACGAAATCAACGCCCAGGAGCCTATTTTTGCACGAAGCTTCCAGAAGACCGAAAGGGAAACGAATTGAGGCGACGAGGCGGCGACACGCCAGGGCGGCGCGGCCCACCTCCTGGCCGCGCGGCCCTGTTGTGTGGGCCCCTCGCGTCGCCTCTTGACCTCACTAGTAGGAAAACCCTTATAGGCAAAGCTTAGTTCTGTGGCGCACCGTTTTGAATGCGCCACAGAAACTTATTTTGTGGCGCACCAGGAAGTGTGCGCCACAAAAATAGCTTATTTTTGTGGCGCATAGCTGAACCGTGCGCCACAGAAATTATGTGGGGCCCACATTCTGCCACCACGAATTATTAGGGTAGGTATTTCTGTGGCGCACAATTCTTGCTGCGCCACAGAAATAACTATTTCTGTGGCGCACTGGCTCTGGTGCGCCATAGAAGTAGTTATTTCTGTGGCGCACTGGCTCGGTGCGCCACGAAGTAGTTATTTCGTGGCGCACTTGTTCGGTGCGCCACAGAATTAGTGTAAGTTATATCATCCCCGTACCCCTCCCCTCCCCTCCCCTCCCCACGCCCGTACGTTCACCTCCCCTCCCCTCTCCCCCGCCGCCGCCGCCATGGTCGTCGCACTGGCCGTCGCCGCCGCCGCCTCCTTCCTCCGCGAGGGCCGCATGCCGCCACGCTCCACCCATCCCCGCCACCCGCAGCACAAGCCGCCGCGGCGTGGAGGAGGAGGGGCCGCCGCATGGAGGAGGAGGGGCCGCCGCGTCAAGGAGGAGGAGCCGCCGCGTCTTCCTCCTCCTCCACCCCCGCCGTCGTCGTCAACCTCCTCCTCCACCCCTATCGTCGGTGAGCTCCACCTCTCCCCTCCCCTCCCTCCTCCTCCACCCCTGCCGTCGTCGTCAACCTCCTCCTCGATCCACCCCTAGCGTCGGTGAGCTCCACCTCTCCCCTCCCCTCCCTCTTCCTCTACCCCCGCTCCGGATGTGTTGATGTTGTGCTCGATCCGGATGCTTGTTGTGCTGCTCGTTGTTCTCTCGGATGTTGATGCTGCTCCGGACAAAATTACAGAGAGGATGATGTTGTGCTCGATCCGGGTGCTCGTTGTGCTGCTCGTTGTGGTCATCATGAATAAAAACAAGTCAAACATTCTTTTTGTTTTACTGTGTCTGTTAGCTATATATTTTTTCTATGCTCTGCTCGTGTGATGCTTGTGTTTTGGAGCAAGCAGCTGGCATGGCATGTGAGAGAGAGCATGAGAGAGTTCTTGGGGGCAGAGATGATGGCAACATCAGCACCGGTCCTGCATTGGTCCTGCTTTGAATTAGTAAGATCAAGTAGTGGCTTGAGTTCCTGTTGGTAACCAATACCAACAGAGAGCTACTTCATTTTGTCCCTGGTTGCCTCCTTAATTGATCCTCGCTTTGAATTTCTTTTAAGGACTCTAGCTAGATTAGAGGGGAAAAAGATTGCTGATTTGTTGCCTATGATAATGGATCATCAAATGTTTCCCTTTGTCCCCGGTTGCCTCCTTAATTGATGCCTTATGATCCAAATGATCCAAGTCCCTTGCATGATCCCATTTGTCCCTAATGTTGCTTAATTAAGATGAATAAATTCCCTCTAATCACCATTTGGAGATCAAGACTAGTTCTTGATATCCATTAGCTAGACTCCAATATTAAAAATGTCTCCCAAATATGGAGACAAACATTTTAACATTACCCCAATGTTATTTCTCTCAAATTGACAGTTTCGATGGTATGCTTGCTCCTCACTCGTACTTTATCAATTCCCTACCGATCCTAAGTACCCATGAATATCTGGTGGTGTTCTTCTCGCTGTTTAGTTACTCGTCAACACATGTGTTTGCATGTGTGTGTGAGCTGCTTGTAGTGTCACTTGACTATTCAAGTTTCAATGTTGGTTACTTTTCCTCTACTGCAAGAAATGGTTGAGCAGATGTTTATCCACCTGTTGGCCTTTATTCTTGGGTAGCTCAAAGTGTCATGCACTTACTCGGATCATCAAATGTTTCCCTTAATTTGTCCCTGGTTGCCTCCTTAATTGATGCCTTATGATCCAAATTACTATATTATTGGATTGAGTGATATGGCTACTCGCTTGTTTGCTCTCCAAATGCTATATATGTGTATTTGACCATGCTTATGATGGATTTCTTTTAAGGACTCTAGCTAGATTAGAGGGGAAAAAGTTGCTCGCTTTGTTGCCTATGATAATGGATCATCAAATGTTTCCCTTTGTCCCTGGTTGCCTCCTTAATTGATGCCTTATGATCCAAATGACCCAAGTCCCTTGCATGATCCCATTTGTCCCTAATGTTGCTTAAGATGAATAAATTCCCTCTAATCACCATTTGGAGATCAAGACTAGTTCTTGATTTCCATTAGCTAGACTCCAATATTAAAAATGTCTCCCAAATATGGAGACAAACATTTTAACATTACCCCAAGTGATTTACTTGTCGATGATTAGATGGTTGGTCGATCACTCGTACACTCGGGGTGGAGCAAGTGAGGCTTGGTGTGATGGCACAAATATCAATATCTTGTGCATCCTACCCGGCCTCACTTACTCCATCTCTCGGATGTTAATATTTGTTTCGACCAACAAAGTATGAGGCATTCCATTTAGTTGATACCACTTGGCTCTTTCTTCCATTTTAGTGCCGATGATTAGAATGTTCGGTCAATCTGTACACTCCGGGGTGTCGCTAGTGAGCCTGGTGTGATGGCACAAATATCAATCTCTTGTGCATCCTACCTGGCCTCACTAACGCCATCCCGGGATGTTCATATTTGTTTCGACCAACAAAGTATGAGGCATTCCATTTAGTTCATACTAGCTACTTCTTAATTGCATTGGCCTTTCTTCCATTTTAGTGCCGATGATTAGAATGTTTGGTCACCTATACGCCGCAATATACTTTGTAGACGAGCCCCCCTTTCTCTGGCCGCCGTTCCGTGAACGAGTCCTTGATGAGACAACAACGCCGACATGCCTCTCCGGCGCAGCACCACTTTTCTTCTCTCGCCGTCCAATGACGTGAACGAGTCCTTAATGCCAAGACGGTGCCAGCCTCCCTAGCATCATGCCGACCTCGTTGTCGCGCTTCGGCCGTGTCGATCATGCGCCCTGCACTCTTCGCCTTCTTGTCCGGTGAACTAATAGACTAATCGTTGGAATAAGGAAGCCGATGACGGCCGATCGCAATTTAATCTTGCGACCGGCTGTCATCGGTTTCCTTATTTCAACGATCAGCCTATTGGTTCACCGGGCAAGAAGGCGAACAGTGCAGGGCGCGGGACACACGGCTTGAAGCGCGACAACACGGCCCGGCATAATGCTGGGCAGGCCGGCACGGTCTTTGCATCAAGGACTCGTTCACTGGACAGCGAGGGACTGGCGTGGTTCTGCGCCGGAGATGCAGATCGGCGTTGTTGTGTCGTCAAGCACCCGTTGACGGAACGCCGACCGGGGAAAGGGGGCCCTTCTGCAAAGTATTTGTGTTGACCAACAATGTATGAGGCACATATTCTATTTTGTCATTCCATTTGCTTTGAGATTTTCAAAATGCCGATGATTAAAATGTTTGGTCACCGTACACTTGGGGGTGGCGTAAGTGAGCCTGGTAAGATAGCACAAATATCAATCTCTTGTGCATCCTACCCGGCCTCGCTTACCCCATCCCTAAATGTTAATATTTGTGTTGACCAACAATGTATGAGGCACTTATTCCATTTTGTCATTCCATTTGCTTTGAGATTTTCAAAATGCCGATGATTAAAATGTTTGGTCACCGTACACTTGGGGGTGGCGTAAGTGAGCCCGGTAAGATAGCACAAATATCAATCTCTTGTGCATCGGACTTGGTCTCACCGACGCCATCTCTAAATGTTAATATTTGTGTTGACCAACAATGTATGAGGCACTTATTCCATTTTGTCATTCCATTTGCTTTGACATTTTCAAAATGCCGATGATTAAAATGTTTGGTCACCGTACACTCGGGGGCGGCGTAAGTGAGCTCGGTAAGATAGCACAAATATCAATCTCTTGTGCATCGGACTTGGTCTCACTTACACCGTCCCTGAATGTTAATATTTGTGTTGACCAACAATGTATGAGGCATTTATTCCATTTCTCTTGTGCATCGGATACTTGTTGGTCTCACTTTCTTCCATTTTCATCATAGTAGGAACTGGATGGAAGGACCCCGATGCAAGCGAGCCTGGTGGGTAGAGATGACGGAGCAAAGGAGGAGGAGGAACCGGATGAAGACTACTTTGTATCTCGAAATTGTGAATTTTGTATGAATTAAGAGTTGTATGCAAAACATTTGACACTTGCCACTATATATGTATCTCGATCGGGCTCTAAGTAATGTGATGATGATGTCTATGTTATATCCGTGCAATGTACATGATATTTATATTATATCTGAATGTTGCTGTATATAACCCGTGTATCCGTATTGTGTATCCGTATTGCTGTGTATAAACCGTATATGTATACCAGGCAGCACAAAATCGTGTATAATACAAGCAAATTCCGTGGCGCACTAGGAAGCAATTCTGTGGCGCACCCTTTCTCGTGGCGCACCTAAGAACAAGTGCGCCCAGAAACCTTATTTTTGTGGCGCACAGTCAGGTGCGCCACAGAAAGCTTATTTTTGTGGCGACGTTTCTGTGGCGCACCACCCGTGCGCCACAGAATCAAATTTTCGTGCGCCACTGATGAGGCTTTTCCTACTAGTGCCTGCCCTTCCGCCTACTTAAAGCCTCCGTCGCGAAACCCCCAGTACCGAGAGCCACGATACGGAAAACCTTACTGAGACGCCGTCGCCGCCAATCCCATCTCTGGGGATTCAGGAGATCGCCTCCGGCACCCTGCCGAAGAGGGGAATCATCTCCCGGAGGACTCTTCACCGCCATGGTCGCCTCCGGAGTGATGAGTGAGTAGTTCACCCCTGGACTATGGGTCCATAGCAGTAGCTAGATGGTCGTCTTCTCCTTATGTGCTTCATTGTCGGATCTTGTGAGCTGCCTAACATGATCAAGATCATCTATCCGTAATGCTATATGTTGTGTTTGTCGGGATCCGATGGATAGAGAATACTATGTTATGTTGATTATCAATCTATTACCTATGTGTTGTTTATGATCTTGCATGCTCTCCGTTATTAGTAGAGGCTCTGGCCAAGTTTTTACTCTTAACTCCAAGAGGGAGTATTTATGCTCGATAGTGGGTTCATGCCTCCATTAAATGCAGGACGAGTGACAGAAAGTTCTAAGGTTGTGGATGTGCTGTTGCCACTAGGGATAAAACATTGATGCTATGTCCGAGGATGTAGTTATTGATTACATTACGCACCATACTTAATGCAATTGTCCGTTGTTTGCAACTTAATACTGGAAGGGGTTTGGATGATAACCTCGAAGGTGGACTTTTTAGGCATAGATGCATGTCTGGATAGCGGTCTATGTACTTTGTCGTAATTCCCAATTAAATCTCACAATACTCATCATATCATGTATGTGCATGGTCATGCCCTCTCTATTTGTCAATTGCCCGACTGTAATTTGTTCACCCAACATGCTATTTATCTTATGGGAGAGACACCTCTAGTGAACTGTGGACCCCGGTCCTATTCTTTTACATTGAATACAATCTACTGCAATACTTGTTCTTTACTGTTCTTTGCAAACAATCATCATCCACACTATACATCTAATCCTTTGTTACAACAAGCCGATGAGATTGACAACCTCACTGTTTCGTTGGGGCAAAGTACTTTGGTTGTGTTGTGCGGGTTCCACGTTGGCGCCGGAATCCCTGGTGTTGCGCCGCACTACATCTCGCCGCCATCAACCTTCAACGTGCTTCTTGGCTCCTCCTGGTTCGATAAACCTTGGTTTCTTTCTGAGGGAAAACTTTCTACTGTGTGCATCATACCTTCCTCTTGGGGTTCCCAACGGACGTGTGCTGTACACGCCATCAAGCATATTTTCTGGCGCCGTTGCCGGGGAGATCAAGACACGCTGCAAGGGGAGTCTCCACAATCCAATCTCTTTACTTTTTTTTTGTCTTGCTTTATTTTATTTACTTTCTTGTTTGCTGCATTATATCAAAACACAAAAAAAATTAGCTGCTAGCTTTACTTTATTTACTGTCTTGCACTCTATATCAAAAACACAAAAAAATTAGTTACTTGCATTAATTTTATCTAGTTTGCTTTATTTACTACTGCTAAAATGAGTAATCCTGAAGTTGAAGTTCGTTCGTTTAAACAACAAGGTGGAGAAAGTTTTAAAGATGCTTGGTATAGAATTAGTGATGCTCATCATAGGTGCACTAAGAAACACTCCACTATTATCCTACTTAGGAACTTTTATGTTGGTATATCTAGTTGGAATAGGTATGTTCTTGATACTCTTTCGGGGGGTAATTTCCTAGGTACACCTGCTTTAGAAGCTAGTTGCATCATTGAGAGTCTAGTTGGAATACCACCTGTTAATGAAACTAAAATTGAAATCTCTGTTGAGGATGTTATGAAAAAATTGGAAACCATAGAGAAATTTTTTCCAAGTGTTGAAACTAAATTGGAAATGTTACTTGATAAAACTGATGAACTTGATAAATCCTTAGGAGGAATTGATGAAAGAATTAGTGTCCTAGGAACTTGTGTTTTCCATGATAATCAAATCAATAGGATTGGCGAACTTGAAAAAGCTGTGGGAACCTTAGGTTCAACTTTTTCTTCTCTTAAATATAAGGAGAAAGCTTATGTGGGTAAAGAGCAAAAATTCATGTATGTCTCTAAGGTGCCTAAACCAAAGAATTATTATAGGCCTAAAATTGATAAAACTCCCAATACCCCTGGTAATGATGTTGATACTTCGTCTCTTGATAATACTTGATACACACTTTCTGCGCCTAGCTGAAAGGCCTTAAAGAAAAGCGCTTATGGGAGACAACCCATGTTTTTACTACAGTACTTTTATTTTATATTTGAGTCTTGGAAGTTGTTTACTACTGTAGCAACCTCTCCTTATCTTAGTTTTGTGCATTGTTGTGCCAAGTAAAGTCTTTGATGGTAAGGTTCATACTAGATTTGGATTACTGCACAGAAACAGATTTCTTTGCTGTCACGAATTTCGACCTGCCTCTCTGTAGGTAGCTCAGAAAAATATGCCAATTTACGTGCGTGATCCTCAGATATGTACGCAACTTTCATTCAATTTGGGCATTTTCATTTGAGCAAGTCTGGTGCCTCGATAAAATCCGTCTTTACGGACTGTTCTGTTTTGACAGATTCTGCCTTTTATTTCGCATTGCCTCTTTGGCTATGATGGATGAATTTCTTTGTTCCATTAATGTCCAGTAGCTTTGTGCAATGTCCAGAAGTGTTAAGAATGATTATGTCACCTCTGAACATGTGAATTTTTGATTATGCACTAACCCTCTAATGAGTTTGTTTCGAGTTTGGTGTGGAGGAAGTTTTCAAGGCTCAAGAGAGGAGGATGATACAATATGATCAAGGAGAGTGAAAGCTCTAAGCTTGGGGATGCCCCGGTGGTTCACCCCTGCATATTTTAAGAATACTCAAGCGTCTAAGCTTGGGGATGCCCAAGGCATCCCCTTCTTCATCGACAACATTATCAGGTTCCTCTAGTGAAACTATATTTTTATTCCATCACATCTTATGTGCTTTGCTTGGAGCGTCGGTTTGTTTTTGTTTTTGTTTTTGTTTGAATAAAATGGATCCTAGCATTCACTGTGTGGGAGAGAGACACGCTCCACTGTTGCATATGGACAAATATGTCCTTAGGCTTTACTCATAGTATTCATGGCGAAGGTTGAATCTTCTTCGTTAAATTGGTATATGGTTGGAATCGGGAAATGCTACATGTAGTAATTCTAAAATGTCTTGAATAATTTGATACTTGGCAATTGTTGTGCTCATGTTTAAGCTCTTGCATCATATACTTTGCACCCATTAATGAAGAAATACATAGAGCTTGCTAAAATTTGGTTTGCATAATTGGTCTCTCTAAAGTCTAGATAATTTCTAGTATTGAGTTTGAACAACAAGGAAGACGGTGTAGAGTCTTATAATGTTTACAATATTTCTTTTATGTGAGTTTTTCTGCACCGGTTCATCCTTGTGTTTGTTTCAAATAACCTTGCTAGCCTAAACCTTGTATCGAGAGGGAATACTTCTCATGCATCCAAAATCCTTGAGCCAACCACTATGCCATTTGTGTCCACCATACCTACCTACTACATGGTATTTCTCTGCCATTCCAAAGTAAATTGCTTGAGTGCTACCTTTAAATCTCCATTCTTTACCTTTACAATATATAGCTCATGGGACAAATAGCCTAAAAACTATTGTGGTATTGAATATGTACTTATGAACTTTATCTCTTATTAAGTTGCTTGTTGTGTGATAACCATGTTCCTGGGGACGCCATCAACTACTCTTTGTTGAATATCATGTGAGTTGCTATGCATGTCCGTCTTGTCTGAAGTAAGGGAGATTTAACACTCATTTAATGGTTAGAGCATGCATAATGTTAGAGAAGAACATTGGGCCGCTAACTAAAGCCATGAATCATGGTGGAAATTTCAGTTTTGGACATATATCCTCAATCTCATATGAGAACATTAATTGTTGCTACATGCTTATGCATTAAAGAGGAGTCCATTATCTGTTGTCTATGTTGTCCCGGTATGGATGTCTAAGTTGAGAATAATCAAAAGCGAGAAATCCAAATGCGAGCTTTCTCCTTAGACCTTTGTACATGCGGCATAGAGGTACCCCTTTGTGACACTTCGTTAAAACATGTGTATTGCGATGATAATCCCGGTAATCCAAGCTAATTAGGACAAGGTGCGGGCACTATTAGTATACTATGCATGAGGCTTGCAACTTGTAAGATATAATTTACATGATACATATGCTTTATTACTACCGTTGACAAAATTGTTTCTTGTTTTCAAAACTAAAGCTCTAGCACAAATATAGCAATCGATGCTTTCCTCTTTGAAGGATCTTTCCACCTCAAGAAGCAAACACTTGTGTGAACTGTGCATTGATTCCTACATACTTGCATATTGCACTTGTTATATTACTTTACATTGACAATATCCATGAGATATACATGTTATAAGTTGAAAGCAACCGCTGAAACTTAATCTTCCTTTGTGTTGCTTCAATACCTTTACTTTGATTTATTGCTTTATGAGTTAACTCTTATGCAAGACTTATTGATGCTTGTCTTGAAGTACTATTCATGAAAAATCTTTGCTTTATGATTCATTTGTTTACTCATGTCATTATCATTGTTTTGATCGCTGCATTCATTACATATGCTTACAATAGTATGATCAAGGTTATGATGGCATGTCACTCCAGAAATTATCTTTGTTATCGTTTACCTGCTCGGGACGAGCAGGAACTAAGCTTGGGGATGCTGATACGTCTCCGACGTATCGATAATTTCTTATGTTCCATGCCACATTATTTATGATATCTACATGTTTTATGCATACTTTATGTCATATTTATGCATTTTCCGGCACTAACCTATTAACGAGATGCCGAAGAGCCAGTTGTTGTTTTCTGCTGTTTTTGGTTTCAGAAATCCTACAAAGGAAATATTCTCGGAATTGGACGAAATCAACGCCCAGGGGCCTATTTTTGCACGAAGCTTCGAGAAGACCGAAAGGGAAACGAATTGAGGCGACGAGGCGGCGACACGCCAGGGCGGCGCGGCCCACCTCCTGGCCGCGCGGCCCTGTTGTGTGGGCCCCTCGTGTCGCCTCTTGACCTGCCCTTCCGCCTACTTAAAGCCTCCGTCGCGAAACCCCCAGTACCGAGAGCCACGATACGGAAAACCTTACTGAGACGCCGCCGCCGCCAATCCCGTCTCGGGGGATTCAGGAGATCGCCTCCGGCACCCTGCCGGAGAGGGGAATAATCTCCCGGAGGACTCTTCACCGCCATGGTCGCCTCCGGAGTGATGAGTGAGTAGTTCACCCCTGGACTATGGGTCCATAGCAGTAGCTAGATGGTCGTCTTATCCTTATGTGCTTCATTGTCGGATCTTGTGAGCTGCCTAACATGATCAAGATCATCTATCTGTAATGCTATATGTTGTGTTTGTCGGGATCCGATGGATAGAGAATACTATGTTATGTTGATTATCAATCTATTACCTATGTGTTGTTTATTATCTTGCATGCTCTCCGTTATTAGTAGAGGCTCTGGCCAAGTTTTTACTCTTAACTCCAAGAGGGAGTATTTATGCTCGATAGTGGGTTCATGCCTCCATTAAATCTGGGACGAGTGACAGAAAGTTCTAAGGTTGTGGATGTGTTGTTGCCACTAGGGATAAAACATTGATGCTATGTCCGAGGATGTAGTTATTGATTACATTACGCACCATACTTAATGCAATTGTTTGTTGTTTGCAACTTAATATCGGAAGGGGTTCGGATGATAACTTCGAAGGTGGACTTTTTAGGCATAGATGCATGCTTGGATAGCGTTCTATGTACTTTGTCGTAATGCCCAATTAAATATCACAATACTCATCATATCATGTATGTGCATGGTCATGCCCTCTCTATTTGTCAATTGCCCGACTGTAATTTGTTCACCCAACATGCTATTTATCTTATGGGAGAGACACCTCTAGTGAACTGTGGACCCCGGTCCTATTCTTTTACATTGAATACAATCTACTGCAATACTTGTTCTTTACTGTTCTTTGCAAACAATCATCATCCACACTATACATATAATCCTTTGTTACAGCAAGCCGGTGAGATTGACAACCTCACTGTTTCGTTGGGGCAAAGTACTTTGGTTGTGTTGTGCAGGTTCCACGTTGGCGCCGGAATCCCTGGTGTTGCGCCGCACTACATCTCGCCGCCATCAACCTTCAACGTGCTTCTTGGCTCCTCCTGGTTCGATAAACCTTGGTTTCTTTCTGAGGGAAAACTTGCTACTGTGCGCATCATACCTTCCTCTTGGGGTTCCCAACGGACGTGTGCTGTACACGCCATCACCGAACAAGGAAAGTTTAGAGATAGATCTACTGTAAACCTAGTCGTACTCGATTAGACCTCTTGAGACCTGGCCTCCTATATAAAGGCTAGGAGAGGGGCTGTCGAGGGACACACAATCAATCTTAGCGATCTTAGCCAACATAAGCTTAGAGCTAGGTCGTCATAGCACTTAGCCATCTCGACGAGATCGCAGCCGAACTATTCGGCACCCCATTGTAACCCATTATCATCATAGTCAAGAACAGACAAGCAGGACGTAAGGGTTTTACCTCATCGAGGGCCCCGAACCTGGGTAAATCGCTCTCCTCGCTTGTCTGTGAACCGATGTCTCGTGTCATCTTGCAGGATTTCATCAACCCTAAGCCCCTATCGGAGGGCATTGCCGAGGATTGATGCGCGTGAGACACACGTCCGTTGGAAACCCCAAGAGGAAGGTGTGATGTGCACAGCAGTAAGTTTTCCCTTAGAAAGAAACCAAGGTTTATCGAACCAGTAGGAGCCAAGAAGCACATTGAAGGTTGTTGGTGGCGGAGTGTAGTGCGGCGCAACACCAGGGATTCCGGCGCCAACGTGGAACCTGCACAACACAATCACAGTACTTTGCCCCAACATAACAGTGAGGTTGTCAATCTCACCGGCTTGCTCGTAAACAAAGGATTAGATGTATAGTGTGGATGATGATGATTGTTTGCGAAGAACAAGTAAAGAACAATTGCAGTAGATTGTATTTCAGATGTAAAGAATAGGACCGGGGTCCACAGTTCACTAGTGGTGTCTCTCTCATAAGATAAACAGATGTTGGGTGAACAAATTACAGTTGGGCAATTGACAAATAAAGAAGGCATAACAATGCACATACATATATCATGATGAGTACTATGAGATTTAATCAGGGCATTACGACAAAGTACATAGACCGCTATCCGAGCATGCATCTATGCCTAAAAAGTCCACTTTCAGGTTATCATCCGAACCCCTTCCGGTATTAAGTTGTAAACAACGAGACAATTGCATTAAGTATGGTGCGTAATGTAATCAACACAAATATCCTTAGACAAAGCATCGATGTTTTATCCCTAGTGGCAACATCACATCCACAACCTTAGAACTTTCCGTCACTCGTCCCAGCATTTAATGGGGGCATGAACCCACTATCGAGCATAAATACTCCCTCTTGGAGTCACAAGTATCAACTTGGCCGAGCCTCTATTAGCAACGGAGAGCATGCAAGAACATAAATAACATATATGATAGATTGATAATCAACTTGACATAGTATTCAATATTCATCGGATCCCAACAAACACAACATGTAGCATTACAAATAGATGATCTTGATCATGATAGGCAGCTCACAAGATCTAACATGACAGCACAATGAGGAGAAGACAACCATCTAGCTACTGCTATGGACCCATAGTCCAGGGGTGGACTACTCACACATCGATCCGGAGGCGATCATGGCGATGAAGAGACCTCTCGGGAGATGATTCCCCTCTCCGGCAGGGTGCCGGAGATGATTTCCTGAATCCCCCGAGATGGGATTGGCGGCGGCTGCGTCTCTGGAAGGTTTTCCGTATCGTGGCTCTCGGTACTGGGGGTTTCGCGACGAAGACTATATGTAGGCGAAAGGGTAGGTCAGGGGGCGTCACGAGGGACCCACACAACAGGGCCGCGCGGCCAGGGCCCAGGCCGCGCCGCCCTGGCGTGTCGTCGCCCCGTGGCCCCACTTCGTTTCCTCTTCGGACTTCTGGAAGCTTCGTGGAAAAATAGGACCCTGGGCGTTGATTTCGTCCAATTCCGAGAATATTTCCTTACTAGGATTTCTGAAACCAAAAACAGCAGAAAACAGCAAGCGGCTCTTCGGCATCTCGTCAATAGGTTAGTGCCGGAAAATGCATAATAATAACATATAATGTGTATAAAACATGTGAGTATCATCATAAAAGTAGCATGGAACATAAGAAATTATAGATACGTTTGGGACGTATCAAGGATCACCCTCGACATCTCTTAAGCTTTGTGATCATATTCTTTTGCTGTCTACGGGAGGCCCTTCGATGGAAATATTTTGTGTTTCTGTCTCCTCCCTTAAGCCAGTCTATTCTTGATCTCTGTAACCACATGAGCTCCTCCCTGTACAGAATTTCGTCCATGTTAGTTGGAGTTCCTTCCTACGTTTCTCGTTGTCCGCATCCGTTAGCTGAGCCATAGTGTCAAGTTCAACACGAAGTTCCTTGAGCTCCCTCGGAATGGATGGAAAGCTCTTCGCCTTCCAAGCATGCAGAGAGCCCATCATCGACCCCAGGGTGCTACTGATCGCCCGCAGCAATGGCCGCGCGATCTGTCCATCCGCGTCATGGCCAGAGGCCGTGTTGTCGGCCCACCCCGGTTCAGCTATACGCCTCGACCAAGCTTCAGTGACCGCTGCAGGGAGACTCGGTATCCTCTCCCAGGCAACCTCATAGCGGCGAATTGGCCGTGTAGGCCTTTCCTCTGAAATTTCTTCCACTGACAGTAGGAGAGGTGTGTGGTCTGATCGTGACGACTGGAAATGATTGACACGAACCTGCGGGAACGCGTTGCTCCATGCCGGTGAAGCAACAGCCCTGTCAAGCCGCACCCGTACATTTTTGTCACCCTGTTGGTGATTATCAAACGTCCACGGGGTACCAGCAAACCCCAGATCGTGGAGATCACAATCCGATAACGCTTCCCGGAAGTCCAGCATCAGCCTTTCGGAGCGCCGTGTACGAGAGAAATGTTCTCTCTGCCACATTGCTTCGTTGAAGTCGCCTGTCATCAGCCAAGGTTCCGAGGAACGAGGCCGAATGCGCCTCAAAAGTTCCCACATGTGGTGACGTTCGCTAGCTTTCGGTTCTCCATACACAAAGGTGCCACACCATCTTTGCTCGTACGGGCCACCTTGGACATGCGCATCGATATGGCGGTGGATGTATGTCAGAAGATCAACAGTGATGCCTTGCATCTAGTAAAGGGCAATACCACCGCCCTTTCCATCTCCCGAAACCTGGTAACATTTGCTTGTGACGGTAAAGCACACGTCCGTTGGGAACCCCAAGAGGAAGGTATGATGAGTACAGCAGCGAATTTTCCCTCAGTAAGAAACCAAGGTTATCGAACCAGTAGGAGATGAAGATCACGTGAAGGTTGTTGGTGAAGGAATGTAGTGCGGCGCAACACCAGGGATTCTGGTGCCAACGTGGAACCAGCACAACACAATCAAACTACTTTGCCCCAACTTAACAGTGAGGTTGTCAATCTCACCGGCTTGCTGAAAACAAAGGATTAAACGTATGGTGTGGAAAATGATGTTTTCTTGCAGAAAACAAAAGAGAACAATGATTGCGGTAGGTTGTATTTCAGATGTAAAAGAATGGACCGGGGTCCACAGTTCACTAGTGGTGTCTCTCCAATAAGATAAATAATATGTTGGGTAAACAAATTACGAGTTGGGCAATTGACAAATAGAGAGGGCATAACAATGCACATACATATCATGATGACTACTATGAGATTTACTTAGGGCATTACGACAAAGAACATAGACCACCATCCAAGCATGCATCTATGCCTAAAAAGTCCACCTTCGGGTTAGCATCCGCACCCCTTCCGAGTATTCGGTTGCAAACAACGGACAATTGCATTAAGTACCGTGCGTAATGTAAACAATACAAATATCCTTAGACAAAGCATTGATGTTTTATCCCTAGTGGCAACAACACATCCACAACCTTAGGGGTTGCTGTTACTCCCCCAGATTCAATGGAGACATGAACCCACTATCTAGCATAAATACCCCCTCTTGGAGTTACAAGTATCAACTTGGCCAGAGCCTCTACTAGCAACGGAGAGCATGCTAACATATATGATAGATCAATAATCAACTTGACATAGTATTCCATATTCATCGGATCCCAACAAACACAACATGTAGCATTACAAATAGATGATCTTGATCATGATAGGCAGCTCACAAGATCTAAACATGATGGCACAAGAGGAGAAGACAACCATCTAGCTACTGCTATGGACCCATAGTCCAAGGATGAACTACTCACGCATCAGTCCGGAGGCGGGCATGGTGATGTAGAGCCCTCCGGTGATGATTCCCCTCTCCGGTAGGGTGCCGGAGGAGATCTCCTGAACCCCCGAGTTAGGGTTGACGGCGGCGGCGTCTCTGGAACTGTTCTGGTATTCTGGCTCTACGTGTTAGGGTTTTCGGTGACGAAGGAATAAATAGGCGAAGGGGCAGAGTCGGGGGAGCCAGGAGGCTCCCTCCCCATATGTCGGCGCGGGGGGCCCCACTGCCGCGCCGCCCTATGGTGTGGGCCCCCTGCTGGCCTTCCTCGACTCTTCTTCGGTCTTCTGGAACACTCCGTGGAAAATAGGGCCGTGGGATTTTGTTTCGTCCAATTCCGAGAATATTTGTAAACTAATTTTTCTGAAATCAAAAACAGCAGAAAAACGAGAACCGACACTCGTGGCATCTTGTTAATAGGTTAGTCCCAGAAAATGCATAAAAACATTATAAAGTGTGAATAAAACATGTAGGTATTGTCATAAAACAAGCATGGAACATAAGAAATTATAGATACGTTGGAGACGTATCAAGCATCCCCAAGTTTAGTTCCTACTCGCCCTTGAGTAGGTAAACGATAAAAAGAATAATTTCTGAAGTGACATGCTACCAACATAATCTTGATCAACACTATTGTAAAGCATATGAGATGAATGAAGTGACTCAAAGCAATGGTCTATAGTTTGCTAACAAAAAGATAATGACTAAACAACTGAATCATATAGCAAAAACTTTTCATGAATAGTACTTTCAAGACAAGCATCAAAAAGTCTTGCATAAGAGTTAACTCATAAAGCAATAGATTCTTAATAAGAGGTTTTGAAGCAACACAAAGGAAGATTTAAGTTTCAGCAATTGCTTTCAACTTTCAACATGCATATCTCGGATAATTGTCAACACAAAGTAATATGATGAGTGCAATAAGCAAACATGTAAGAATCAGTGCACACAGTTGACACAAGTGTTTGCTTCTAAGATAGAAAGAAGTAGGTAAACTGACTCAACATAAAGTAAAAGAAAGGCCCTTCGTAGAGGGAAGCAGGGATTAAATCATGTGCTAGAGCTTTTCAAGTTTTGAAATCATATAGAGAGCATAAAGATAAAGTTTTGAGAGGTGTTTGTTGTTGTCAACGAATGGTAGTGGACACTCTAACCCCCTTGTCAAACAGACTTTCAAAGAGCGGCTCCCATGAAGGACGTTATCTCTACCAGCAAGGTAGATCATCCCTCTTCTCTTTTGTTTACACATGTATTTTAGTTTTATTTATAGATGACACTCCTCCCAACCTTTTGCTTTCACAAACCATCGCTAACCGAATTCTCGGGTGCCTTCCAACATTTCACATACCATGGAGGAGTGTCTATTGCAAAATTAAGTTGCTTACTGATAAATCAGGGCAAAACATGTGAAGAGAATTATTAATGAAAGTTAATTAATTGGGGCTGGGCACCCCGTTGCCAGCTCATTTTACAAAATTATTGGATAAGCGGATGTATATGCCACTAGTCCATTGGTGAAAGTCTGCCCAACAAGATTGAAAGATGAAACACCACATACTTCCTCATGAGCTATAAAACATTGACACAAATAAGGAGTAATAAAGTTTTGAATTGTTTAAAGGTAGCACATGAAGTATTTACTTGGAATGGCAGAAAAATACCACATAGTAGGTAATTATGGTGGACACAAATGGCATAGGTTTTGGCTCAAGGTTTTAGATGCACGAGAAGCATTCCCTCTCAGTACAAGGCTTTGGCTAGCAAGGTTGTTTGAAGCAAACACAAGTATAAACCGGTACAACAAAACGTACATAAGAACATATTGCAAGCATTATAAGACTCTACACTGTCTTCCTTGTTGCTCAAACACTTTTACCTGAAAATATCTAGACCTTAGAGAGACCAATCATCCAAACCAAATTTCAACAAGCTCTACGGTAGTTCTCCACTAATAGGTTTAGACTACATGATGCAAGAGCTTAAACATGATCAACTTAAGAGCTCAAAACAATTGCCAAGTATCAAGTTATTCAAGACGATATACCAATTACCACATGAAGCATTTTCTGTTTCCAACCAAATAACAATAAGTGCTGTGGCTTTCAGCTTTCGCCATGAACATGAAAAATAAAACTAAGAACACAAGTGTTCAAATGAAAAAGCGGAGTGTGTCTCTCTCCCACACAAGCATGTTAGGATCCGATTTATTAAGAAAACTTAAAATAACAAACCGAAAATAAAAGCACACGGACGCTCCAAGTAAAGCACATAAGATGTGATGGAATTAAAATATAGTTTCACTAGAGGTGACCTGATAAGTTGTTGATGAAGAAGGGGATGCCTTGGGCATACCCAAGCTTAGACGCTTGAGTCTTCTTGAAATATGCAGGGATGAACCACGGGGGCATCCCCAAGCTTAGACTTTTCACTCTTCTTGATCATATTATATCATCCTCCTCTCTTGATCCTTGAAAACTTCGTTCACACCAAACTCAAAGCAATCTCATTAGAGGGTTAGTGCATAATCAAAAATTCCAATGTTCAGCAAGGACACAATCATTCCCAACACTTTTGGACATTAACCAAGGCTACTGAAATTTAATGGAGCAAACAAATCCACTCAAACACAGTAAAAGAGGCAATGCGAAATAAAAGTCTGAATCTGTCAAAACAGAACAATACGTAAAGACTAATTTTTTCGAGGCACTTAACATGCTCAGATGAAAAAGCTCCAGTTGAACGAAAGTTGCGTACATATCTGAGGATTACGCATGATTTTTTTCAAGATTTTACGAGTTTTCTACAGAGAGAAAAGCTCAAATTTGTGACAGCTAAAAATCTGTTTCTGCGCAGAAATCCAAATCTAGTATCAACTTCCTATCAAAGACTTTACTTGGCACAACAATGCAAGAAAATAAAGATACAAAGGTATTGCTACAGTAGTAACAAGCACCTTGACTCAAATATAAAACAAAAATTGCAGAAATAAAATAATGGGTTGTCTCCCATAAGCTCTTTTCTTTAACGCCTTTCAACTAGGCGCAGAAAGTGTAAATCAAGTAACATCAAGAGAAGAAGCATCAACATCATAATTTTCCTTAAAAACACAACTTGTCGTAAAAGGTATCTTAGATGTTCCATTATCTAAATTTCCCATAGTGGTACTAAGGGTTTTATCAATTTTAAGCTCATAATGATTCTTTGGCTTTGGCATCTTAGGGACATACATGAACTTTTGCTCCTTACCCACATAAGCTTTCTCCTTAAACTTAAGAGAAGAAAAAGTTGAACCCAAGGTTCCCATAGCTTCTTCAAGTTCACCAATCATATGGGTTTGATTATCATGGATAGCACAAGTTTCTAAGACAGCAATTCTTTCATTAATTCCTCCTAGGGATTTATCAAGTTTATCAGTATTATCAAGTAATATTCCCAATTTAGTCTCAACAGTTGGAAGATTTTTCTCTATGGCCTCCAACTTTTTCTTGACATCCTCAAGAGAGATTTCAATTTTAGCTTCATTAATAGGTGGTATTCCAACTAGACTCTCAATGATGCAAATAGCTTCTAAAGCAGGAGTACCTAGGAAATTACCCCCTGTAAGAGTATCAAGAACATACCTATTCCAGCCAGAGATACCAACATAAAAGTTCCTAAGGAGGATAATAGTGGAGTGTTTCTTAGTGCACCTATGATGAGCATCACTAATTCTATACCAAGCATCTTTAAACCTTTCTCCCCCTTGTTGCTTAAACGAACGAACTTCAACTTCTGGACTATTCATTTTAGCAATAAAAGTAAATAAATCAAAACCGAATTAAATAAAGTAAAACAAGTAACTAGTTTTTTTGTGTTTTTGATATAAAGAAAGCAAACAAGACAGAAAATAGATAAAGCAAGACAATAAACAAAGTAAAGAGATTGGGTGTGAGAGACTCCCCTTGCAGCGTGTCTTGATCTCCCCGGCAACGGCGCCAGAAAAGTAGCTGCTTGTGACGGTAAAGCACACGTCCGTTGGGAACCCCAAGAGGAAGGTATGATGAGTACAACAGCGAGGTTTCCCTAAGTAAGTAACCAAGGTTATCGAACCAGTAGGAGATGAAGATCACGTGAAGGTTGTTGGTGAAGGAGTGTAGTGCGGCGCAACACCAGGGATTCCGGTGCCAACGTGGAACCTGCACAACACAATCAAACTACTTTGCCCCAACTTAACAGTGAGGTTGTCAATCTCACCGGCTTGCTGAAAACAAAGGATTAAACGTATGGTGTGGAAAATGATGTTTACTTGCAGAAAACAGAAGAGAACAATGATTGCAGTAGGTTGTATTTCAGATGTAAAAGAATGGACCGGGGTCCACAGTTCACTAGTGGTGTCTCTCCAATAAGATAAATAACATGTTGGGTAACAAATTACAGTTGGGCAATTGACAAATAGAGAGGACATAACAATGCACACACATATCATGATGACTACTATGAGATTTACTTAGGGCATTACGACAAAGAACATAGACCGCCATCCAGCATGCATCTATGCCTAAAAATTCCACCTTCGGGTTAGCATCCGCACCCCTTCCAGTGTTAAGTTGCAAACAACAGACAATTGCATTAAGTACTGTGCGTAATGTAAACAATACAAATATCCTTAGACAAAGCATTGATGTTTTATCCCTAGTGGCAACATCACATCCACAACCTTAGGGGTTGTTGTCACTCCCCCAGATTCAGTGGAGACATGAACCCACTATCTAGCATAAATACCCCCTCTTGGAGTTACAAGTATCAACTTGGCCAGAGCCTCTACTAGCAATGGAGAGCATGCAAGATCATAAATAACATATATGATAGATCAATAATCAACTTGACATAGTATTCCATATTCATCGGATCCCAACAAACACAACATGTAGCATTACAAATAGATGATCTTGATCATGATAGGCAGCTCACAAGATCTAAACATGATGGCACAAGAGGAGAAGTCAACCATCTAGCTACTGCTATGGACCCATAGTCCAAGGATGAACTACTCACGCATCAGTCCGGAGGCGGGCATGGTGATGTAGAGCCCTCCGGTGATGATTCCCCTCTCCGGCAGGGTGCCGGAGGAGATCTCCTGAACCTCCCGAGTTAGGGTTGATGGCGGCGGCGTCTCTGGAACTGTTCTGGTATTTTGGCTCTCCGTGTTAGGGTTTTCGGTGACGAAGGAATAAATAGGCGAAGGGGCAGAGTCGGGGGAGCCAGGAGGCTCCCTCCCCATATGTCGGCGTGGGGGTCCCCACTGCCGCGCCGCCCTATGGTGTGGGCCCCCTGCTGGCCTTCCTCGACTCTTTTTCGGTCTTCTGGAACACTCCGTGGAAAATAGGGTCGTGGGCTTTTGTTTCGTCCAATTCCGAGAATATTTGTAAACTAACTTTTCTGAAATAAAAAACAGCAGAAAAACAAGAACTGGCACTGTGGCATCTTGTTAATAGGTTAGTCCCAGAAAATGCATAAAAACATTATAAAGTGTGAATAAAACATGTAGATATTGTCATAAAACAAGCATGGAACATAAGAAATTATAGATACGTTGGAGACGTATCAACATTCATCCATCCCCAATCTGAATCTTAAGTTCTTTACTCTATCGGCGCACTTTCTTATCTCGCAGAGGAAGACAATACTAGGCTTATAGGTCTGTATGAAACAGACCAGCTCCTGAACTGTCCGGGTTTGCCCAATCCCCCGGCAGTTCCAAATTAAGATACTCATTGTGCCCGGCGATCACCCTCGAGGGATGCCGCCGATCCAGAAGAAGCTCCAGAAACAGAAGTACCGTCCACAAGTTTGGTCCTCTTATTTTCCTTTGCTGGAGGGTTGTCAGGTGGGTCTAATTCCACGGAATTCTCTCCATCTATAAGCATGTTGGGGCCCAGTATTGTCAAGGTAGGATTGAGAGTAGGTACACCATCAAACCCAAGCCTCCTCTTTGCATTTAGGTCTGCCTCTGTCATTTTCTGATCGTTCACCTTAATTGGGCTAGTCGCCGTGTCAGAAAGGTCCTTGTTGGATCCATTTGCATGGCATTCCGGGTGTTCACGCCAATCATAGTAGGGGACGCCGCCCCGACCTCGTCCTTCCGCACCCCTGCCATGACCAGACGAGATATTTGTGTCGCCACAGCCGCCTCCAAAGGGACCACCTACACGCTCGCTGCGGAAACCCCCTCTGAAGCTTCTCGTGCCCCTCCCTCTTCCCAGAGGTGTGACATACACAAAGTCACCAAATTTCAGTGTGGCCTCATCAAACACTCTGTCGCCGCACTCCTTATAACTATGGCCCAAAAGACCACATGCAAAACATAGTTGTCCAATCTTTTCATACTTGACTTCATAGGGGTACCTCTTCCCTGCCACATGAATCGAGACCCACTTGGTGACTGGCAAATGAACATCGTGCAAGACTCGCACACAAACAAAATCACCTTGAAAGCTCCCATCTGGGTTCATCTCTACTTCTTTAACTTTACCCGCAACTCTACCCACTAGCTTCTCCACAATATGTTTCTTCCTGCAAGCTGAGGGAAGCTTTAGCACATGCAGCCAGAGCGGAATGATTTGTAGAGCTACGGATGCGGATGCAGGATCCGACAAACCATCGTACTCTGCTAGCACAATCGACCAATCTCTAAACAACCAAGGTCCACGTAGCATTACTTTCTCCCAGTCGCCGAGATAGAAACATTGGATGACAAAGAGATTATCTCCCACTGCCCCGCATCGTCACTTCTCTCGCCGGGTTCCAGGCGATCTGCATCTGATGGAGGAAGGCCGCATGGGAGAACTTTTTCCGACAAACAGCGCGCGCCACAGCCAGCCACCGCACGCTCTCAGCAATCTCACTATCATCCTCATTGACAAAATCATCGAATTCTTCGTCCGCAATATCCAGTCTGTCAAACAGGGAGTCTAACGCACCTTCTTTCCGCCTATCCGTACTGGCAGAAGCACCATCGAAAGCCTCGGTCGCCGGAGCGAGGCCTGCTGCCGCCTGATCATCGCCGTCTTCCGGCGCCGCCATGGGATCTGCCCAGATTTCGCACTCGCCCCTTGCGAGAAGATTCAAACCCTAAGCCGCCGCCTCAAGGGAACCAATCGTTCAAGTGGATCAGGGGGAGACCGCGAGACCGGGAAGGATCGAGAGGAGGGCGCCAGAGGGTAGGGGAACGGAACCAGGGAAGAGATCGGAGTTCGGTTTCCACGAGGACTCACCGCCAGGCTATCTCCAAGGGGAGGACAGAAACCCTAAGGGGTACATCCAGAAGTAGATAGTTGTACAATCATAATTATTGACATGTTTTTAAACATTATGATATCTAGAACTATTTCCAAGATATTTACTTCACTAAAACGGATGCAGACACCTACAAATATATATGCTTAAAATCTCCAACTGGCGTGAAGTAACCCCACAAAGTAGTGCTATTTTTTCTTAGGTCTGGTTTGATATTGATAAGAAAAGAATTATTTAGCAAAATCTCAACATAATAAAGTACTGAAAATAACACTTCTAAATGCAACATCCCAACACAATAGGATAACAAATAAGAAAACTTCCACTATGTTGTGGGGTTTTAAATTGCAAGTGTTTAGGATAATATATCATATTTAGCAATAACTCATGTATCTAGTTTCTTAGTACACTAAAATAAATTACTACTAAACATTAACACAATGAATGGTAAAGTAAAAAAAGTTTAATATACATAACAGTTTAGTATTCGAGACCTCTTCGTTCTTGCCTCCTTCAATTCAGCACTTGCTCGACATCGATCTCGTAGGGCGGCCACCGTAGCGCATCGATCTTACTCGGAGAAAAATATACGCTGTCCTTTTGCAAGATCCCGGCATCGTCGAGAAGCATGGTCAGAGCCATCAGCTTGGTGTGGGCCGAGAACTTCCACGCCGAATCGGAGGTCCTCCACCAGATTGCACCGCGCGCTCAGCACGTCACGCTGAACATCCAATACCCAAGTTGGTTCTTCATCCACAGCAACGACCGCCATACAGATCATTTTCATTTCTTTGCTTTACCAATTCTCACAAAGTAGAATAAGGAAAAACCTAATCCACTCAAACTTATTTGGTAATAAAAGCAGCATGGCTATAGAGTTGAACTAACTTAATTACTAAAACTTCGATAAATTTAGATTTTTTATCAGCCACTATATGGGGTGCAAAGTATTTATCCCATATCATCATTCCTTCTTCTGAAATCTTTTCATGTTCAGCTGTGGTGAAAGTGAATGTTTGTGCCATCCCAATATTCAGGTGAGCTTCTTCAGGGGCCACAAAATCTTGAAAGTGAAAGAAATCATGATTTTTATTATGAACAATGTGATTGTTCACTTCTTCATTTTCTGGAACATCATCGTCATGCTCTTCCTCACATGTTGGAGCTTTGCATGACAAAATTGTGCATCTAAATGAATTTGAGAGAAAATGGCTAGAGAGCACACAATCCCTATTCTTTATATGAATGTATGTCTGTGTGCTAATTATCCAGCAGATGGTTTTGACCGTAAGAGTGTCTATTTATTGGAGATGAAGGTCCGGATTCCGGAAGATGTAAATTACTTTACAATTTCTGGAAGTCATAATGTATAAGATAATGCTGTTCAAGCTGCAACAGCTCCTGAAGCTACAACTGCTCTGAAGCTACAACTGCTGAAAGTTTCCATTGAGGTTGGAGTTGGTACTGGTCAGTCAATTTTCAAGGAAGCTGCACACCAAGAAAGGTGCTGAAGCCGTGACACCAACCGTGTAACTGTGGTCGCAGACAGCGGCGAGGGTTTCGTGAGCATTCTGGTAGCGGCCTTTACCAGCAGACGTGCAAACCACACGTTGACCTCCACCGCCACATACCACTAGGCTGGCCAAAGGTAGCAGAGTAGTTGGTTACAGCCGCCAGCACCATATACTCTGCATCTTCCATTTTAGTACTCTCCCGTGTTCTGTGTTCCCCATGATCAGCGCATCTTCACGATCGTGTAGCTTCTCCCAATGAACATGAAGTCCCACAAGGGCAATACGTCTTCTCCGCACTAGTGGAAAAATGGCCTTTAGTCCCGGTTCACAACGGGCTTTAGTCCCGGTTGTGCAACCGAGACTAAAGGGTCGCGACTAAAGGCCCCCCTCTTTAGTCCCGGTTGCTTACGAATCGGGACTAAAAGTCCGTCCGCGCGGGTTCTGTGCGCCGGGGCGAAAATATCTCAATTTTTTAAAAAAAAATTCAAATTTTTTCGACTCCATTTTTTTCTATTTTTCAGAATTTCTATTATTTCAGTTATTTGCATAGTTTAGTCTCTATCTCTAACTACACTTATCTCTACTACTTAAAAAGTGGGAAGCCGTTCCGTCGTCAATCCGTCTCATGGTACGTCGTTCGCTTGGTCGTGCTCCTCTTCGCTTCGTCCCGCACAAGCACAGATGGGCCAAGCCCAATGAAAGCTCGTTTCGTTCGCCCCACACATCCCTCGACCAAACCTCCGCCCAGCGCCGCCATCGTCCTCCCATCACCTTCACCAACAAGCACTCCACCTAGCCGCCGCCTCTTGAGAAAAGCCCTAGCCGCCCCTACTCAGCCTCCTCCATAGATCGGTTCCCCCTCCTCCGGCCGGCTTCGCCGGCGTCGGGAGGAGTGGGGAACCCGATCTATGAGTGGAGTTTTCAATAAAAGTAGTCTTTTCAGTAGTCTATGTTAGGTTTTTGGTCGCCGTTTTCTTGTTGGTTTCCCCGCAATGGAGATGGCATCGTCTGCAATAAGTGATCTTCGGCCTTTCGTTCGACGACGAGATCTCCTTCCCGACGTCAATGGTGGTGCTGAAAGATTACAGTTATCTAGGTGGAGTGCTTGTTTTTTTTTTGACAATCAATACCACATATATTCATAATAACAAATAACAAATAGTACATGGTAGAGATACACGAGCTGTCTCCAGCGATTACAAAATAAAGCCTAAAAGATACTAGCAAATTTTCGAGGTCTTCAAACTCTTTCTTCTTCCAAGACATAATCTTGTACTTTTCTGAAGGCAGCCAAAGATAGATCACCTTCCACTATAATTGGTTTTCATCTGTCGCCTGTTATTTTTCATGGCTACAAATTTTATAACTTGAACCGCTACAAGTAGGAGGTAGATTTTTTTTTCTGTGGATTTGAATGCTACTGGCGTTGCTGAACCTAAACCTGCTTAAACATATGTTCCTTTGAACCAGTCCTAGAGCTAAACAATATTGCTCCTTTACTGTGCAGACATGAACTTGATCATTTACACGGTGTGTTTGCCTCCGTTAATCTTGATCCACAATTAGCTGCGGTTTCATGGAAATGACTTGGCATGTCAATTTTTTCTTACGCATTCATGATATATCTACAAAAAAAAATCCATCTATGGTAGTTCTCTGTCAGATTTGTTGAGCAATCAGTTTTGCCATAAGATTACAGCTGCGAGACAACTTTCACCAACAGTGCAGTCATACTCTTTATTGTACAGGTTGATGATATATGAACTTAATTTCTGTGCTGGTTATGTTTTTTTTCCTTCAATGCAAAAGGGCCTTCTTGCTCCTGACCAATGCATACAGGAAACATTACACACTAGACTCTATCTGGGGTTTTTTCAAGGGGGAGTATGAAGCCAATTTTTTTTTGAATCCAAATTAGGGAACAGTAGAGATGAAGGAAAAGAAATCAGCATGCCTAGAAGTGTACTACATACAAGGAGGCAACTGACTGGCTTGAAGATTTTCTTTCCTGTAGCACCAGAATATGAGAAATTGAAAATGAAATGCTCCATTTATGGTCAGAGGCCATGTAAAGAAAATAAGTATTAGTTGTCCATCTGTTGGTAACTTGTTCCAGTAAGAACTGAACAAATATCTTACATTTTAGTCACGTTGTGTGCCTGCATGGGTTATTAGACTGAACTGCAAATATTTTGGGCCTCTCGAGCTAACTGATATTGCACCAATGCAAACGGAACTTGATACTTCTCATTGAGTGACAAGGTTTATATAAGCAAGGGAACCTAACTCACACTTACATACATATCACGATTGGTACATGGACCAAGACTTGGTCTAAGCATTAGACAATAGAGATCGTGGATTACACAAGTATGTATCCTTAGCACCCACCAACCCATAACCTGTGCTTGTAAGAAACATCAACAGAAAAAGGAGCACCCTTTGACACTTACATTGATGTTAGTCTTTGAAATTCTTCCTCATTTCCAAGTTGTGAAATGAGCTTTCTTATTACAGTATATGTTTTGAAGCAGCATAACATTCTCATCTTTCTGTGTTTTCAGTTTTCTTGTTACAGAATGTTGGGTGAATTTAGTCCGTAAACCAAGCCCGCAACATCTAAATTCCCTTCCTACATCTCTACAAGCTGTGGGCATCAAGGAGTCAAGGATGATGCTTCTTTTTTGGTTTTATGACATGCCAAATTGTAAGATTCATCTAGAACAGTGTTGCCGACATGACGTCCCTGTGTTGTCGTCAACCTTCTTAGAGGCGTCTGAGGAATTATCTCTCCTGCTGTTGGGACTTGCATTCTCCGGGTGAATACCAAAGGTCTGAATTCTTCTGGAGCGGGCGGCAGCGGTCACTATTTGTCACTCCACTCCTTATTGTCATCGCCTTGGAGACCAAGTCTGCCAGCCGGCTGGGGATTGTTGCAGCCACGATGGCATGTTTGTTCGTCGGGTGTAGCAGATGTCGGAGCCCTGAATGTTTGCTTTTGCTGGATGCCGATGCAACTGCCTCGAAAGCAGTGCCCTAGGCTTGCTCGTGTGGGTGATACTCTATTACATGTATTCTAATCTATAATTTCTAATCTAGGAATATTATGTGCTTCATTAATCTCAGATTTAATGTTCATGTGTGGTAAAATTGTGTGCCAGCTTGAGACAAGAGTTTCCTGTGTAGTATCATGAAATTATTGTCCTATACAATCCATTTGTTCTATGCTATTGTCTGAAATTGTTGTTCCGGAATTGAGAGACAAGGCCTATGAGGGCAGTCCCAAAGCCTGTGATGCTTGCATAGCCCACTTAATTTGTTTGGTAGAAAACTGATTGTCCTGCATAAGCAAGCGGCTGTCTTGCATAATCTGCAGAGCAGCCGACTTGCATCTTGAGTTATGACTTGTCCTTGTGCTGAATAATAACATCTTCTGACCATTTATGTATTATTTGCCCTGTCATTTAAACAAAGAACATAGAAGAAATCATTGTCTGAATATGCCATGGATTGTCCAAACATATGTATATTTCGTATGACGTGTGTATACCAAGTTGATATTCAGATTAATAGTGAGAAAAGAATGAGAAAATTTAAAGTTTTGGTTTAGATGATTTGCGGGTTTGACTAAATAATGTGGTCTTAAGAGGAATACTCTTATTCTCCCAGTTAACACATCAACCCGGTCAACGTGCAGTATCTATTTTTTTTTTTTTGCATGTCATGTGTTTCGGTAGCGACAAATTACAAGGAGCTAATGTAAACAAAAGTTTGTGGATACATTTCATCTAATAGAATAGAAATCCAATAATATGCTTTGGTATGTCATGTTGTGCACATAACTTTGTGAATTCGAGTACTGCATGTCAGGATAATAGCCTGCTAGAAGAGCATTAACAGTAACGGTGAAACACATTCATTATTGAGCTTCTCTATCCTTACTCTCTTACCCTTTTACATTTTCTTTGGTAGGTAAGTAAAATAGCCATGCGATTTTTGATGGCGAGACTACACTACAAATTCATATTATAAATGAGTGATCCTTCGTTATATTTTCTATCTCCCTTGCAGCTCGTTTGTGTCATTATTGCGTTGTTGGACATATGTTTTGAGATTGATGCCTATGAGTTTCCCTTGATCTCCCGAACGAGAGATGATAATTTTCAGGAAGAGTCATAAAAATACCGGTATGCGGCTCTATGTCAAGTCTGACAATGATGTGGCCTAGAATTCATCAGAAGGAAACCTCATGTAGCAGTAGTTAGAAAGTTTTTTTTTTTTGGATTCCCTCATGTATCATTTTTCTTAGTGTGATGCTATATTTGGGTTGAATTTATGAACTATTCGAATAGAAACTTCTTCAAACCCTACATGACATACACTACCAAGCAAAAGTAAGAAATTCTCAAGAAATTCATTGCTAAAGCAAGTACCACGTATTCATCTATTGGATGCATTTGTTGTATTCGATAGAGCTTGTTAATGCTAAAGCTTGAAAATGAACTACTCAAGGGCCATAAGAGATCAATGCTGCAAAATAGAATGTTCCTGGTCCAAAGTAAAACACATTGGCTTTGTAACCGACAATAGAGTTGATAGAAAATTTGGGAGGGTTGAAGATATAAACAACTTGAGAGGAGGAAATAATCTAGATGGAAGAACTAAATATAGCATTTAAATTAGTGGTTTCATATGTTATATTGTTAGTCCATGGCAACGCACGGGCATTTAACTAGTCTCTAGTCAAATTACTTACTCGTGATCAAACTTCCCGCTCGGTCACCCATCCTCCCGCACTAGCAAGCTTAACTTCCGAGTTCCATCCCGTCCCGCATCCAATTGGTCCGCGCGCATGTATGTGATAGTAGTATCATATCAATTCTATTAACATATGTTTGTCGATCTCAAATTTTTTTATTATTTGAATTTCAAATAATTCTTTTAATAAACAAAAGTAATGATGTAATAATAATCTTGAATAAATAAATAAACATTAACTTTTTAATTTGTATTTTTTTTAAAATTTAAATTTTTTAAATTTTTTTGCCAAACCTAAAAATTTGAAAATCTAAAAGGGTAAGAGTAATAGTAATCTTTATGCATGATACAATTATTAATTTCAATTTTAAAAAAATGAAAAAAATAAAATCCAAAATTTATAGCAAAAACTAAAATCTTCCTGCTTTCGTATTTTCATTTGGAATTTTGAGAATCTAAAAATTGGCTAACCGGGTAAACTTGGGTGAATTCGGATGTAACTTTTTCCCAGGATTTTTTTGATATATTATACTTTTTTTTCGACGTCGTATGCAAAAGTTATTGCGGTTTTACCATTTTTCAAAACGTTTTTGCAAAAAAAGTGAAAATTCGAATTTATTAATTTTGCCTAATAGTAGGTTGCATAACATACAAGAATCTGAAAACATTTTATTTTTTGAATTTTCTATCATTTTCGTTTCTATTTTACAGTGTCAAAAAAGGCGATCCACAGGGGGGTGTGAAGGGTGCATGGGGAGGCAAAAACCTGGAAATACCTTTAGTCCCGGTTGGGAACACAAACCGGGACTAAATGGTACCTTTAATCCCGGTTGGTGTCCCCAACCGGGACTAAAGTCTCCTGTCCTGGCCGCAGTCCACCGTAGCCCTTTAGTCCCGGTTGCCCGAGCATTAGTCTCGGTTCACCAGCAGAACCGGGACTAAAGACCCCATTAGTCCCGGGTCAAACTATTTGGGGATTAATGGTTGGGATGGAAGCCCTTTTTTCTACTAGTGCCGAGGCGCTCGGCCGCCGTTGCCGCGCCGGTTGCCTTCCTGCTGCTCCTCGGGCTCGTCTCGCTGTACGACTTGACCCTGTCCGGCCGCCGTTAACCTGCGCATATATGTCGGCGCCTCTTCATCCTCCTCCTCGCTGCTGGCGCCGTCATCGTCTCCGGCCTGCGACCTCACATGAGGCGAGTGGGTTCCGGATGCCACGGAGAGGTTTCGTCTTCATCGACGACCACCAGAACTGCATGAAGTTTGGCAGGCCGAGCGTGGAGTTCCTGCGCTGGCGATGGAGGCCGGACGGCTGCGAGCTCACCCGCTTCGACGTCAAGCGGTTATGGAAATGCAAAGATTTTGGAAATACAAAAAAAGGGAAAGGCGATCGTGCCCAACAAAATTTATGACCCCACCAGAATAACCAAAAATGGAAATGCAAAGATTTTGGAATTCAATCTACTTCCTATTTAATTCACCTAATTTAAAAATGAGCTAATAAAATTAATTTCACGTTAGTTTGAATCTGGTTCAAGATTTTGATATTGTGGTGCCCACCAATTTTTCTTTTTTTTGTTAAATCTTGTTCAAATGTTGAACTCGTTCCTTAGCCATATGCGAGACTGGTTATAGTTAATTATGCCATTTTAGGTGCAAAATGTCTTGTATTTTGTACTACCGCACAATTTCTTTGAGGACTGATACTTCGTATAATTTTAGCTGCTTATTGGTTACACTTTGGTTATACATGGGGTCTTCGTGCATTTTGTTAAGAATAATAGACTTAGTATTTGCGTTAGCAAACAATCAAACTACTTAATTTATTAGTTCAATTCCACAGTAAAACTAGACCTAATCTGTAATTCTAGTAGCCTATTAAATTGCGCTATAGGCGACATGACATCTGGGTCAAGAAAAGTGCCTACAGTACGACTTCAGATTATTTTGTGCATTCTACTATGCACCGCTTATCTCACTTTTAGAGCATGCATGTCTTACAAATAATAGTTGATTCATGAAGCATCCTAAATGCATATTTTTACCATGAATTATGCCATGATTCATTGAAAAATTATTGTAGACACCTTACGCACATTGCGAGTGTTTTTTTACTTAGACCTAAGTAGATAATTGTACAATCATAATTGTTGACATGTTTCTTCAACATTATGATATCTAGAACTATTTCCAAGATATTTACTTTGCTAAAATGGATGCAAACACCTACAAATATGCCACAAACCTGTAACTGAGTGAATAACCCACAAAGCAGTTCTATTTTTCTCTTAGGTCCAATGTTTGATATTGATAAGAAAAGAAAAGAAATTACTTGGAGAAATCTCAACACAATAAAGTACTGAAAACAACACTTCCAAATGCAACATCTCAGCACAATATATACAAAAGAATTAAGAAAACTTCCACTAGGACAGTAGGGTTTTGAATTGCAAGTGTTTAAGGATAGTAAATCTTATTTAGCAACAACTTATTTATCTACATTAGTACACTAAAATAAATTACTACTAAACATTAAGACAATGATTGGTAAAGTAAAAAAGTTTAGTATACATAGCTGAGAAGAGAATGGCAAGTCCTGATCACGGGACCTCTCCATTCTTGCCCCCATTCAACGCTCGTTCGACATCAATATCGTAGGGAGTCCACCATGTCACGTCGGTCTTACTCGGAGAAAAAGACAGTACCATTGCAAGATTCTGTCATCGTCAAGAAGTATAGTCGGGGGTCCTCCATCAGATTCCTCCACGCACCCAACACGTCGCGATGAGCGTCCATTACCCCAGCCGCGTCACAGCCGGCACCAAAGCCTGATCCTTTTTGTTTTCTTGCTTTACCTATTCTCATAGAGGAGAATAAAGAAATTTTTAATCCACTCAAACTTATCTGGTGAGAAAAGGAACCGTTGTATGAGGATCAAGTATTTATCCCACAACACCATTCCTTCTTTCTGAAATATTTTCATGTTCATCTACGGGGAAAGTGAATGGCATCAGCATGCTTTGCCTCACATGTTGGAGTTTTGCATGACAAAATTATGCATCTAAATGAATTTGAGAGAAAAATGGCTACAAAGCACATAATCCCTTTTTATTTGATATGAATGTATGTCTGTATGTTAATTATCCAGCAGATGGTTTTGCTATTTTATGGGTGATGAAGGTAAGGAAAATGTAATTGTTTTGCAATTTTCTTGAAGTGACAATGTAGTGCTGCTCAAGCTGCAACTGCTCCTGAAACTGCAACTGCTGAAAGTTTCCATTGAGGTTGGAGTTGGTACTGGTCAGTCAATTTTCAAGGACGCTGCACACCAACAAAGGTGCTGAATACCCGTGGCGCCAACCGTGTAACCTTGGTCGCAGACAACGGCAAGGCTTTCGTGAGCATTCTGGTAGCGGCCTTTAGCAGACGTGCAAACCACACGTTGACCTCCACCGCCACATACCACTAGGCTGGCCAGCCAAAGGTAATCAGCGGTTGTTGGCTACAGCCGCCTGCACCATATACTCTGCATCTTCCATTTTAGTACTCTTCCGTGTTCTGTGTTCCCCATGATCAGCGCATCTCTCGTGTAGCTTCTCCCCATGAACATGAAGTCCCACAAGGGCAATACGTCTTCTCCGAGGCGCTCGGCCGCCATCGCGGCGCCGGTCGCCTTCCTGCTGTTCCTCGGGCTCGTCTCGCTCTACGACTTGACCCTCTCCGACCGCCGGTACCTGAGCATCTATGGCGGCGCCTCCTCACCCTCCTCCCCCTCGCCGGTGGCGTCGTCATTGCCTCCGGCCTGCGACCTCACGCGGGGCGAGTGGGTGCCGGACGCCGCGGAGGTGCCGTACTACTCGAACCTGACGTGCCCCTTCATCGACGACCACCAGAACTGCATGAAGTTCGGCAAGCCGAGCCTCGAGTTCCTGCGCTGGCGGTGGAGGCCGGACGGCTGCGAGCTACCCCGCTTCGACGCGGCGGCGTTCTTGCACGCCATGAGGGGCAAGTCCATAGCGTTCGTCGGGGACTCCCTCGCCAGGAACCACTTCAAGTCCTTGCTCTGCATCTTGTCCACGGTAGTTACATGTGCTCGATCGTTTCGCTTCTTCTTCTTCTTGCTCTGTTTTCCGATGCAAGTTGGCGATTGCAGGTGGCGCTGCCAGCGGAGGTCGGGACGGATCCGGAGATCGACGTGACGGGGAGGGCCGTCCGGCGGGACTACTACTACGGCAGCCACGACTTCACCGCCTCCCTCTTCTGGTCGCCCTTCCTGGTCAAGGCCAACATCTCGAACGCCACGCTCGGCATGTGGGACGTGCACCTCGACGAGCCGGACGGCCGGTGGGCGGCGCACCTCGCCGACTTCGACCACGTCGTCCTGTCCGGCACCAACTGGTTCCTGCGCCAGTCCGTGTACTACAAGGGCGGCCGCGCCGTCGCGTGCAACGGCGGCGCCAGCTGCGGCGTCGGCGGCAACCTGACCGAGCTGGCCGTGCCCCTCGCCCTGCGCGCGGCGTTCCGGACGGCGCTCGGCGCCGTCGCGTCGCACAAGGGGTTCCGCGGGAAGGCGATCCTGCGGACCTTGACGCCCGCGCACTTCGAGAACGGCGGGTGGAACACCGGCGGCGACTGCGTCCGCACGCGCCCGTACCGGCGCGGTGACCGCACCCTCGGCGCCTTCGAGGCCGAATACCGCAGCGCGCAGGTACGTTCGTGGAAACCTCATAAATCAAAAACAAGAAAGTTAACGGCTAATTTTTTTCTGACTTGATCTAATTTGGATGTAGGTTGAGGCGCTGAGGGAGACGAAGGCGGGTTTGAGGACGAACGGCGCGGAGCTGCTGCTGCTGGACATCACGGAGGCGATGGACCTTCGGCCGGACGGTCACCCGAGCCGCTACGGGCACCCGCCGGGCGGGAGCGTGGAGGGCGACTTCGTGGTGGACTGCCTGCACTGGTGCTTGCCGGGGCCGATTGACCTGTGGAGCGAGCTGCTCTTCCACATGCTCCTGCCACAGCATTAGCAGGAGATCGATGAGTTCAGATGATCGTGAAACGTGAGATGAAATCGTCTCTAGAAACGAGGCATCATCTCATTCATTTTTCCAGAGGTGAAGCAGTTGTGTAAATTCAAAGGGTAATTTAGCTAGTAGTGTTTGTCTCGGTTTTGGGTTCTACAAAGGATAATATACTACGGCCGTGATTCTTTGATTTCTTTGGCGTGAACTATGTAATTTTTAGTGGCCATGCGCCGATGCAGATACTGAGATGTGCGAATGCATTCGATCTGGATGTTTTTCTCTCTCTTTCCTTAAGCAATGTAGTGTTACAAATACTGAGCTAATTTGAGTCGCTCATGTGTGAGGTGCTATGTTTAGTCCTACATGTAAAGTTGGAAAGAAGTTTAACCATTTTATAGGAGGTTGTTCAACCAGTTGGTAAAAGTGAGAAGATAGTGAAACATACGCGCTCCTCCTCCTCATCCACTTATCTTGTCACGACGTGTATGTGACACATCTTTGTCATCCTATATGGGAGAGGGTAAATTAGATTTTTTTTTAAACACTACACGTGACTGCTCGAGATCTCATCACAAGTCGTCTTGAACTCATCATTGCGGCGGGCTAGGTTGAGCCTTCGTCATCGACTCTATAAAGTTGTCGCTACATCTACAAACGATCACTCAATGTGAGATACTCATGCAAGTACATGTTTAGCTGCTACATGTTTATGTTCACCATATTGCCGTAACTATATATGTCAGGTTTAATACTCCAAAATTAATCATGAAATTATTGTCTAATAATTCAATAATTTAAAAACCTAATTGTACGTAATTTTCTGAGGTAACTATGACTAGGTTAGCTGATGCACTCAGACAAATAAGTTTACATGCGTTCACTTTAAAAGGTAGCAAGTGAAGGCCACGTCTGACTTACCCTGGAAATTTGATGGGTGACTAATGGCAAATCCGAAGGAGTTATGCCTAAGAAAATGAAGATTAGAGTAAGTTCGAGGAAGCCAACTATCCTATGAGAGGATGTATTCTCAGCATTCTTGATAAGAGTCTGTGTGATGTGTAGATGCACATAATAGATGAAAAAGAACTTTGGAATGCAGCATATGCTAAATTCGGTGCAACAGATACTAGCAGTGAACTATATATCTTGTAGAGCTACCATGACTACAAGATGGTAAACAACTATTCTATAGTTAAACAAGATCATGAGATATAGTGCATTGGGAGAGAGCCCAAACTCCTTAAACGCGCCTTAGCCGACAAGTTTGTGGCGGGATGCATTATTGTTGGGAAAAAGAGAAACCCACGAGTAATAACTGTTACATATATTCAAACACACAACAACCCGACAATTCATTTTACAAAAGGACTATCGTGTAGTGTGATAGAAAGTGTATAGAGAGAGATGGGTTTGAGACCCATGGATGTTACACCATAGTAGTAACCCAAACTTTGTGATATGAGATCCCACAAATTAAGATTTGGGAAGAACAAGCTAGTGGTTTAACTGAGGAGAGTATTATGCCATCCCTTCTATGTCAAGATGCAAATCTAAAACCAATAAGGCAGGTTGGCAACATGCCTTAGTTTGTTTCTATTGGCTATTATTAGAAAAGATACTATCTTACAAAATTGATGAACGTCGCAATCTATGAAGAGATCAACGAGGATGGCGATATGCTCCACCCATGGGGTATACTACTAGCAGCCATGTACCCATTATGAATTTGAGCGAAGTCTGTTCAACCAAAACTTGCAATTTTAGGCGTAATCCATTGTTCAAGTGTGAATGGATGTAGCTCAAAGCTCTAGGTCCAACTTAACAATCTCTGATGAAACACTGGTATTATTAAATATCTAAATGGGCATTTGATATCAAGTAACGGGTTGTTTGAAATAATGGGACAATTTGAATGGCCCATGTGTGGGCCAAAACTGAGTGGCAAATGTATGATTTCAGATTTCTCCTACATCTCAAAATCCACCTTTGTAGCAGCTCAAGGCAAGAGGTGCGGTGCTATGTTTAGTCCCGCATAAAAGCTGGAAGAAAGTTAGACCATCTATAATGGAGGTTGTTCCACCACTTGGTAAGAGAGTGATAAAAGGAGTGGTACATGAGTGCTTGATGCATGTAAAATACATACATGAATTTTGTCCTTTATCATATTGATTTCCCACATATTTGCAACATATATGATGATAATATCATGTTTTACATTGATTTATGAGATTTACCAATGATCCCCTTTATTTGGTTTATAACTCTGCAGAATAGGAAAACCCTGTTTTGCGTATTTTCACTTTCACAAACTTATAAGGAGTCAAATTGACCTCAGATTTTTGGAGCATCACTTTTTCATCGAGAGAAGCACCTTGGGCCCTGGAACCACACATGCAGAGGCATGAGGCCCGAAAGAGTACACGTGGCGCACCCTACCTTCCTAGGTGCGCCACCCACCCTCTTTTAGCCATCGATCGTCCGATTGCCCTGATTCATTCGCCCATCGACGTATTCTGACCTAAAAATCACTATATATATGGTCCCGGAGAGTTCTCCGGAGGAGAGCACCGCATAAACACAGAAACACAACAATGGAGGCTGCTGCAGAAAAGATTGGAGGGGGAAGCTCCGCCGGGATCACCGCCGGAGGGATCTCCACCTTCTCCAACGTCTTCATCATCATCACCATGATCAAGGGAGAGTAGTCCACATCTGGACTACGGGTTTGTGGCAGTAGCTTGACCTATTTCTCTCATGTTCTTCATAGTTCTTAGTGCCATATGAGCTTCCTCACATGATTATGGCCATATTTGTAATACCTATGTTGTGGATCCTTATTCTATGATATTGTGCTATGAGATCTGATCATATTATATGTAAGATGTATTGATAGATGCATATTATGTACCCAGTTCTTAAGTATTTGTTCTGATCCAACATCTATGCAAGAGCGTGTGTGGGGTGATGTGTGTATTAGATGGAGTAGCATGGTTTTAGTGATTGGATAGTGATAATATTTTCAAGATCTATTATGGTCTTGGCCTTTTCTTTTGCTACCTGATGCGTGCAATCGACACGTCCGTTGGGAACCCCAAGAGGAAGGTGTGATGCAGACAGTAGCAAGTTTTCCCTCAGAAAGAAACCAAGGTTTATCGAACCAGGAGGAGCCAAGAAGCACGTTGAATGTTGATGGCGGCGGGATGTAGTGCGGCGCAACACCAGGGATTCCGGCGCCAACGTGGAACCTGCACAACACAACCAAAGTACTTTGCCTCAACGAAACGAGTGAGGTTGTCAATCTCACCGGCTTGCTGTAACAAAGGATTAGATGTATAGTGTGGATGATGATTGTTTGCAGAAAATAGTAAAGAACAAGTATTGCAGTAGATTGTATTCGATGTAAAGAATAGGACCGGGGTCCACAGTTCACTAGAGGTGTCTCTCCCATAAGATAAATAGCATGTTGGGTGAACGAATTACAGTCGGGCAATTGACAAATAGAGAGGGCATGACAATGCACATACATGATATGATAAGTATAGTGAAATTTAATTTGGGCATTACGACAAAGTACATAGACCGCTATCCAGCATGCATCTATGCCTAAAAAGTCCACCTTCAGGTTATCATCCGAACCCCTTCCAGTATTAAGTTGTAAACAACAGACAATTGCATTAAGTATGGTGCGTAATGTAATCAATAACTACATCCTCGGACATAGCATCAATGTTTTATCCCTAGTGGCAACAAGCACATCCACAACCTTAGAACTTTCTCGTCACTCGTCCCGCATTTAATGGAGGCATGCACCCACTATCGAGCATAAATACTCCCTCTTGGAGTTAAGAGCAAAAACTTGGCCGAGCCTCTACTAATAACGGAGAGCATGCAAGATCATAAACAACACATAGGTAATAGATTGATAATCAACATAACATAGTATTCTCTATCCATCGGATCCCGACAAACACAACATATAGCATTGCAGATAGATGATCTTGATCATGTTAGGCAGCTCACAAGATCCAACAATGAAGCACATAAGGAGAAGACGACCATCTAGCTACTGCTATGGACCCATAGTCCAGGGGTGAACTACTCACTCATCACTCCGGAGGCGACCATGGCGGTGAAGAGTCCTCCGGGAGATGATTCCCCTCTCCGGCAGGGTGCCGGAGGCGATCTCCTGAATCCCCCGAGATGGGATTGGCGGCGGCGGCGTCTCAGTAAGGTTTTCCGTATCGTGGCTCTCGGTACTGGGGGTTTCGCGACGGAGGCTTTAAGTAGGCGAAAGGGTTGGTCAGGGGGCCACACGAGGGCCCCACACACCAGGGCCACGCGGCCAAGGCCTGGGCCGCGCCGCCCTGTTGTCGTGGCGCCTCGTGGCCCCACTTCGTGACTCCTTCGGTCTTCTGGAAGCTTCGTGTAAAAATAGGCCCCTGGGCGTTGATTTCGTTCAATTCCAAGAATATTTCCTTTGTAGGATTTCTGAAACCAAAAACAGCAGAAAACAACAACTGGCTCTTCGGCATCTCGTTAATAGGTTAGTGCCGGAAAATGCATAAATATGACATAAAGTATGCATAAAACATGTAGATATCATCAATAATGTGGCATGGAACATAAGAAATTATCGATACGTCGGAGACGTATCAGCATCCCCAAGCTTAGTTCTGCTCGTCCCGAGCAGGTAAACGATAACAAAGATAATTTCGGAGTGACATGCCATCATAACCTTGATCATACTATTGTAAGCATATGTAATGAATGCAGCGATCAAAACAATGGTAATGACATGAGTAAACAACTGAATCATAAAGCAAATACTTTTCATGAATAGTACTTCAAGACAAGCATCAATAAGTCTTGCATAAGAGTTAACTCATAAAGCAATAAATCAAAGTAAAGGTATTGAAGCAACACAAAGGAAGATTAAGTTTCAGCGGTTGCTTTCAACTTATAACATGTATATCTCATGGATAGTGTCAATGTAAAGTAATATAACAAGTGCAATATGCAAGTATGTAGGAATCAATGCACAGTTCACACAAGTGTTTGCTTCTTGAGGTGGAGAGAAATAGGTGAACTGACTCAACATAAAAGTAAAAGAAAGGTCCTTCAAAGAGGAAAGCATCGATTGCTATATTTGTGCTAGAACTTTTATTTTGAAAACATGGAACAATTTTATCAACGGTAGTAATAAAGCATATGTATCATGTAAATTATATCTTACAAGTTGCAAGCCTCATGCATAGTATACTAGTAGTGCCCGCACCTTGTCCTAATTATCTCGGATTAACACGGATTATCATTGCATAACATATGTTTCAACCAAGTGTCACAAAGGGGTACCTCTATGCCGCATGTACAAGGGTCTAAGGAGAAAGTTAGACACCCATACCGGGACAACATAGACAACAGATAATGGACTCCTCTTTTAATGCTTAAGCATTCAACAACAGATAATATTCTCATAAGAGATTGAGGTTTTATGTCCAAACTGAAACTTCCACCATGATTCATGGCTTTAGTTAGCGGCCCAATGTTCTTCTCTAACAAGTATGCATACTCAAACCATTTGATTGTGAAAACCGCCCTTACTTCAGACAAGACGAACATGCATAGCAACTCACATGATATTCAACAAAGAGTTGATGGCGTCCCCAGGAGCATGGTTATCGCACAACAAGCAACTTATTAAGAAATAAGACACATAAGTACATATTCAATACCACAATAGTTTTTAAGGCTATTTTGTCCCATGAGCTATATATTGCAAAGGCGAATGATGGAAATTTAAAGGTAGCACTCAAGCAATTTACTTTGGAATGGTGGAGAAATACCATGTAGTAGGTAGGTATGGTGGACACAAATGGCATAGTGGTTGGCTCAAGGATTTCGGATGCATGAGAAGTATTCCCTCTCGATACAAGGTTTAGGCTAGCAAGGTTATTTGAAACAAACACAAGGATGAACCGGTGCAGCAAAACTCACATAAAAGACATATTGTAAACATTATAAGACTCTACACCGTCTTCCTTGTTGTTCAAAACTCAATACTAGAAATTATCTAGACTTTAGAGAGACCAAATATGCAAACCAAATTTTAGCAAGCTCTATGTATTTCTTCATTAATGGGTGCAAATTATATGATGCAAGAGCTTAAACATGAGCACAACAATTGCCAAGTATCAAATTATTCAAGACATTTTAGAATTACTACATGTAGCATTTCCCGATTCCAACCATATAACAATTTAACGAAGAAGATTCAACCTTCGCCATGAATACTATAAGTAAAGCCTAAGGACATATTTGTCCATATGAAACAGCGGAGCGTGTCTCTCTCCCACACAATGAATGCTAGGATCCATTTTATTCAAACAAAAACAAAAACAAACAGACGCTCCAAGCAAAGCACATAAGATGTGATGGAATAAAAATATAGTTTCAGGGGAGGAACCTGATAATGTTGTTGATGAAGAAGGGGATGCCTTGGGCATCCCCAAGCTTAGACGCTTGAGTCTTCTTAAAATATGCAGGGGTGAACCACCGGGGCATCCCCAAGCTTAGAGCTTTCACTCTCCTTGATCATATTGCATCATTTCCCTCTCTTGATCCTTGAAAACTTCCTTCACACCAAACTCAAAACAACTCATTAGAGGGTTAGTGCACAATAAAAATTTACATGTTCAGAGGTGACATAATCATTCTTAACACTTCTGGACATTGCACAAAGCTACTGGACATTAATGGATCAAAGAAATTCATCCAACATAGCAAAAGAGGCAATGCGAAATAAAAGGCAGAATCTGTCAAAACAGAACAGTTCGTAAAGACGAATTTTAAAGTGGCACCATAATTGCTCAAATGAAAATGCTCAAATTTAATGAAAGTTGCGTACATATCTGAGGATCACTCACGTAAATTGGCATAATTTTCTGAGTTACCTACAGAGAATTAGGCCCAGATTCGTGACAGAAAAGAAATCTGTTTCTGCGCAGTAATCCAAATCTAGTATGAACCTTACTATCAACGACTTTACTTGGCACAACAATGCACAAAACTAAGATAAGGAGAGGTTGATACATTAGTAAACAACTTCCAAGACTCAAATATAAAATAAAAGTACTGTAGTAAAAACATGGGTTGTCTCCCATAAGCGCTTTTCTTTAACGCCTTTCAGCTAGGCGCAGAAAGTGTATATCAAGTGTTATCGAGAGATGAAGCATCGACATCATAATTTGTTCTAATAATATAATCAAAAGGTAACTTCATTCTTTTTCTAGGGAAGTGTTCCATACCTTTCTTGAGAGGAAATTGATATTTAATATTACCTTCCTTCATATCAATGATAGTTCCAACAGTTCGAAGAAAAGGTCTTCCCAATATAATGGGACAAGATGCATTGCATTCAATATCCAAGACAACAAAATCAACGGGGACAAGGTTATTGTTAACGGTAATGCGAACATTATCAACTCTCCCCAAAGGTTTCTTTTTAGCATTATCTGTGAGATTAACATCCAAATAACAATTTTTCAATGGTGGCAAGTCAAGCATATCATAAATTTTCTTAGGCATAACAGAAATACTTGCACCAAGATCACATAAAGCATTACAATCAAAGTCATTGACCTTCATCTTAATGATGGGCTCCCAACCATCTTCTAACTTTCTAGGAATTGAGGTTTCGAGTTTTAGTTTCTCCTCTCTAGCTTTGATGAGAGCATTTGTAATATGTTTTGTAAAGGCCAAATTTATAGCACTAGCATTGGGACTTTTAGCAAGCTTTTGTAAGAACTTTATAACTTCAGAGATGTGGAAATCATCAAAGTCTAAACCATTATGATCTACAGCAATGGGATCATCATCCCCAATGTTGGAAAAAATTTCAGCAGTTTTATCACAGGCAGTTTCAGCAGTTTTAGCAGTTTCCGGCAGTTTTGCAGGCTTTGCATTAGAAGTAGAAACATTGCCAACACCAATTCTTTCACCATTATTAGTAGGAGGTGCAGCAACATGTGGAGCATTAACATTACTAGTGGTGGTAATAGTCCAAACTTTAGCTACATTATTCTCTTTAGCAAGTTTTTCATTTTCTTCTCTTTCCCACTTAGCATGCAATTCAGCCATTAATCTTATATTCTCATTAATTCTAACTTGGATGGCATTTGCTGTAGTAGCAATTTTATTTTCAATATCCTCAGGTTTAGCAGCCATTTTATTAATTAAAGAAGATTGTGACACAGACATGTATGAGATTTGGTTTTCAGCATTTGTAAGTTTAGTTTGCAACCCATAAATCTCCATATTCAGATTTTCAAGTTGATTTCCTATTTTCTTCAACAAGGTAGATTGTTCATTCATAGTTTTAGTAAACAATTTGTTTTTCTCATATTGCGATTGCATAAAGCTCTTTGTGGATCTTTCAATTTCTAACATTTTTTCCTCATTAGGTGAAACATATCTACCATAAGAGTTATCATTAGCAGGATATGGCCTAGAATTATTGTAATTGTTGTCTTTAATGAAATTTACATCAACATGTTCTTTTTGAACAACCAATGAAGCTAATGGAACATTATTAGGATCAACATTAGTCCTATCATTCACAAGCATAGACATAATAGCATCAATCTTATCACTCAAGGAAGAGGTTTCTTCGACAAAATTTACCTTCTTACCTTGTGGAGCTCTTTCCGTGTGCCATTCAGAGTAATTAATCATCATATTATCAAGAAGCTTTGTTGCTTCACCAAGAGTGATGGACATAAAGGTACCTCCAGCAGCTGAATCCAATAGGTTCCGCGAAGAAAAGTTCAGTCCTGCATAAAAGGTTTGGATGATCATCCAAGTAGTCAGTCCATGGGTTGGGCAATTCTTTACCAAAGATTTCATTCTCTCCCATGCTTGAGCAACATGTTCATTATCTAATTGTTTAAAATTCATTATGCTACTCCTCAGAGATATAATTTTAGCGGGAGGATGATATCTACCAATAAAAGCATCCTTACATTTAGTCCATGAATCAATACTATTTCTAGGCAGAGATAGCAACCAATTTTTAGCTCTTCCTCTTAATGAGAAAGGAAACAATTTTAATTTTATAATGTCACCATCTACATCCTTATACTTTTGCATTTCACATAATTCAACAAAATTATTAAGATGGGCAGCAGCATCATCAGAACTAACATCAGAAAATTGCTCTCTCATAACAAGATTCAGTAAAGCAGGTTTAATTTCAAAGAATTCTGCTGTAGTAGCAGGTGGAGCAATAGGTCTGCATAAGAAATCATTATTATTTGTGGTTGTGAAGTCACACAACTTAGTGTTTTCAGGGGTATTCATTTCAGCAGTGGTAAATAGAGCAAACTAGATAAAGTAAATGCAAGTAACTAATTTTTTTTGTGTTTTTGATATGGAGAACAAGACAGTAAATAAAGTAAAACTAGCAACTAATTTTTTTGTGTTTTGATATAATGCAGCAAACAAAGTAGTAAATAAAGTAAAGCAAGACAAAAACAAAGTAAAGAGATTGGATTGTGGAGACTCCCCTTGCAGCGTGTCTTGATCTCCCCGGCAACGGCGCCAGAAAATGTGCTTGATGCGTTGTTGCGGTCAGAAACCCACCGGCGAGCAACGACGGGCAACACAGGAGAGCCGGGAACAACTTAGGGCTGCGGCTGGCCCTGGTCCCTCCGAGCGACGGCCCGCAAAGAACTCCGGCACGCACGTCCGATGCTTGGTGCAAGGGCGTGCCACCCGACCTATACCTGGTCAGGAAGGTGATGGAGATGCCTCGCTTAGTTTCCTGCATGGCATACACGTAAACATTAAATACGAGCCTCGATCGGCTCTCAGGTTGTCCTGTGAATCGGCTTAAGGAGCCGGTCCACCCATGATTCGCACGAGGTGTACGAATATATGGTGGTCCTGCTTGATCAAGATAAAGCTAAAACGATCTACGACGATCTGGGGTTTTCACCGCATAATCGGATCATCCTACTCACGATTGGGCCTCGTGGCCACGCACGGTGATCGTAAGCCGATCCTAGATAGGGCCTAAAAACCAACACGAGGTTGATCCTCGGAACATCCTGTCTAGGACTAGCAAACGACACCCTACGCGCCGCTGGATCCTCCAACCCTTTGTAAGGCCTAACTATTGCAGATATTAAACTAATCCTTGAAGAACAAGGAGCAACCGTAACGGATCGGATCTACTAAATAATGATCAAGCGGGGTGCCGCCCCTACACCTAAGATAGGTGTAAGGGCGGCTAGATGTATAAGGGTTGCACTACGACAGCATATGACACGAAGAACAATGCTAACCCTAACACATCTAAGATAACTACGTTGCTCGCCATCAAAAAGGCTTCAGTACGAGCAACGCATGAACAACAAATAAGCTTGTGCTGCCTAGATCGCAAGATGCGATCTAGGCAGCATGATGCTTACCGGTAGAAACCCTCGAGACGAAGGAGTTGGCGATGCGCCGAGATTGATTTGGGGTGAACGTTGGTTGTTGTTTATTTCATAAACCCTAGATACATATTTATAGTCCGTAGACTTTCTAACGTGGGAATAATCCCAACCGTGCACGAGACAAACTCTAACTAACCGACACGTATCCTACTATGTTACAGATACACGGGCTAACTAGCCCAAACTTTGCATATCAGGCCGATTTTCACGTATTTCTTCCAGGTATATTCTTCAAGTCCATCTTGATCGCGGCCCACCTCTGACTCGGTCAAATTCTGGTGATAACACATGCCCCCCTGGTTTTGGAATTGATAATTCCAAAATCACTCTGCCTTTTCTTCGTCGGGTCATGTCGTGGCAGAACCGTCGCAGTATCCTTCATCATGATGCCTTGCCTTCTCAACTTCTCCACGTGACCTGGCAGTTTTTTTTTTTAGGCACCATTTCCTCAGAAACTGCTGCGGCATTGAATTTCCACTATATCCCCTTTTATTTAACCGCTTCAAACAGTTTGCTTCCGCATCCCCTTCGCATTAGCACTCCAAAAGCCCTCCTGCGCCACTATGTCTTCTTCCTCCTCCGCTTCATCGGATCTTTCCACCCAGTCCTCCTCTTCCCGTGAGCCGACGCCGGAGCCAAACCCGGCGGAGGTCCATGCGGCCAACACCCGCCGTGCCATTGAGGCCGGAGAGGAATCCAGCCATGACTTCTCCGTCTGGTCAGAGGACGACAAGTCCTTGACCGACGGGGAAAGCGACCTCCGCTTCCTCGCAGACGGGGAATCGGAGGAGGAGAGCGATGACGATCGCTTCTCCTGTGACGACTTCACCTCTCCCGAGGAGGAGGAGGAGGATAAGGAGGAGGAAGAGGAGGAGGACGACACCTCCTCCGACGAGCCGCCGGCCAAACGGTTCTGCCCCTGGCCGGGGAACCTCAGCGACTTCGACAGCGATGACGACGACGCTGACGAGGAAGACGAGGACAATGAGGGCCCGGCCGGCGGCCGCTGGAGCAGCGACGACGAGCCCGCTGGGAGTAGCGCCGACAGCGGCGACGACGGCGACGACGAGGGCAGCAACGGCCCGTAGATAGGACCATTAGCATAGGATCAGTAGTAGTAGACGGGGCAATGTATCCCCTAGTACTTCCTTTTGGGAGCAATCAGCTCTTTATGTAAGAAATCTTGTTTATCAATGAAGAATTTCCCCAATTTGATTTTGCCGATTTCCTTTAAGCCAATTTAGCCGATTTCCCCTCATACTGATCTTGCCGATTTGTCCCCTTAGCCAATGCTCAATGAGCCGATAGCAACGCATCAGTCCTTTACAATCCATCCTTCAATTCTTCAACTGACGACCTTAGGATCCGGTGGATAATGTGGAGTCTTCAAGAAAGCCTTTAACTTCTTCCCACCAGGCCCAATGATCTTCTTCTGCAAGAGCTCAGCATTTTTGAAGAAGGTTGCCATGAAGGATAAGCCGATGACGCCTCAGTCGGCTTCTAAAACAGAGCATCTACCGGGCCATCTGCCCCCCGAGCCTCAGCCAAGGCGAGAATACTGGTGAGGATGCACAGATCAGACCAAAGGCTTGGAACTCAGATAATTCTGAGACAGCCACCCTGCCGATTCAGCCGCTCTTGACCCCATCGATTGCCTCTTCCCCCGTTGAAAGCCGATGTTGTACGCCAAAACTGACTTCTGACAGTACTGTTGCAATCGGCTCATTGCAGCTGAGGAAGCTCTCATTGTTTGCCCCCTCGGGGAAGCAGAGGGCCTCACAGATGAACTGGACTTGGTCGAAATCCGTGTCTTGCACCGGCAACCGGTAGATCTTGCGTAATTGTACTAGAGTCGATGGCCGCGCATCGGCTTCGTTTCTTAGTTCTAAAGTCGATGTCCTTGCATCGGCTGTATATCATGAAGTCCCCCTTTTTTTTTACTGGCCGATTTTTCTATCGGCCCCCAACATTTCGCTGCACACATGTCCATCTGCACACATGTTCATCTGCACATGCTCTCTGACTAGATGCCCCCCGAGCCGAATCTGTCAGGGAACTGCAGATATCGGCTCTGTAGTTAACCAAGGCACTGTATTTGCACGTCGGCTCCGGTAGGACCAATGTTGATTTTTCTTCACTCATCAGCCGACGTAAGACCGTTGCCCAGTAGATCGATGTTGAACACAAGCAAAACATGTGGTGAGGATAAATTTTGGCCGATTGCTGGAATCGGCCTCCATATTAAATCGCTCAATGAAGGCTCTGTAGTGTTCCCTCATAGATCTTTGGGGCCGATCCCAAGGACCGGCCTCGCCAGGTTTGCTCATCGGTTTGTTCTTGCTACACGGTCAGGCCGGTGGATAAGACCAGCCTAACCCTGCCCTTCGTCACGTCGATGCGCTCGCAGTCGTCCAAATTGATGCCTGAGAGTGGCTCTTGACCTGCTGTTTCCCAAGAGTTCGTGCCAGCCGTTGAAATCTCGGCTGAGTCATCAGCCTGGACGACCTCTACCTCATCTCCATCCCACTGTATTATGCATTGGTGCATCGTGGAGGGAATGCAACAGTTGGCGTGGATCCAATCTCTTCCTAGCAGAACAGCATAGGTGCTCTTGCTATCGACGATGAAGAACGTCGTAGGGATAGTTTTCCTTCCTACGGTCAGATCCACGTTCAGAACACCTTGTGCGTCAGACGCTTGGCCGTTGAAATCGCTCAATGTCACGTTGGTCTTGATAAAATCCGAGCTAGAGCGTCCCAACCGACGTAGCATAGAGTATGGCATAATGTTGACTGCCGCCCCGGTGTCCACCAGCATCTTATTGACAGGCCTCCCATCGATATAACCTCGCAAGTATAGGGCCTTCAGATGTCTGTAGCTTCTTTCTCGTGGCTTCTCAAAGATAACCGGCCATGGGCCGCAGTCAAGTTGTGCCACAGGTGCCTCGTCTAATCCTGGAGCACTGAACTCCGTAGGAAGGATGAACACCATGTTTGTGCCAGCCGATGTTTCATCATCGGCTTTCCTTTGCTTGGGGCGCCACTCCATTTTCTGTGGTCGACCCTCTTCATCCAGGGTTCGTTGAATTTTCGCGGCCAGATCAGGCCGCACCTTCCTTAGCGTGTGCAGGTATAACCTTTCGGCTTCTTCTAAGCCGCGCAAGCGCTGAACCCTACGCTTTTGGGAACGGCTGAGTCCATCAGGGCACCACCTTGGCCGGTGGTACCTGTCTTCTTCTTCTTCATTGTCTTCCAAATCCTCGAGATCTTCCACCCGAGGGGACTCAGCGTGCTTGCTTCGAGGCGGGAGAGGACCTAAGCGTTGGAACACGGACACGTTAGCTGCCTCCTTCTTTTTCTGGTTACATTCTGGGCAATTGCCGATTGTAGGCAATCGGCTCATTCCTGAATCCCAGCAGTGTCTGAAGAAAGGACAGTCCCAGTGCCTATCCTCGTTGTCTCGCTCCCTTGACTTTTCCTTGGCACGGCGCTCGTACTCCTCCTCATCGCGATCATGCCGACGATGTCTTCTGGCTTCTCTAGCCAGACGATCTCTTTCATCATCATCGCTGGATCGTCGGCGTTGATCATACTGACTCACATACTTGTTGAGGAGGTGATCAGAGAGAGGTCGCTGATATCTCACATTCCTTACTTCTCCCTCTGTGATGTAGCGCTTGCCATCGTGCCAGAGCCGATCGCGTGGAGCGGCCTCCTCTGTGTCCTTGCTACGAGAGCAGCTGCCCTCATCTCCGTCCTTGCCAGCGTGGTGCCCAGGTCCTACCATGTTGATGCTAAACGAGGATCCTGGCTGGCAACCTTCGGGGTAAGTGCACTCCACCATGTTAACGGCGGGGAAGGGGTGGGTGTCGACCTTCATGGCGGACTGGTTAAAAATCAGACGTCCTTGTTCTATCGCCATTTGGATCTGCTGACGCCACACCCTGCAGTCGTTGGTGGCATGGGAGACCGAGTTATGCCATTTGCAGTATGGCTTTCCGTTCAGCTCCTGTACCGTGGGGATTTTGAGGCCTTCGGGTATCTTTAACTGCTTCTTCTTGAGTAGGAGGTCGAAGATTTGCTCAGTTTTAGTCACGTCAAAATCAAACCCTCTGGGCGGACCTGGTGGCTTAACCCATTTGCAGGATACGGGGGTTGCCCCCCCGAGTCCATTCAGCCACTGCTACCTCTTGATCTCCCGCAGAAACTTCGTCTTCATCTGCCTCGACCAGGACTACTGCACGCTTGAATTTGTCCTGGTACAAGTCCGGGTGGCGCTGTTCATATGCCGACGGCTTCGAACCATGTGCGCCGGTGAAGGGTAGTCTCGCTTGGGAGGCCATATCCTTGATTTGTGATGCAAGGCCCACCACCGCCAACTCGACCGCTTCCTTTTCGCTTACACGAGCCGAATAACATCGGTTCCTTAGATTTCGAAGCGCTGGATGTATTCTCGCCACGGCTTCTCCACGCTTCGACGTATCCGTGCTAGATCGGCAAGGCCGGACTCGGAAGCCTCCGAGTGGTACCGCATGTGGAACTGTTCTTCCAACCGCTTCCAAGTCCGGATCGAGTCCGGTGGCAACGAAGTGTACCACCCGAAAGCCGATCCCGTGAGGGATCGTGCGAAGAACCTCACGCGTAGTGGATCCGACGCTGAGGCCGTTCCTAGCTGTGCCAAATATCGGCTCACATGCTCGATGGAGCTGGAACCATCTGATCCACTGAATTTGGAGAAATCAAGGAGCCGATATTTGGGTGGTAGCGGGATCAACTCGTACTCGTCGGGGTACGGCTTGGAATAGCCGATTGTCCTCCTTTTCGGCACCATGCCGAACTGGTCTCTCAGTATGGTACTGATTTGATCCGCTGTGCTGGCTGCAGGAGTCGAACTCTGAAGATTCGCCGGGGTGGCGTACTTAGCCAGCCATGCTTGCTTTTCCAGCTCTGAGCCAACTGCAGGAGCTGGGCTCTGGAGGTTCGTCGGAGTGGCATACTTAGCTAGCCACGTCCGCTTCTCAAGATCCGTCGCCGACGTTCCTCCTGCTTTTCCAGAAATCCCTGCTGTTGCGGCCTGGTTTGTGAGCGCCCAGTTACCGCAGTCTGGCACGTATGTGCACATGTATCCGTGAGGGATCTCCTTAGGCGCCTCATGCAAGAACTGGCAGTCACTAGGGTCACCACCGATCTTGTAGACGACGAATGCCGGTGAATTCGGCACTTCTGGTGCTGCCAACGCGAATGGCAGCGGTGGACGGGACTGGAGTGGCATCTCTCCTTGGTATGTCCCGAGAGCTGGTCCTGACGGAGAGTACTGGTGTCTCATGATCTCCTGGATCACCCGAAGAGCGACACGCTCCAAAGTGTTCACCAGGTTCTCAGAGTGGCGGTGTAGCGAGTGAGCTACCATGAAGTTGATCTCCTGACGCAGGGACCTGGTGCGTTCTTCTGATGGGGCGGATAAGTCTATTCCATCGAGCGCACCTTCAGGCGAGGACCCTTTCCACCTGATGCCATGTGAACGGGTTCTGTGAAAAGAGCCGATGAGGTCGGCTTCGAGGATCGCTTTGACCTCGTCATACTTCTTCTTGAGCTCGTCGGTCAGATCCTCGTACGTGACTGGGGTGCCGTCCGCCATCTCAGATGTAGATGGCGATGTGGTTGATGTCGAGGATTGTCCCACCGGGCGTGCCAGAATGTGTTGCGGTCAGAAACCCACCGGCGAGCAACGACGGGCAACACAGGAGAGCCGGGAACAACTTAGGGCTGCGGCTGGCCCTGGTCCCTCCGAGCGACGGCCCGCAAAGAACTCCGGCACGCACGTCCGATGCTGGTGCAAGGGCGTGCCACCTGACCTATACCTGGTCAGGAAGGTGATGGAGATGTCTCGCTTAGTTTCGTGCATGGCATACACGTAAACATTAAATACGAGCCTCGATCGGCTCTCAGGTTGTCCTATGAATCGGCTTAAGGAGCCGATCCACCCATGATTCGCACGAGGTGTACGAATATATGGTGGTCCTGCTTGATCAAGATAAAGCTAAAACGATCTACGACGATCTGGGGTTTTCACCGCATAATCGGATCATCCTACTCACGATTGGGCCTCGCGGCCACGCACGGTGATCGTAAGCCGATCCTAGATAGGGCCTAAAAACCAACACGAGGTTGATCCTCGGAACATCCTCTCTAGGACTAGCAAACGACACCCTACGCGCCGCTGGATCCTCCAACCCTTTGTAAGGCCTAACTATTGCAGATATTAAACTAATCCTTGAAGAACAAGGAGCAACCGTAACGGATCGGATCTACTAAATAATGATCAAGCGGGTGCCGCCCCTACACCTAAGATAGGTGTAAGGGCGGCTAGATGTATAAGGGTTGCACTACGACGAGCATATGACACGAAGAACAATGCTAACCCTAACACATCTAAGATAACTACGTTGCTCGCCATCAAAAAGGCTTCGATACGAGCAACGCATGAACAACAAATAAGCTTGTGCTGCCTAGATCGCAAGATGCGATCTAGGCAGCATGATGCTTACCGGTAGAAACCCTCGAGACGAAGGAGTTGGCGATGCGCCGAGATTGATTTGGGGTGAACGTTGGTTATTGTTTATTTCATAAACCCTAGATACATATTTATAGTCTGTAGACTTTCTAACGTGGGAATAATCCCAACCGTGCACGAGACAAACTCTAACTAACCGACACGTATCCTACTATGTTACAGATACACGGGCTAACTAGCCCAAACTTTGCATATCAGGCCGATTCACGTATTTCTTCCAGGTATATTCTTCAAGTCCATCTTGATGGCGGCCCACCTCTGACTCGGTCAAATTCTGGTGATAACATGCGTGCAATCGACACGTCCGTTGGGAACCCCAAGAGGAAGGTGTGATGCAGACAGTAGCAAGTTTTCCCTCAGAAAGAAACCAAGGTTTATCGAACCAGGAGGAGCCAAGAAGCATGTTGAAGGTTGATGGCGGCGGGATGTAGTGCGGCGCAACACCAGGGATTCCAGCGCCATCGTGGAACCTGCACAACACAACCAAAGTACTTTGCCCCAACGAAACAGTGAGGTTGTCAATCTCACCGGCTTGTTGTAACAAATGATTAGATGTATAGTGTGGATGATGATTGTTTGCAGAAAATAGTAAAGAACAAGTATTACAGTAGATTGTATTCGATGTAAAGAATAGGACCGGGGTCCACAATTCCCTAGAGGTGTCTCTCCCATAAGATAAATAGCATGTTGGGTGAACGAATTACAGTCGGGCAATTGACAAATAGAGAGGGCATGACAATGCACATACATGATATGATAAGTATAGTGAAATTTAATTTGGGCATTACGACAAAGTACATAGACCGCTATCCAAGCATGCATCTATGCCTAAAAAGTCCACCTTCCAGGTTATCATCCGAACCCCTTCCAGTATTAAGTTGTAAACAACAGACAATTGCATTAAGTATGGTGCGTAATGTAATCAATAACTACATCCTCGGACATAGCATCAATGTTTTATCCCTAGTGGCAACAGCACATCCACAACCTTAGAACTTTCTGTCACTGTCCCAGATTTAATGGAGGCATGAACCCACTATCGAGCATAAATACTCCCTCTTGGAGTTAAGAGCAAAAACTTGGCCGGAGCCTCTACTAATAACGGAGAGCATGCAAGATCATAAACAACACATAGGTAATAGATTGATAATCAACATAACATAGTATTCTCTATCCATCGGATCCCGACAAACACAACATATAGCATTACAGATAGATGATCTTGATCATGTTAGGCAGCTCACAAGATCCAACAATGAAGCACATAAGGAGAAGACGACCATCTAGCTACTGCTATGGACCCATAGTCTAGGGGTGAACTACTCACTCATCACTCCGGAGGCGACCATGGCGGTGAAGAGTCCTCCGGGAGATGATTCCCTCTCCGGCAGGGTGCCGGAGGCGATCTCCTGAATCCCCCGAGATGGGATTGGCGGCGGCGGCGTCTCAGTAAGATTTTCCGTATCGTGGCTCTCGGTACTGGGGGTTTCGCGACGGAGGCTTTAAGTAGGCGGAAGGGTAGGTCAGGGGGCCACACGAGGGCCCCACACACCAGGGCAGCGCGGCCAAGGCCTGGGCCGCGCCGCCCTGTTGTGGTGGCGCCTCGTGGCCCCACTTCGTGACTCCTTCGGTCTTCTGGAAGCTTCGTGTAAAAATAGGCCCCTGGGCGTTGATTTCGTCCAATTCCGAGAATATTTCCTTTGTAGGATTTCTGAAACCAAAAACAGCAGAAAACAGCAGAATCGGCTCTTCGGCATCTCGTTAATAGGTTAGTGCCGGAAAATGCATAAATATGACATAAAGTATGCATAAAACATGTAGATATCATCAATAATGTGGCATGGAACATAAGAAATTATCGATACGTCGGAGACGTATCACTACTTCACTAGGGATAAATTGAATGCATGTCCTATGTTCATCACGTGACAGTAGTGATGATCTTGTTTGTTCAACGTAGCATATTTAATATTCAAACTTCATGTCAAAGTACTTATGGATATGCTCTGTTAATTCTTAATACATGATTGCATGGAGTTTTCCTTTTATTGTGGAGTATAAGAGCGATGTGTTGCATCATCTCTATGTTAGGACGTGATGCCCATATGAATGATTATCTTACTCATATTATTATTTTGCATCCTCATATCTCATTGATGAATTACTATTTGTCCACTACAACTTAAAAGAGAGAATAGTCAAGTGAACCCATGAGCCCAGGTCCACTTTTTATCATAAGAAACACCTTTATATTGTTTTTATTTTGTTTTCTATTTGCTGCACTATTTTAATCCGAAAATACAAAAATATTTGATTTTCTTATTTACATCCAAAACACCAAAAACAATCAACCTCTTTACAGTTTTTACTTAATTATTTTATCTAGTCTAGTTTTATTTGTTTTATTTCTACTTGTGTTTATTTACTTACGTGAACCCTTGTGCTTGACAACCACACGGTGGAGTTCACACGACTTTTATTTTACTTGCAGGATTGCTAGAAGAAGGGAGAAGAGAATACTCTTTGTCCAGTTCACCGAGAGTTCGATATGAACCCTCGAATCACCCTTGTGGGGATCATACTCTGTTGATACGACACTCTACACTTGGAGTTCCAACGTATCAAGATGTTTTTCGTGTTGCTAGTAGCCATCATCAGTGGTCCTTCGAGGAAATGACAAAAAACCACGACAATTGGGGCGGCGGTGTCACATGACCACGGACTGGAGGCTAAGCGACACATAACCACAAAACTCAGGGGCCGGTGCTCGACACAAAGCACTGATTCCACATTTTGCTGGATTTAATCAGGTTTATGATAGATGGGGCCTGCTGTCAGGTGCCAGGTGGCGATGTCTTCACAAAAATATTTATTTTTATGTATCTACTTCTCTATTCTCATCTGTGTTGACTAGGCCAGAGCCGCCGGACCTTTGTGCCGCCGCAACGAGCCACCGCTACTCCGGCCATGTAGCGGCGCTGGCGAGATACGCCTGGGGGAGGCCGGCACGGGTGACCACGGCTAGGGGCTAGCGCGAACGAGCTCCCAGAGGGCGACGTGGGCGCGCTCGGCTAGGGCCAGCACAAGATCCGCGAGGTGGTTGCGCGGGCGAGATCCGCCATGGAGCGGCTGGGTGACCTCCGTCCAAGGGTGGCCGCAGGCTTCCTCGAGGGCGCCGCCTCGTTGCTGCTTTGCAGCTTATGCATGCACTGGTCGGGAGGTGCTGCTCCGCGCCACTGTGAGCGCGCGTGGTTGAGGCGGAGAGGTGCGGGAGTCGACAACGCCGCGGGACACAGAATAGACGGAGTTGTGGGGCGCGCGATCGGACTGGAGCGGGGAAGCTGACCGGCATACGGGCGGAGCTGCAGCTGGGAAGCACGCGCGCTCCCTGCACCTCCACCCCACCACCGGCGTACTCCGGCGATGAAGGCCGACGCCGCTGCCCTGCAGCGAGCGCCGCCACTGCCCTCATGTCCCCGCTCTGCTGCGCCGCACGCAGTAGCCGCCGCCACCCCCTCCCGCCCCCGCTCTGCTCCGCCACATGCAGTCGTCACCGCCGCCCAGTCCCCTGTCCTCCCCAACCTCTCGTCCCTGACCGACAGCGTGGGTGGTGCACGGGCCCGATGGTGGTGCGGCCCGGCTGGAGGTGGGGTCCCTTTCCTCGGCGGCGAGCAGGGGGTATGAAGCGGCGCTCGTCTGCGAGCACGGGGTGGCGCGGCTGTCGTCCTGGGCCACGACCGTGGTTTCTGGCGAGGGGCAGAGCAACGGCCCCGTGGTCTCCGGCGAGGGGCAGGGCAAGGAGTCATCGACCCCATGGTCTCCGGCTAGGCGATTCGGCCAGGCGCTGCGGCGGGCACGCCCATGGCGCGGCGGCGGCCAGCGGGGAGGAGGCTAGGCGCAGGTGCGGGAGGAACCTGTCGGTTCCTTTTTCTTTTAGATTTGCACTTTTTCTATTTTAATTTTATTTATTTCACAACCTATCAGAAACGATGGGGAAAACATCGCCACCTGGCACCTGACAGCGGGCCCATCTATCAGAAACTTGATTAAACCCAGCAAACCATGTAATCAGTGCTTTCTATCGAGCATCCGCCCTTGAGTTGGTGGTTATGTGTCGCTTCGTGTTTTTTTTTTCATTTTCTTGTGGTCCTTCTCCTCCATCGCCACCGCTCGCTCGCCTCATTACGATTTGTTACAAGAATGAGCCTCGGGTCGAGCTTTATTTTGTGGTTCACGAAAAAATGAGTTTTTGATGGATGCATCACAGATAGTGTTGGTTCAGGTCGCTCATGCATCGTGGGTTGTTGTAACCGACTTGAAGTTGTGCGATGTCGACTTGGCCCACTTTGCTAAGGTTTCCTAAGACGTTCTATATAAACTAGATTTATATGTGCGCCTTGGCGCACGATCCCGTGAAATTCATGCAGATTTACATTTTATATAATAACTTTATATAATAACTTTATATAATAACGATAGAAATAAGATGTAAAAAAGATAATATATTTTTGAAGGTTTTACACAATAAAATCAGTAGAATGAATTTGGGTTAAGCCAGAAAGTGTCTCTGACACATGGGCACCAGTGCTCCCTACAATTTTAGATTTTGGAAAAATTTAAAACCTTATGTCTCTAAAAATTATGGTGTTAAATATATAAATAGATGTGTACAGTAGGGTGTATGCAAAAATGTCTCGTTAAAAAATACGTTGTATTTTGGAAATATAAGAAAGACAAATTTGTGACAGCAAATGGTAGTACAATAGTATTAAAATAGTATATCTTTTTGTCAAAAATTTGTTTATTTTGTATTTCTCAAAATTTAAAGTATTTTTTACCGGGACTTTTTTTTGCGTACTCCTCCCGTACATATCTATCTACATATTTTAACGCCACAATTTTTGGAAACAAAGAAGTGTGAGGTTTTGAAAATTTTAAAAATTCAAAAGTGGAGGGAGCACTGGTGCTCATGTGCACCAAATCCCTATCCGGTTAAAGCACACAAAATTATAAATGGAGTAGCAAAAGGTAATATAAACATGCTGGGCAGCAACCATGTTCAACTAACTTCAAAAGCAGCATGGTTTCTTACGTTTCTTCTTCACAAACATTTACACATCTAACTTCTTATCTAACTGCTGAAGGAGCGGGGTTAGCGTTTTGACTAACTTTAGAATAACTTCTCAGTCACCTACAATATCATCACATGTGGTGGTACGGGGAACCTCCGCTGTTAGCACCGGTGGTCAAAATAGAAAACCAATACAATGAATAACACACGGTAATATATAGATAGATAAAAGCAAGTAATGGGCAAGAGGAGCGCTGAACCAGGAATTCACACATGTCTTTCCTGGCCAAGCACACCACATGACGAAGCAAAGTGCAGAAGTAACTGGCAATAGAGTGAATCAAAAGCAGGTGCATAGAGCTAATGTCACCAGGCGCATAGAGCTAATGTCAACGAAGGGTAGAACCGCCATCCAGATGAGATGCACAGGAGGACTGTTGCACCAGGTAACTGGTTCATACTACAAAATGGAGGGACATAACCCTCAACTCCCACGGTAGGTACACTACGGCGAGAAAACAACTACAAAAGGCCTCCGTCACCTAGAGGCACCACTTCTGAAAATGGAACCATGAAACAATAAGCAGTAAATCTCAGGTTGAAACAGACAAATGGTAAGCAGCACAAATTAACGTATACCAAATTATTGATTTATCTCTCATTGTCCTAGTGGCCAATGTTGTGCACACTGAAATGTGTTGTATACAATTAAGCGAGGTAATTTTTAGGAAACAGGAATGTGCTCTAAGTAAGTACCAACTGTTTACTTCTTATATGCGTTCAGTAAACCTTAAAAATGTGTACAAGCACAGAAGCCAGATTTCTTGTCTTCTTTGGATATAAGTAACTCTCCACTCTTGGGTAATCTATGATGTCATGAACTCTACATTGATATTGTCTCTACCTAGCTGCTTTTTATTCGAAAATGCATTTTTGATCTTGGGTGCATATGCTCCAGCTGCTAGAAAATGCATTTTCAAATATCAAAAAAATTCCGAACAAAAATTGAGCGTGTATATGTCAACATTCTATGTGCGTATGACAAGTTTCGCGGGAAATCAATATTTTTTGTGGCGTGTGTAAAAAAGACAAAGAAATGTTTCGTGGAGAGCTTATTTTTAGCACCAAATTTTGTCTTTTTTGCACATGACACAAAACATATCGATTTTCCGTGAAACGACTTTGTGAACACATAGAACATCAAAATGTATAAGAGATATTTTTTTATCAGATTTTTTTAACATTTCATAATATGTCTAAATTTCATTTTGAAAACCAGGAGCATATGCTCCTGGGTGCAAAAGCCTTTTTATTCTTCTACATATTGTTGTCTTTACCGGCGACGCGCGCATCATGTAGATAATTAGCCAAAAATGTAAGAACATAGTTATTGGTGAATCACCCAAACAATCTAGAGAATGGAAGGGATCGGAAAAATCGGCCAAAGGAGCACATGCAAAGCAACTCAAAGGATTATACCTGTCTCTAGGTCAGGCCTTCTTGCCCGCTCCATCTGCCTGAGTCCGCTGTTGGTTGCGCCTATGGGCAATCAACAATAAACATTAATCAGCACAGGTTAGAAAAAAGTATTGCACAGACCTACTACAACAAAGATTGAGCAAGCACTACAAATATCAAGACACATAGCTTTGTAGAACCAAGGACTTGTGCAACCAACCAGTCAAAAGCCGTGTAAATTCATCTCATACCTAAGCGGTCACAAAAACAAACGAGGAAGACTAACGTAGAAAATATAACTGCGAACAGAAGCATTAAATGTGTCATACGCAATCTAGACAAAACCAAGCCCAAGAGCCTCCTAAAACAACCACATGATTATAGGCCACATCCTTTCTATAATTAGAAGATGAACATCAAACACTACGGTGAATGGATAGCGGACTTGGTTGATGGTTTGTCCATCGAAGGAGCAGCAGACAAGGCAGGGGGAGAATCTAGAGGATCAGACACAGGAAAACCAAGCTAGCATAGGGAAAAAACTGTAAGAAAAAGGCACCCAATGGAAAAAAAAGCAGGACCACACATCGCTGAAACTACACCTAGGCATTTCTCGGGCTGGGCTGAGTTCCGCGCCAGGCCCGGAAAAGCCCGAATTTAAATTCCCAGGCCTGAGCCCAGCCCGACCTTCGGGCTTACAAATCAGGTCCGAACCCGGCCCGAATAGATGAAAGCCTAGGCCCGACAAGTCCGGCCCGAACTAAGATTAAATCATGTTTTGTACATGCCTGAGCCCAGCCCAGCCCAATGTTCGGGCTCCAAATTCAGGCCCGAACCCAGCCCGACATGCAAGCCTAGCTTGGCTTGGGATTTTCGGGCCGGGTCTGGTCGGGCCGTCCGGGCCAGACTGCCCATGCCCCTGTAGCTGAAACATACATAACCCCACCTCTTCAGACTCAACTTGAGGGGCCAGCTCTTCCACGGCTCCCATGGCTTGTTCAGGCGAAGATTCCGTGAACATGGCCCTCTTGACCTGTGAGCCGATATCACCCTTGCCATCGCTGCAAAACACACGAGAGGATATTAATCAATCAATGCAAGCAACCATGCACTAACTGAAGTACACAAAGTTCTTGCACACACCTAGGCCCAGGAGGTTTGCAGGAGCAGCATTTTAGAGCCAACCTATTTACATAACACAACATAAGAAGTTGGATACTGATTCAAATAGAGAAACCTAAGCACAGAAAAAAGAGAGGATGGCGGCAAAGCAATATAAACATTCCTATAACGCAACAGGATATAGCAGCCCATTGTACGAAACAGCCGAGCAGTGTTGGAGGCAGCGCAGACCGTTACTATGGCAATCTATGTTGCCATACTTCCCATGCCTATGCTAGATTGCTAACACTATACTACAATACAAGGCGGTGCTGGACTCCAAGGCTGGACTCGACCAAATTGCATATCCTGCTCCAAAGCGCAGCAGCTTAGGACTATTATTCACTATCACATACCCTTCGAACGCATCCTAAAAGAATAGCACGATACCTAAATTGACACCAACCCTCAGGTAGCAATCGACTGTTTTAAGCTTCACCACGCGACACAAATAAGGCTGTTGCAACTCTCTAAAGAAGACAACTAACACCCGCGCTTTCGAGATTAAGACTACAATTTATCGCAATAAATAACCACCACAAGGGCCAACATGAATCAAATACTCACCGTAGAAGTAGACATGTCAGAAGAAGCTAGAGCATCCAACATATCAGTGGTAGCGGTTGTTGAGGTGCCCCGAGCAGACAAGAGAGTCTCAGCGGAAGCCAGACCATCGCTACCAACATGAACACCTTTGCCTCTAATCCTCTTCAAATATAGATTGGAGCAATCTGGACCTTCTGTAACATACTTGAACAAGTACTTCATCACCTGAGCTTTGTTACACCACTCAACATTTATGTGGCCCGGTATTTCTGAACATGGCAAAATTATAAGGCATGATCCACTGGTTATATTAAGCCATTTGCTGTTTGCAAACACACGACGATAATTATCACGACGCATAATAAAGTGCTGATACCAAACGGGCAGAGATCATTACCTGAGAATCAAGGAGTCCCAACAACACGTCACGGACAATTCCAGCAACAGCTCACAACAACAAATAATCTGGAGCACACAACATAAGGCGAAGAAAACATCACAACTGTAGATGGCTCAACAGGGAAAATGCAGAAGGTAAAAAAAAGCTACTACACATAGGCAAGAGCAAAGCAATACCAGAGGAAACTAAACCCAGCTAAACTAAGACCAGAGAAAACTAAACTCACCTATGTAGTCAACAGGAAAGTTCCATCTATAACTGAGCACAGCAAGTCCAAAATGATAGTTGTGGTTTTTTAGATTGTAAACCGAGTGCACAAGTTCCTTCATCGTTTTACCTAGTTTTACCATTGAAAAGTGCAGAAGCATCATCCCAAGACAAAATAAACAACAGAAACACAAACAAAATTGCATGCTGGAAACAAATGTTATCTTCTCTGTTCCTCTATTCCCCTGTCACTCTCCATGGTCTGCAGACCATGATGGAAACTAAGGTATGAAGTTCTCTCTGATTAGGGAAAGAAACATACAGTTACGACGGTGTGGCTTCAAATATCGCATAGCTCTTCCATCTTCTAATTTACAATTGTTACAATGGATGCTGGAAGTGGGGTTCTTCTCATCTAAGATATGAAGTGGTCCAATTTACCCCTGCACACACACACTCACGGTTTCCTGGCTCTACTGATACGCCCTTGCACACCCACTGCCAGCTGCACCGATACGTAGGAGGATGGAACATAACGCACTCACCAGGGATGTAACCGAACATCAGTCCAACAAAAGCAGCCGCGGCCACCCGAGGCGGCAATCCCAGCAAGGCGATGACCTGCAAAGACGAAAAATAAATACGAAAGAAAGCATGTCAGGGGTAAGCTTCGAGGCTACGGAAAGGTAAGCGAGCATGGCAACATGAAGAGGAAGAAAAAGGAATCAGTACGGCAAAGAACAGGATCAAGAAAAAATACCCAAATCCACGCGGAAGAACAAGAAGACAGACAGAGAGAAGAAATAATCGCAGGCAACGGGTATGCGAGAATGAATAAGACCCAAAAAAAACAGCCCTGAAACGAGCGGCACGAGCTCAACCAATCAAGAGGAGGGGATAAAAGGCCCGGCAAGCTCACCTCAACCAAACCCACGGCAGAACGGCGCCATGGATTAGGTCAGGATGTAGAGTGCATTGTTTCAAAAGAAACAGGTCCAACATCTTCAACAGGCGTTGAATTTACCGCGTGACCGAACTACATGTACTCTCAGGGCAACAAATGTACCAAACAAAAACCTGAGAGAAGTAGGGCAGGCTACAAAAAAAGATGGAACATTTAAACGTCACAGACTTATCACTAATCTAACACGCATTAGTACGAGAACACATGGACGAGCTAACTGGAATCTACGGCGGATAGATAGTACGGACACACACACCTGCATTAAAGTTTTAAATCAACAGAAAACAGATAAGAAATAACATATATCTCGTGTGCACAACTTTTTTGCATAGGCTCATGAGCAGCACCAAAGAGCACATAAAGAAATTCACCAAACCATGTGTTATCTACTTCTCCGAGCTTAGGTATGAAAAAGAGTATATCTATAGAGACCACATACCTACTTCTAAACCTTTCGTTGTGTTTCAGATGTAATACAGGGTGTGCTCTCTACATTTTTTACAAAGATAATTAGTAGCAAGGGATCAAATAAGATTTAGCACGTACAAAGAAGCATCGTGAGCATTTATCTTGTACAGTAAAGTGCAGCATGTTTGGTGGAAGGATTAAAATCCCAACCCCAAAGTAAATCCGAACCCCAAATTTTTCTCTTTCTTGCAGAGTATTATAGAAATCACCTTCTATGTCTGCAATAACTGACAATGTCTGCACACTATATCTAGGTATCAAGGTCCAACCCTTACAGCTGGAACCCAATGAAAGAAGCACACGAAAATATGCATGGAATATTAAAATCTGAATACAGCAACGGGCTCCATGATCACCTTCAGCTACACACACACACATATTCTTCACTACCTGCGAGGAGAGTAGAACGGAAGCAACTGAACAGCAGTACAACAGAAGCAGCCGCGGCCACCAGATGCAGTAATCCCAGCGAACGGATGACCTGCAAGATGGAGAAGATAGCACGGTAAGCTGTGAGCACACCGGAGAAAGGACATCCGTGGAGAAACAGAACAGAAAAATACGAAAACACATGGGAGAACACATCGCAGGCGGAAAGAAGCAGAAGAACCACGGAGAAACGAAGCAGCAGCGGCGGCCCTGGGTGGATCTGCGAGCTGGCCTCAGCCAAGCCCGAACGCAGGGGAAGTAAACAGGCGATGTGGCCTCGACCAAACCCAAACACCAGGCGCCGTCGACGACACAGAGAAGAACCAAAATGAGATGGCACCCTCACCGCAGAAACATGAGGAATAAGAGAGGAAAAAACAGGGCAAAACAAAACCGGAAACGGATCCACGCCGGTGAAGCAGGGCCTCACCTTAAACCAATCCATGGCAGAGCGCCGCCATGGGGTAAGGTCAGCCACCGGCGACGGCACAGATCGCGCGGGAGAAGCGGAGGATGGCGGATCTGCAGCGGAGCGACCAGGCGGACGACTCAAGGATGAGAGGACGGTGTGGGCGAATCGGAAAAGGCGAGGGGGAAGTGTGGCGGATGGTGCCTCCGAGGCGACGGCGCGCTGCTGTGTAGCTCCTCGCCCAGGCAAAGCTCCTCCCGTGGACTAATGGCGAGCCACCACCGAGTCGAGCGCACCGAGCGCCAAAGGAAAACCCCGATCTACCCTGCGCGGCGAAGATCTTTTCCGCGGCCAGCGCGAGATGAGACGAACCTAAAAACCACCCACAGCGACTGACGTGTGGACCGTCCGATAGTGGGACCCACGCGCAACAAGAGACGGGTAAGACACTACCATTGCATGGCTTTCTCTAGTGGCAGGGACCAACGGACGAGATCCACCGTGTGAGAACTGCTGGCAAGATCCGACGGTCTAGAAGTGCTAATCGCTGTGAGGCCCCCTATGGGGGGCATCATATATACCTTCAGATTTATACACGTACGGTTGTCGCCGCACAACGTCTTACACACGGGTTAGGGTTTTGCCATGCATCTCTCAATGCTTGTGCGAACGTGAGTGTTGGTCTCTGGAATCACTCACGTAATCCTGTACGGGAGAGGGTGAATTAGATTTTTGGGAAGATCGTCATAATGGATCGTCTTCAACTCATCGTTGCGGCTAGGTTGTGCCTTCGTCGTCGACTATTTAAATTCAATGCCGCCGCTGCTGCAAGAACTGATCATGCACCTGCAGATGAAAGGTTGCATGCGCGGTCCCTTGTTTACTTGTTTAACATGTTCTGCGAGTACATGTTTAGCTGCTACATGTTTCTATTCCTCATATTGTCGAGTGTATCTAGTATATTTTGAGTTACACGTGGTAGTAGCTGTTTATGTCATTTTTAATATTTTTAAATTAGTCATGAGATTATTGCCTGATTATCCAACAAGTAGCTCCACTAAACATGACTAGTTTGTTACGCTGTCGACACGTTGAATTCCATTAAAGAGTATGTCTGTGTGTCGGCCTACTTGCTAACGCTTGATTGCTTGGTGACTATGTAGTGGAGGTCCATAACTAATCCATGCGACATCAACTACCATCAGAGACAAAAGGCATGGACTTGGAACGTGTTTCCCAGATTCTGAATCTTTTAAATCATTTCCCCAAAAGGAGCTGGATCGTGATTAAAACTCATAGTTCGTGCGATAGGAAGTTCTTCCTCCTGCTGTATTGCGTTGGAGGACTATTTAGATCTTATGAACTTATCATAGCGTTTTGAACTTCTGTTCTCTGCGCTGCATTCTAAGTGCATAGTGCTACTGCAATGCGGTTTTACACGGGTCTCCCTTAACTTATGTCCTCTGGTTCTGCTGTGTTGTTTGAAAATTTTAGCACTAGATGCAGTCTTAACAAATTGCTCGGTAAATAATGTCGCGAGATGCCATCTAATAGCCAGCGGTTGACTTCGAGGTGATATGTATCATATCTGTGAAGGACAGTGTAGCATGGAACTTCATCAAGTTGACCTCAGGAGGTTGGTTTGTTGACGACGCACTATGCGCTTCTAGCATTCGTAGTATCTATCGTGTTTGCATGCACCATTGATTGCTTTGAGATTTGTATATTTGTATGTATGGAATCTCTTCTACTACTATTGTTTGGTAACTTTAGTTTATTTCTGCATGCACGTTGTATTATGCGTGTGCGCACACCACTTGCGCGCGCGCACACTCACACACACACACTCTCTCTCTCTCTCTCTCTCTCTCACCTATTAATACACCTAGATAAATGGATGATCCTATAATGAAAGGGGCATCAGTGTCGGAATAAATATTAAATTAACAATCTATTTGAACCAGTATATTTATTTTTATAATATCTATTAAACAAGCCCAATATATTTTGTTTTGACAAATATTTGAAAACCAAATTTCCAAAACAATGAAGCTCCATGATTAGTTTTTAAATCCAATGGACCAATATTAAAGTACATACAAGTTTAAAACGATTTTGCTATCTAACAAATTTATCAAGCGTGTCTAATACATGTTTGAAGAATGGTAAACACATTTAAACAGGATGATGCACACTAAACCTCTATAAAAGTACATACAAAATATGTGTCTCTCAGTAGTGGTCACAATGGTTTTATTGCAACCGTTATGTGTTTTCCTTAGGATTTGAACTCGAAATTTAATGTTTGTTTACTATCTTAGATCATTACATTTTGTGGTTTGAATTCTAATGAAATCCCAATTATTTTCGAACTATTGTGAACTAAGTTTGAAACACCATGAAAAACCGGTTTCCAAATAACATTTTAATTCGGCTCCTTGAAAAAATCGAATTTTTGCCATGTCTTCAATTTTCAAATATTGTCAAAATATGTTTAACACCGGTCAGGTTTTGAAGCTCTCTTTGTTAGGAACCCCTATATTTGAACGGTTCATACACTGGTGGAAAAACAGGCTTCCGGGAAGCCCCATAAGTCGCGAAGGTAAAGGAACCGCGACTAATGGGGCCTTTAGTCGCGGTTCGTGTGGCGAACCGCGACCAAAGGCCTGGGCCCAGGGCGCACGGTGGCCAGCTGGTGCACGTGGGGGCTTTAGTCGCGGTTGGCCAGCCCAACCGCGACTAAAGGTGCCCGAAGGCCTTTAGTCGCGGTTGGCCAGGCCAACCGGGACTAAAGCCCCTCCCCTATATATACCCATCCAGCAGCCAACACTTAGCCATTTGGAGCCATTCTCTTCACAAATTCACAAGTGAGTGTTAGGTTTGCTTTTGGTTCCTCTTATGCACATAAGGTGTTTGATGAAATGCCCCAAGAGCATGAAACAAACATGATATGAAGTGTTGGAGTCACACTTGAGCTTTCTCATTTATTTTTTCCTCCTCGATCGCGGTTAGCAACTTGAACCTTTGATGTGTCATTGATAAAATATGCATGTGTGTGTAGTTCATTGTTTAATTTATATTGTTTGTAGCTAGTTAGTTTAACAAATGCATGATGGTTAATTATATATTTTATATTATAATAATGCAGATGAATCGGCAATGGATGTACGGTAACCGACTCTCCGGCGAGTTCAGTACGGGTTTGAAAGATTTCCTCGTAGTGGCTAATGCGAACAAGCGGGGGGTTTTGTTATCTGTCCATGTGTTAAGTGTAAGAATCGGAAGGGTTACTCTTCCTCAAGAGATGTTCACATGCACCTGCTTCGGCACGGTTTCATGCCAAGCTATAATTGTTGGACCAAGCATGGAGAAAGAGGGGTTATAATGGAAGAAGATGAAGAAGGGGATGATTTCAATGATGAAAGCTATCTTTCTCATTTCGGTGATACTTTCATGGAGGATGCTGAAGGTGAAGGGGAAGGTGAAGAAGAGGCACGTGATGATCCCGTTGATGATCTTGGTCGGACCATTGCTGATGCACGGAGACGCTGCGAAACTGAAAAAGAGAGGGAGAATTTGGATCGCATGTTAGAGGATCACAGGAAGGCGCTGTACCCCGGATGCGATGATGGTCTGAAAAAGCTGGGCTGCACACTCGGATTTGCTGAGATGGAAGGCACGAGCAGGTGTAGCTGACTCGGCATTTGAAAACTTGCTGAAAATGTTGAAGAATATGTTTCCAAAGAATAACGAGTTGCCCGCCACTACGTACGAAGCAAAGAAGGTTGTATGCCCTCTAGGTTTAGAGGTTCTGAAGATACATGCATGCATCAACGATCGCATCCTCTACCGCGGTGAATACGAGAATTTGAATGAATGCCCGGTATGCACCGCATTGCGTTATAAGATCGGAGGCGATGACCCCGGTGACGATGTTGAGGGCCGGAAACCCGGGAAGAGGGTTCCCGCCAAGGTGATGTGGTATGCTCCTATAATACCACGGTTGAAACGTCTGTTCAGGAACAAAGAGCATGCCAAGTTGTTGCGATGGCACAAAGAGGACCGTAAGTCGGACGGGGAGTTGAGACACCCCGCAGATGGAACGCAATGGAGAAAGATCGACAGAGAGTTCAAAGATTTTGCAGCTGACGCAAGGAACATAAGATTTGGTCTAAGTACGGATGGCATGAATCCTTTTGGCGAGCAGAGCTCCAGCCATAGCACCCGGCCCGTGACTCTATGCATCTACAACCTTCCTCCTTGGTTGTGCATGAAGCGGAAGTTCATTATGATGCCGGTGCTCATCCAAGGTCCGAAGCAACCCGGCAACGACATCGATGTGTACCTAAGGCCATTAGTTGATGAACTTTTACAGCTGTGGGGCAGACCTGGTGTCCGTGTGTGGGATGAGCACAAAGAAGAGGAATTTGACCTACGAGCGTTGCTTTTCGTAACCATCAACGATTGGCCTGCTCTTAGTAACCTTTCGGGACTCGTCAAATAAGGGATACAATGCATGCACGCACTTGCTTACATGAGACCGAAAGTGTACATTTGCCAAATTGTAAGAAGAACGTGTACCTTGGGCATCGTCGATTTCTTCCGAAAGGTCATCCGAGTAAGAAAGAAAGGCAAGCATTACAACGGCAAGGCAGATCACCGGCCGAAGCTCGCGGAACACACTCGGTGCTGAGGTATTTGATATGGTCAAGGGTTTGAAAGTCATCTTTGGAAAGGGTCCTGGCGGACAATCGGTTCCGAAGGGAGCCGACGGGCACGTAGCCATGTGGAAGAAGAAATCTATATTCGGGAGCTAGAATATTGGAAAGTCCTAGAAGTCCGCTCCGCAATCGACGTGATGCACGTTACGAAGAATATTTGCGTGAACATCCTAAGCTTCTTGGGCGTGTATGGGAAGTCAAATGATACAAAGGAAGCACGGCAGGACCAAGCAAAGTTTGAAAGACCCCGATGACCTGCATCCGGAACGGTTTCAAGGTCGTGCCGGCTACGCTACGACCAAAGAAGAGAAGGTCATCTTTTTTGAATGCCCGAGCGAGTATGAAGGTCCCGTCAGGATTCTCGTCCAATATAAAGGGAATAATAAACATGGCGGAGAAAAAGTTCCAAAACCTGAAGTCTCACGACCGCCACGTGATTATGACGCAATTGCTTCCGATTGCTTTGAGGGGCTCTGCCGGAAAATGTTCGAGTAGCCATTGTGAAGCTATGTGCATTCCTCAATGCAATCTCTCGAGAAGGTAATCAATCCAGAAGTTCTACCACGGTTACGAACGATGTGATCCAATGTCTTGTCGGTTTCGAGTTGGTGTTCCCGCCATCCTTCTTCAATATTATGACGCACCTCCTGGTTCACCTAGTCGATGAGATTTCCATTCTCGGTCCCGTATTTCTACACAATATGTTCCCCTTCGAGAGGTTCATGGGAGTATTAAAGAAATATGTTCGTAACCGTGCTAGGCCGGAAGGAAGCATCGCCAAGGGCTATGGAAATGAGGAGGTAATTGAGTTTTGTGTTGACTTTGTTCCCGACCTTAAGCCGATTGGTCTTCCTCAATCGCGGCACGAGGGGAGACTAAGTGGAAAAGGCACGATCGGAAGGAAATCAATGATATGTATGGACGGCCATTCTCCGACCGAAGCACACCACACGGTTCGACCAATTCCAGCTTGGTGGCTCCGTACTTTGAGAAACACAAGAATATTTTACGCTCGGACAACCCCGGGAAGCCTCGAATCCTGGATTAGGAAGGCCCACATGGAGACTTTCGGCGGTTGGTTGAGAAAACATTTAATGAGTGACAATAAGGTTGTAGATCAGCTGTACATGTTGGCCAAGACACCATCTTCGACTATAACGACTTTCCAAGGGTACGAGATAAATGGGAATACATTTTACACGATCGCCCAAGATAAAAAGAGCACCAACCAAAACAGTGGTGTCCGCTTTGATGCAGCAACCGAGAATGGGCAAAAGGTCACATATTATGGTTACATAGAGGAGATATGGGAACTTGACTATGGACCCTCCTTTAGGGTCCCTTTGTTCCGGTGCAAATGGTTCAAGCTAACGGGAGGTGGGGTAAAGGTGGACCAGCAATACGGAATGACAATGGTGGATTTCAACAATCTTGGTTACCTTGACGAACCATTCGTCCTAGCGAAAGATGTCGCTCAGGTTTTCTATGTGAAGGACATGAGTAGCAAACCGAGGAAACGGAAAGATAAGAAAACGATCGGTACATCATGCGATGATCCAAAGCGCCACATTGTTCTTTCGGGGAAAAGAAACATCGTGGGAGTGGAGGACAAGACGGACATGTCGGAAGATTATAATATGTTTGCTGAAATTCCGCCCTTCAAAGTGAACACCGACCCAAGCATTAAGTTAAATGATGAGGATGCTCCATGGATACGGCACAATCGTAAGCAAGCGGGGACACAAGGGAAGAAATGATGTGTAATAATTTATTGTACCAAACTTTGTTTAATGAATCATGTGAATTATATTACCCGTGATGTGTTTGGTGTCCATTTTCGAATGATTCAATTGACTTGAGATAGCACCGATGATACATGAAATTTGGAGTGACTAAGTCATACTCCCGCATACATGAAATTTGGAGTGACTAAGTCATACTCCCGCATATAGGAAATTTGGAGTGACTAAGTCATACTCCTACATACATGAAATTTGGAGTGATTTAGTCATACTCCTGCCTAGGCGTATAATATGCATACTCGTAGTCTTCATAGCCGCCGCCATTGTACCGGTAGTCGTCGCCTTCTAAGTTGCCGGCGTCATCGTCGCCTGCTTGTCGTCGCTGTCGTCGGGCGGCGCTCGTGGCTCGAACCGAGGGTAGCGCAGGCGGGGGATATCGCCGGCCGTGATGTAGTCCATGACGCTCGCAGAGTCCGGCCGTACCACCATAGCCGACGGCCGGCCTCGTGGAAGTTTCCGGGAGGCGGACCGTCCTCCTCATACCCGGCGAGCGCCCTCTCACGCCGATTGATGAAGAAGGCGTCCCAAGTATGCTGGTTATCGGGATGCCGGCGGGGATTCATCCGCTGCTCCGGCGTGAGGTCGAGGTAGTAGTGGTTCGTGATGGCCGCCCGGCGCGCAGTACCCGAGGGACGGGAGGGACCGGCACGCCGCCGGCGCTTAGGCTCCGGCCGGCGAGGGACGCGGTAGCCCGGAGGGCAAGGGTAGTTCGAGGCGCAAAGCTCCTCCACCCGCTCGGTAGGTTAGAGTGGGTGCGGTGGAAGCCATGAGAGAGTGATGAGAGATTGTAGAGATGTGATAATGCTGGCCAAGCCGGGCTACCTATATGTAGTGACAAATGGCGGGAAAAATGGGAGCGGGAAGACAGGAGGCGGGAAGAAAGAGGCGGGGAGAAAGTGGCGGGAAGAAATTGGCGGGAAAAAATTGGCGGGAAGAAAGAGGCCGGAAGAAATTGGCGGGAAACAATTGGCGGGAAGAAAGAGGCGGGAAGACAGGGAAGAAATGGCGGGAAGACGAGGAGGGAAGAGGGGGTCGGCGGAAAGAGGCGGGAAGAGGGGGCCAACGAACTTTTGAATTGAAATAGTTTTATTTTTATGAATTTTTGATAATTTGTATTTTTAAAATTTTGAATTGAATTAGTTTTATTTTTATGAATTTTTTGATATATTATATGTATTTTAAACATTTTGAATTGAATTAGTTTTATTTTTCTTAATTTTTTGATATATTATTTGTATTTTTAACATATTGAAATGAATTAGTTTTATTTTCCTGAATTTTTTCATACATTATTTGTATTTTTAACATTTAGAAATGAATTAGTTTTAATTTTCTGAATTTTTTGATATAATATTTGTATTTTTAAGATTTTGAATTGAATTAGTTTTATTTTTCTGAATTTATTGATATATTATATGTATTTTTCAGATTTTGAAATGAATTAGTTTTATTTTTCTTAATTTTTTGATATATTATTTGTATTTTTAACATATTGAAATGAATTAGTTTTATTTTTCTGATTTTTTTGATATATTATTTGTATTTTTAAGATTTAGAAATGAATTAGTTTTATTTTTCTGAATTTTTTCATACATTATTTGTATTTTTAACATTTAGAAATGAATTAGTTTTAATTTTCTGAATTTTTTGATATAATATTTGTATTTTTAAGATTTTGAATTGAATTAGTTTTATTTTTCTGAATTTATTGATATATTATATGTATTTTTCAGATTTTGAAATGAATTAGTTTTATTTTTCAAATTTAATTTCGAAATAATTTCGAAAAAGGCCTTTAGTCGCGGTTGGCCTGGCCAACCGCGACTAAAGGTCGTTTTCCGCGGGAACCGCAAATGGGGCGAAAAATGGGCTTTAGTCGCGGTTGGGGTCACCAACCGCGACTAAAGGGTGACCTTTAGTCGCGGTTGGTGTCCCCAACCGCGACTAAAGCCCATTTGGTATAAATACACGCGCCCTCGCCCGCGCACTTCATCTTCTTCGCAGATCGACTCGTCGCCTCTTCCGCGCCGAAGGCTGCCGCGCGCCGTGTCGCCCTCGCCCTCGACAACGCCGCCGCCGTCGCCCGTCGCCCGTCGCCCGCCGCCCGTCGTCGTCCTCGCGCGCCCGGCCGCCCCGTCGTCCTTCGAATTCCTCGCCGTACGTGTCGTCACCGCCCCGCGCGCCCGGCCCACGCGCGCGCGCCCCTCTCGCCCACGCCGCCGCCGCGCGCCGGCCGCTATCCACCGGGCGCCGCCCTCGCCCACCGCGCCGCCGCGCCTCGCTCGCCCGCCCTCAACGGCGCCGCCTCGCTCGCCCACGCGCGCGCGGCCGCCCATGTACAGAGAGAGATGAGAGGCCGGAGAGACGAAGGGGCCGTGGCCGCCGGCCCCCTTTTTTTTTTGTTTTTTTGTTTTTATTAATTGTCTCACAATTTGTTAATTAAAATTGTACACTAAAATTTGACTTAAAAAAAGATTGTGTAAAGAAAACTAAAATTTGACTTAAAAAAATTAAAATTGACTTAAAAAAGATTGTGTAAATTAAAAAACTAAAATTTGACTTAAAAAAGATTGTGTAAAAAAAAATAACCACCGCACGTATACGGAGGGGGCAGCGAGCCCCTCGTCGCCCCGTCCGTATACGAGCGGTGTTTTTTTTTTTGGGTCGAGAGGGGGCGGCACCACCTTTCGCCACCGCGCGCCCTTTCGTCACCGACCCCGCGTGTATACGGAGGCGGCGGCGAGGCCCTCGCCTCCCCCTCCTTATACGCGCCGGCCGCCGGTGTTCGCGGCGAGGGGGCGGCGCCACCGCCGCCCCCCTTTCGCCACCGCCACCGCGCGCCCACCTTCCGCCGCCCCCCTTTCGCCACCGCGACCCCGCATATATGCATGTGTTGTGTCTCGACTCCGACTCCGCGCGCACCCCTTCCTCGCCCCCTCCTTTTGGCACCGCCCTTTCGCCACCGCCACCGCCCCCCTTCTTCACTTAATTAATTTGTTTTGACTACATGTTTTCAGGACTGACATATGGCGGACGATAGAGGTGACCCGATTCCGGACAACTATGATCCGGACGCCGAAGACCATATCTTCGGCATCATAAAAGGCGATATTCCTTTTGTGCCGACCGGAGAAGAAGAAGATGATATCTCTTCTTATCTGAACCTTGAGGGTGAAGATGAAGGGCGCTGTCAGCAAGATGGTGCGGAAGAAACGTCGATAAACGACGATCTTCAGTTGGAAGTAGCAACCACCTCCGGCGCCGAGGTATATATATATACATATTGAGCGTCTGGTGATACAATAACTGATTTGAATAAATGTGTGTGTACTAACGCGCGCGACTCTCTTTCTTATTTTAGCCCTCGGCCGGATCGTCGAAAAATCGAGTACGTCGTCGTCAAAGCGTGGCGCAACCAAGACGATGAAACCGGGAGAAACATGCACCATCGAGGTTGTCGACGAAGAAACCGGCAGGCCGGCTGGAGCCCGACAAGAACGCCACCAAGTTTGTCGGCCAATGCGGAGCCGTTGTTAGAGACAACGTCTCGATCACCCGCCAGGAGTGGAATGAGCCAAAGAAGGCACGTGTTGGTTTCACTTTTGTCGAACGAGAGAGAAAAAAAGATTGCTTCAACAAGCTTATGGAACATTTCGTTCTACCTCCGGAATACCGCAAATACGATGAGGAGGGTAACAAGATTGCGGAAAACAAGAAGAGGCGCAAGCTAGTCAAACAGTTCGCTCTTTCTAGGATGGCCAACGCATTCCGGAAATACAAGCAAAATCTAGCCCATGACTTTGTCAACCGGGGCAAGACTCCGGATTTCAAAGGACAATATGAGAAACTGCAACATGATTGGCCAGAATTTGTGAAGCAAAAGAAATCGGAGCGAGTTCCTTGAACTATCGAAAAAAAATAAGGAAAATGCGGCCAAGAAGGAGTACAATCATAAAATGGGGCCGGGAGGGTATCGCTTTTGGCAGCCTAAGTGGGAGAAGATGGAGAACGAGGCGAGGGCGCGAGGAATCCGTCCGGGTACGGAGGGATGGGACCCAAGGGCCAAAAGGCTGGTGGTACGGGCATGGGGGATCGCTGAACCCGGAGACAGGGGAGTGTGTTTACCGAGGGCAAAATAATTACACCCACCCAAAACCTTATTGAGGCAATGAGGGATGCTCAAGAGGGGAGGATCAGGTTCAACGGAGAGAACGACGCCACGACAAAAGCCCTCGGGAATCCCGAACACGGAGGACGTGTACGAGGCATGCCCGGGGACATTTCGTGGAAACTAGGGTTCCCCGGAAAGATGACCCGTACGGTTACTGAAGCCGTAAGAGAAAGATGGATCGGGATGCGGATGTTGTGGCGAAGTTGGTAACGGAAATGAATGTGATGAAGAAAACCGTGAGTGTACTAGTCGCCGAAAGAGATGCAGCTCGGGCGCGGCATGAAGATCATCCAATGGATCTCGGAAGCCGCGGCGGAGAAGAAGCGGCGTGGCTTCCACGGAGGCCTCACCGGCCGGTGCACCGACGATCGAAATTACTGCACCGGAGCCTCGGCTGGTGGTCGAAGTTACTGCACCGGAGCCTCCTCGCTACCCCGTGGACGATATAAAGGAGATGAAAGCATGTCATCCGTATTATCCTATCGGGAACATGTCCATGAAGGTAGCCATCGGCGGTGCTTTACCACTGGAGCACTCCACCACAACAACCCCATTCAAGATGGCTATGCTCGTGTCACGGTGGAGGAGATAGTCCAAGGGTTTGAGGACCTGGACATTGACATTGCTACACCCGAAGGGGTGAAAAGACTTGGAGATGTCAAGCGCCGGTTCATTCTATGGCATAAGAAATTTATCAAGTTTCCGGGCGAGGCGCCAACAAGTCCACCCCCGTACGGTGGTGGTGGTGGCGGTGGCGGTGACGGTGGCGGTGGCGGTGACGGTGGCGGTGGCGGTGACGGTGGCGGTGGTGCTTCACCTAATACACCTCATTCACGTCAGCCGACGCCGCCCCCAGTCCTCGTCCGGCGGGTGATCAGACACCGGTACCGCCCCCCAATCCACCTCCGGCGAAGAAGCAGAAGCAGTCCTTGGTTATTAACCCGGACCCTTACGTACCTAAGTCCACAAAGGTACCGGAGGTATCACTGAAGCCTCTCCCCAGGAGGTCTTGGGAAAGTAGTGCCGAGGAAGTCGAGGCGGGCGCGGCTGCTGATTTAGAGAAATGGAAGGCAAGCGTCCAGAAGAAAATAGAGGGCGAGCCCAAGCCGGTATATTCCGCCAAGGAAAAGCGAGTGGGCTAAGTCATTTTTGAACACACCGTCCCAAGCCGCGAAGAATCTGCTCGATGACTATTTACGTGAACTTCGTAGGCAAGCACTCGCGTTCAAGAACGGGAAAGAGTTGGCGGAGAAGAAAGCCTTGAAGGACGAGGCCGAGTCAAAATTAGAAAGGGGGAAAGAAGTTGCCCAGCTCGGGGAACAAAGTAAACAATCGATCGCCCCGCTCATAGTGCAAGCCGCCGGTCCGGATGCCCCCGATATCATAGCAGCTGCGGCAGCTTATGGATTGACTGTAGAAAGTGCCGAGAAAACAAGCGGCCGACTTAGGTATCACTCTTCGTGCAGTGTTAGGCCTTGATGAGGCGCCAATGAAGGACGTAGTATTTACATATGTGAAGAATGGCCCTCTCATCGAGCCTGCGCAGGAAGATGATCTACCTCGACAAATGAAAGGTCTGCTAAATTGGTACAAGGGTTACATAAAACATGAAAACGCCAAAGACTATATCTATGCGGAAGTTAAATATGAGCATCACTTCAAACGTTACTGGGTACAAGTTCCTCTGAGTGAATTGTTCCAGCTGTTCAATCTGCGCGAGCTCGACAAATCTATCATCAGTTGCTACGTTACGTAAGTGATTTATTAATTTCTACCCCATCTCGTTCATTGCCCGCACTATATATATATATATATATATATATTGTCCTAACTATCTTGTTGTGTACGCTATATATTATGCAGAATGAAGAAGCGGGAAATGCGAATAAGGAACATCCATGATGTTGGGTTCATTGACCCACACATCGTTAATTCATATGTGCTAGAACACCACCCCGCCGACGTGGAGGAAGACCTGTGGCGGTTTATTAGAAAACAGCAACGGAAAAGTGATATTCTATTTCCTTACCATTTTGGGTGAGTGTTTACGTCTTGAGCACATTCTCTTTTGTTTACTCCATGCATGGTATGTGGCTAATCGATGAGTTATGCATGACTGTGCATGTATCGTGTCCGCAGGTTCCACTGGATTCTTATGGTAATTAAAGTTCAGACCTCCTCAGTTCTCGTCCACGACTCTCTGAATATGGATCCG
>NC_061509.1:225872705-225935145 GCF_022539505.1 Lolium rigidum
TTCTGGATTTCTCTAACTTTCTTTTTATTGAAACTTGGGGTGTTACAGGCTGCTGCCAAGGAGGAGGATTTTCGTGACAATGCTTGGGGGCCTCCAAAAATAGGGTTTCCTGTCAATATATAGTGTTGGAGATGCAGTCTAGGCTATGGGATGGATGCCCCTTTGATCGAAGGGCTCTTGGGCACCTCTAGAATCTTCCTAGGACTCCCCTCTGTCCTTCATGAGCCTCACAACTCGTGGATGGGCCGAAATATCCAGGTATGGAAAGAGTTTGTGTCAAATACGTCACCAACTTTCGAGGTCCCGAGACTGCACGAACCTCCGTAGTAATTCTGCTTTTCCGGATGCATCCGTTGTCCGTTCTGGACGAATAAGATGTCCAAATTGTTCGGTTTGAAATTCTCTACAACTTTTTAGTTTACGACTTTTCCATTGGACGTCGTTTTGATGGAGTTTCGAAGCGATCTTTGAAAAGTGTTCAGCAGGGACAGATTCCGGGAAATTCCAGATTTCACCATAATGAGCTATTTTCTTCCATATTTGCCTATTTCCTGCACAACAAAGTTGAAACCAAGAACTTGTGCACTTTTGCAACTATTAATAGGTTAGTCCCTTAAAACATATAGTAATTGGTGTAAAACAAGCATGGAACATCAAAAATTATAGATACGTTTGCGACATATCACTGGTACCCTAGGCCAGGCGGGCCTAGATCTGGCAGCCTTGGCAGCATGGTCTGTGCGGTTCATCTTCCTTCCGGGAGGGACGAAGTGATGTTCTTGATGGCATGCAGTGGAGAGTTCTTGGATGCCGACATTGTGACCACTTGATCGGCGACATGGCAGCGTTGATAACATCATGGTCTGTGCGGTTCTTCTCCCTTCTGGGAGGGTCAAAGTGATGTTCTTGTTGGCATGCAGTGGAGTGTTCTTGGATGCCAACATTGTGACCACTTGACCGGCGACGTGGCAGCGTCGATAATGGCACGGCTCTGTCCCCGGGCCTCGCGGTGGGGGTGCTTCTTTGTTGATGTGTGTGGTCTCGGACGGGGCCGCCTTGAGAGGAGTGAGGCTGCGGCGACACCGCTCATGGCATATGGTTAGCACATGGAGGCTCGGTGGTGGCAAGGTCAGGTTTTCCATGAAGCTACAGATTGATGGCGATGGCGGCCTACGTGCAGCAGCATGGTGATACGCCAAGTGGGGGCTTGATCGAGTACTAGCAGGCGGTCGAGCCTGATCTAGACCTAATCAGCCATGTTACTTCATCTGGATGGCGTGCACGTTGGGTAGTGGAGGGCGGATCCCCTCTCCTGGTCTGTCGGGTACTCTGGTCACTAGTAGGGAAAACGCTAAAGGGGCACACTTGCTAGAAGCAACGCACCCACCAGAACGCACGTGAGTGCTTTTATTTCTCGCGGGCTAGAAACACGCACGTGACTGTTCTGCTCGAACTGCATCGGAGAGGATATTAGGTCACATGGCTACTAGGTGGGCCCATCTTCACTCGGATCTATAAACTTCCTGCAGCGTGCGCCAATCGAGGCACGCGCCTGATATGTCTGTACCCATCGTGTGTCCTTTTGCCCGCCCGTTTGCAATATATTTGGCTGGCGGGGCGCGGGTGAGGCCAAAATAGGGCCCCATACCAGCGCACGCGAGAAGCTACACCTTATTGGTAGCGCGCCACATTTGGGCCCACGGCTACTAACAGTCTCACATTCGCACCCCCTCCCCCCCTCGTGTATCCCCTTTTCAGCTTTGAAAAAATAAAATAAAATGATAGAAATATCAAAATTTAAAATCCTTAGAGATGTCCATGTGTTATGTTATCTAGTTATAAGGAAAATAAGAAACATGACTTTTTTACATATTTTACAAAATGGCACCATGTTTCGGTAAAATGGCTCTAGATTTTGCATACAATCAGATTAAAAAGTTTTTTTATATGAAAATTTATCTACAAAAGAGCTTTTAGAGGCCCATGTTTTGTTGAAGTGGTGATCCTGGCATGTTGGAATATCTGGAAGCAAAGGAACTTATATGTTTTAAAATGCATTAGGCCAACTTTCAGAGGGTGGAATGCAGGTGTTTTTCATGATGTCACCATGCTTATGCATAGGGTGGAAAGTGCTGAGGTGGACAACCTGTCATTATGACTTGACTCTCTACCATAGTTGATCCTTTGTATATAGTGTTAATATCTTTATTTATATTTTTTGTACTCCTCTGTAACTTTTTGCTGGTTTTAATAAAGTAAGGCTGTGGAGGGCTCCCCCAGAGTAGGAGGTTTAAAAAAAAGTTACATCCAAAGTCAACGTCCACCGATATTTTAGATTCCTCAAAATCGAAAATTAAAATAGAGTTTCCGGATGTTTTAGATTTCGATGAAAAAAAATCAAATCTGAAAAATTCAAAAAAAGATCCCTCTCTATCCTTTCTCACTTTCCCCTCCTCCTCTACCCCTTCTCCACCTTCTTCGTCCTTCTCTTCCTCTTCTCTACATTCACCCCTCTTCCACTTCTCCACCTTCTCCCCTTGTAAGATGATATGTTTGGGGAAACTTGCTGAACCATATACGGGTGGTATATATATAGAGGGTACAAAGTACAAATACATGTACAATACAGAATACAATGCTATACAAAGTCTAACACCCTCCCTCAGTCTCAACTCACTCCTGATGTGGCAAGAAGGTTGAGATTGCGCCTACATACCTCAAACATGGGCAAAGGTAGAGGCTTGGTGAAGATGTCCGCAAGTTGATCCTTTGAGAAGATGAACTTTATTTGTAGTAGCTTCTGTGCAACGCCTTCCCTCACAAAATTATAGTCAATCTCAATGTGTTTGGTTCATGCATAGAACATCGGGTTGGACGACAGAAACGCAACACTGATGTTGTCGCATGAGAGAACCGGAGGATGAGGTTGAGAAACTCCCAATTCCTAAACAAGGGACTCAACCCATATAAGTTCAGCCTTATACTCAGCTTTTGTACTGATGCGGGAGACAGTGACTTGCTTGCGTCCACTCCATGCAATCAAATTAGGACCCATAAACACATCATAACCCCCCCGTAGAGTGCATGTCGTCTAGACAACCAACCAAATCAGCATCAGAGAAAGCAGACATAACTCCTAATGAACTGGCACGCATGTGTAATGCAAAAGACACAGTGAGACGCACATAACGCAGGATGCATTTAACAGGAGACCAGTGCACATCTGTAGGGGCATGAAGATACTAGCACACCCTATTTACAGCAAAGGACATATCCGGGCGCGTGATCATAAGGTACTGCAATCCACCGACAATAATGCAGTACTCTGTTGCATCCTCCGGGGACAAAGGAGCACCATTAGCAGCCGAGAGTTTATCAGTGGAGGACATGGGCGTAGGCGACATGTTGCACTTCAAGAGAAGTGGAGCCAAGAGATCAAGAGAATACTTCTTCTATATAAATGCCAAGCCACTAGACTGATGAGCAACCTCAATACCCAGGAAGAAGTGGAGCTGGCCCAGATCCTTGACAGCAAAATCAACACCAAGAGCAAACATGAGAGCATATGCAGCCATCGAGGAAGAACTGACCAGGATGATATCGTCCACGTACACAAGCAAGTACGATACATGGTCACACTCTGCCGTTGAAATAAGAACAAAAAAGTGTCTGTCGTGGAGGAGACGAAGAGTTGAAGCCAAGCGAGCGTGTCAGGCACAAGGCGCTTACTTCAGACCATAAAGAGCCTTCATCAGACCACAGAGGTGATGGGACTGAGTGTGGTCAACAAATCCCGACGGCTGCCTCATATATACCTCTTCTTCAAGCAAACTATGAATAAAAAAATTATGCACATCAAGCTGGCGAAAAGACCGGCCTCGAGATACTTCTAGGGACAGTAGAAGCTGAATGGTGGTAGGCTTGACAATGGGTCTGAACGTGTCCTCATAATCCAGTGTATACCGTTGTTTGAAGCCCTTAGCCACAAGACGCGCTTTGTAGCGCTCAATGCAACCATCTGCATGTTTCTTGACCTTGAAAACCCACTTCGAATCAATGATGTTGACACGAGGTGGAAGGGGGAGAAGTGTCCATGTCTCATTGTTCATAAGAGCCTGATACTCATGTTCCATAGCAGCCTGATAACTGCGTGGTACAAAGGTCGGGTCTTCCACCGCATGGGCCATGCATGCAGCTAGCCAAGCAACAGTGTCGTGCGCTCCTTGGGACGAGTGATGCCGTTGCGACTACGTGTGTGAGGGTCACGTGCAGGAGGCGCCCCAACAGCAGGGGCGATGGGCGGCACAGGAACGCGCGGGGCTGAGGCCGCGGGTGATGTTGGCCCAAGTGACGGAGGCGGGGCGGGCGATGGTTGCGGTGACCCAGTGTACCACTACTTAGGTGCTAGGATTAGGGAAAGGTTCCCTTCTATTACTAGTCTAAGTCTCCACTCTAGTTGCTGCAGAAGTTGACTTCATTGACTTCTTTGCTTGGATTCTTCATCTTGTTGCAGTTGACTCCTTTGTCTTCGAGTTCCACGGTAGTTTCTCCTTTGGTGCCTTGATCTAAGAAGGGGGTTCAAATGGGATGGAATGGGTACGAGCGTACTTAGCAAGTTCATATTAGGAAATAGGTGTATCATGCACTAGCTACGACCATAGACCAGAAAGTCATAGGCAAATGCAAGTTTTCATAAACATTTCTTCAAAAGGTTTAGTTTATTCAAAAAACTATGCCCGTCAGTCTTCACAGGTTGAACAGAACTTCGTGGAGTTCCTTCCCTGCCGTGTTCGTAGTTCCCTTCCCGGAACAGGGATTGTCTGCCACAATTCAATACCCTCTGCAAAGGTGCGTTACTTTTCCCATAAGAGAACTTATCCTTGATACCTATCTGAGATGCATGCTCGTCCACACTTCCTTGGTGTGGGGCTAGGTGTAAGATCCAAGCTAATCACTGCCTTCTCCGTGACCTTGCATACCCACACTTTTGTCCATCCGTACACCCCCGGTAGACATCTCCCTATCATACGGATTTACCCCCGGTGTACTACGGACAATCCCTCATAGACGGTAGAGCCTCTAATCCACACGGATGGGGATTTTAAAGGATTTCCCGACCTACTGCAATGTTATCTCCAACATCCATCCAGGCTCTATCAAGTCCGTTGATATGCAAGAGGGAAAAGATAAAACTGACTTCCCCAGAGCCATTATAGATCTTATGGTCAACGCGAAATGTACGACGCTAGAATCACTGGACGGCGTTGGTACTTAGTCCTAGATGAGTAGTACCCTTGCAATGGAACCTCCACCATATCAACACATATCATGGTTCCATTTCCCACCACATAGTCATATTCATAATTGTAAAATAATACTTTGCTTTTCAATGCAAGAGTGATAAGTATAGTACTTTGCATATAATTTTATAAAAAAAAATCAAATGACATGAGCAAGCGATGAACTTGCCTTTTTGACTGCAAGATTATGCAGGCAAAAGCTTCGATACGTGAGAACTCCAAATTCTGAAATACCATCATCGTTCGGTAAGGACAATGTTTAAAGAACTGGCAAAGATGCTATAATGCATAGTATGAGATGCAATCGCCCCGAGCGTAACCTAACCCCGATGATTTAGAATGGATGAGTTGTAAAGATTTCTGTAGGGTGTGTTGCACTTTTAGGATGGTTCTCAAACAAGGTTATTATTAGGGTTGGTGATATTAATAGCATGAATAAGTGATATAATGCATAATAACAATCATACACACAAAGAATAGTAGTGGAATAATATGTAAAGAACAGTTGTCAATTTTAAGTTCTACATGGTATGGCTGATGATTACTTATATTATACTTCAAAAGAATAACTTTTGAAGAACATGCTGATTAAGAAATAGTAAGTATTTCAAATAAGAACTAGGGCTTCTATGGTTTGATTGATATTTACTTCAAATGAATAACTTTTGAAGAACATGTTAAATAAGAATAAGAACTACTATAAATAGAAGATATGGGTTTCTCGGGTTTACTATTGGATTCATTTAGTTCTCTAATAGGGACTAGTTGGTTCTTAACTTGGGTGGCTCTATATGTAGCAAGTTTTGGCAGGTTTATTACTAACCATGGACAACAATTTAAATTATTATGCATGGTTACTACTATGATTGACTATAGGGTATTATCTCAAAGGATGGTTATCAAAGTGGTGCTATAAGTTAGGGTTTACTATAGCTTCCTATTTGTTTTACTAAGTATTCAATAATGGTTTCTAAGCTAGGTGGCTTAATATTTCCTAAGTAGGGTTTAGTTGAATAGGAGCATGTGATGTGAATTACTACACAAGATTGGTATTAGGATTGATCTCCATGGTTCTACTAGGTAATGATGGTTAAGGTTGATTGCAATGGTGTGATACTAAGAATGATGATCAATGGTGCTAACATGTGGTAACAAGCTAGGGTTTATACCTAGGTGGCACTATTGGATTATATAGGTATTACTCAAAGATAGAGACATGAAATGATAATCTTATGTGAATTGGTTTTATTTTAGTAGATCACAAACATGGATTCATTTGTTGCTAACTAGGGTTCTATATGTATAGGTGAAGCTTACATGATCACATGTGATAAACAACTAGGGTTTAAGAATTGAAACAATTTAGGATGAACACATAAAATAATGAGATGAAGGTTTTACTTATATTAAAACTAAGGTTTCTAAATTATGGTACAACGCTTAAAATGATAATTGGCAATATAGGTGTGGTAACTAATTACTTTGAAACAAAATTAATAATGGTTTGACATTTTATTAATTTCCACAAGAATTAATAATAAGAGTAACTCCTATTTAGGTTTAATTTAGAAATCAGGGTTTAATAATTGTTATTAGGTTTTAAAATACTTAAGTTGTTAACTAAAGATGTTTAAGTAAATAAATTTTGAATTACAAAAATAATATTAGCCTTTAGTATTTTCTTGCTTTATTATTATTTAAAGAAAATAGTAAATGGTAATTTGCAAATAAGGGTTTATAAGTTACCACTAACATTTAAGTTAATGAAATATGATAAAGAAAACTAATCTTAATATTTTATTTAGTTACTGAATAGCTAATATTTAATTTTGAAACTTCACTAATTATTGAATTCAAATTAGATTTAAAACAAATGTAATGGCATAATTAATAAAGGTAAAAATAAGTGAATTTTATTTTGACACAAATTTTTATTTTATATTTTATTTGAATAGAGTTTATTTTTGTGAGCATTTTGATATATTAGTTATATTTTTCTGAGCTAAAACGAATTTTATCTATTTTGGTAGAGTTTCAATGATTTCTGAGATTTAAATTAAACCTAAAAACTAAACGTACCGATTCGATTTAGACCCAGAGGCGCAGATAGGTGGGGTCCTTTCCAGGTCAGATGCCACCTGGACGAAGACTAGTCAAAGACCTCGTGGGGGATCTACAGGCCACGTCGGTCTCGCCGGCGGCTTGACGCCGGCGGACAGCCAAAGACGGCGCCGCCGATTTAGGGTTCCCCGGGATGCTCCAATAGGTTTTCTGGACCTCCTCGACATTCTAAACTTGATGGTGGTGTCGCTTTTCCGATATGACCACCGGAGCTAGCTCCGGCGAGGACTGCCGCGGCAACGAACTCCGGCCAACTACCCATCTCGAGCTATGGTTAACCCTAAAACGCGAAAGTAGATGCAGGAGAGGCGCAAGATCAACCTGAAGATGTTGGTGTGCTCGATGAGGCTTGAGGAGGTCGGAGACGAGCTCACCATCGCGGATCCCGGCGACCACCTGCGGTACAAATCGCTCCAACTGAGCCAACTGAGGAGGCTCCTGCTCGATTCCTCGCACCCAGAGGATCAGTGAACCCTTGCGGTTCGCCACGGCTACACCACGGACCTCGGGATGGTCTCCAACGACGGCATCGTGATGAACACCGGCGAACTATGGTGGTTCACTGAGAGAGATGGAGAGGCAGAGAAGATTTGGAGAGTGGAGGCTAGGGTTCAGAAGCCTTCAGAGATCATCCTGGTGCTTTTATAGGGCACGACAAGGTCTGGAGGGACGAGGCAGCGGCGGTGACCGGAGGAGATACGTCGGCAGCGTTGAACTCGTTCTGAGCGTGAATCTTCGTGAATCGAGATGTTTTCGGATAGAGCGGACGTGGGCGAGCTTGGAGGTACCTCTGAGATGATCTCTGGCGTCCGGGAGCATTTCTATCCGTAGCGAGGACGTGGCCGGCTCCTCCTCTGCGTTGTCGATGCCGGGGAAGAAGACGAGGCCCTTTTTATTCTTCGCCGAAACGGTACGATGGTGGTGGGCTGGTTGTTCGTGGGCTGGGCTGGTGACACGGGCGGTGTTGGCCTGCTACAGCCCGTTTCTCCTTTTGTTATTTATTTTCTATTTTATTTTCTGATTTGAATTCACATTTGATTTCTGTTTATTTTGTAGGTTCTAAATTATTGGAATATTAATGCAACTTTATAAGCATGCTCACTGCCTAATGTTGTTGTTTGAACAAGTTTTTGAAATTTTGATTAGATTGATATTTGGTGAGATTTGAGTAAAGTGGAAATGGTTTTAATTGTGTATCTCCATTCCCTTTTTAAATTTAAGAACCAGATTATTTTAAATGATTTAGAATTAATAACAAATGCATAGTGAACACATAAGTAGGTTTTGCTAATACTTAGCAATATGGATGGATCACACATATTTTCATTATGGCTAAAGTTTAAATTAAATGTTATTGGGAATGAGGTTAGTTTATGATTTTATGTGGATGATGGTTTATTAGGGTTTAGGAAAATAGTTTGATAAGCCCCATAATGACTAGTCTCATTAACCAACTTTAGCTTGAATTACTTTAGGGTAATTCCCAAGCTCACCATTGGTTAATTCATTTGCTTATATAGTGATTCTATTTTATAGAACACTATTTTATTTAGTTAACTAACCAAATTACTTGGATAGCAACAATAGAATTGGATATTGGTTTAACTCTACCCACCAAATGGCATTTAGGCCTAAGTATATATGGCTTGGGTGCTACTTGTGATCCATGATACACAAGTTAGGGCATGGTATTATATATGGAGTGAATCCTATGTGAAAGATTTAGGGTTTTGGTGATGCTTCACTCTTTGAAGTAGAAAATACGCATGAGGCATGGCAGGGTTCTACTTATGATCCAAAGTGATACTTGGATTGGAATTCAAATATGGCCTAGGGTTTTAGTAGTGATCACCAATGTGATACACAACTAGGTTTAAGACATGGCCATAAGCTTGGGTTATGTTTAATTGTCTAGGGTTATTCCTCCTCACTTAGTTAGAATTCTTGTACCAAGGCAATGCTAGGGTTGTCTCAAGTGTTTGGATAAGCAAGGTTTAAGTACAATATCATTACTCCTCTACCAAGGCGTGAGGATTGGTTTGGTTAACTACTAGTGATTTACTTATTATTTCATGAGAAGGATGAGATCTATTGATCACATATATAGGTTTAACTTATCATCTCAATTTATAAGGTAAGATCATGCATTAGACATGATCAACTGATTCCTCACTAATCTCTCTTTATTATTCCTCTCCTAGCATTCATCTGAATTCTTAGGGTTTATGATCATCACCCAATTTGTAATGAGCACATTATTGGTCCTAAAATGGTTCTTTGGTGAAACATGGTTCTCCTTTCCAAGATCAAGTATTGGTCCATGTACATGAGCATACACCTGTAGCTTGAGCTCTTTGGGATAGGTAGGGTTCCTCTAGGGTTTATGATCATTACCAAGGTTTAATGATCACAACACTTGCCTTTCTTGAATCACTTGTAAAATAGGCTCTTACTCACCATCAAGTGTTGGCTAAGTCAAGTAGGGTTTAGTACTTAACTTATATTTATTGTAACATTAGTTAACATCAATAACTTACCTCACTTGGATAGTATTTGAATATTAACCTAGAGTTCTACTCAATAGATGGTGTAAAGATAATCCTCTCCTTTCTCTGAGGTTTAATAGGAATAGGTTAGAATGAACAATATTGATTGGTCAAGGGTTGATAAAGGATGATTATGAAAGTCCTTGGCTTGGGCTCAATGTTTTAGTTGAAGATATACCATGTGACTCATGGTAGGAATATTTAGTTAGTGAAAAACATGGAAAAGATAAGTATAGAATAGTTTCTTAATTAATTGGGTTCTTTGATTTATAGTTGAACAAGTATTCATGTGTTGTTGTAAGGAATGTCATATGGATATCTTTTATAGGATCTTGTAGTTGACCCTTACTCAAGGTGTTGTTTGTTGTAAAGCTAATTCTATTTGATCTAGCCCACAGATCAAATCATATCTACCCAAAACAAGGTTTTAGGAAAGATCACTGTGGAGTTTATAGCGCTTGACTTGATGATCTACTTCAATTCCAGCAAGTCAAGTGAAACTTCAGTTACTGTGGTAAGTTCTGTTTGAAAGCGCGAAAATCTCCCGGATTTTCTATGCATGAATGCAATGCACAGTTTGGTGTTTTTCTCATTTTATAGCCTCTAAACCTGGGATATTACAATGGTGGTCCTGGTGGTGGAGGCGAGCCTGGCGAGGCCGGCCCTGACGACGGTTGTGTGTCAGGCGAGACCGGCGCGCTGGAGGTCGAGCCCAGCGGATAAGGTACAGTTCATCCACCGGGTACATGCACATGCGTCGGGGCAAGATCGCTGCATGCAGTGGGGCGACGTGATCGACGTCGAGGCCAACCACGTGGGGGCTAGCGGGGGCTGGTGCAGCGTCAGGGAGGGTTCCATGCTAGCGAGCACCACAACCGATTCCTGCACCATGGTTAGGCAACAACAAGGGAGAATATGCAACATCTTCAAATTGGCCTGGTAGAATAGGAGATGAATGCATGGATGGATCAGTGGTGGGTGTGTGAGGCGTGGCTGAAAAGGGAAAACATTCTCATCAAAGACAACATCACGAGATATGTAGTGTAAGGGTACATTGCCCCTATGTGTGGTTTTGGTAATTAATGACAACCCCTATGGACTAATGTTTTCATTGAGTTTATATGAAGGAATATTCCATAGGTACTACTTGCTCTCCATGTGTTGGATTCAAGTATGGATGCCATGAAGATAAAGGTATACCTTGTGTATTGGCATCAAGATCATCGGTATGAAGATATATATGTGATATGATCAAGAAAAAGAAATGAAGATGGAGTTCTTATGTGGAACTCAATATTAGCCATGCTCTATCTTATGTGAGTATGAGAAGATACAAGGTTGAGTTGGGCAAGTTCAAGATGAGCATCTTGAATGAATCACATGCTTGAAGCTTGCCGTCCATTTGGTGATAATGGACATGTGAAGATGTGCATCAATGGGGCTTTCCCATCATAGTGTATGGGAGAGTATTTGTGAGTCTTCACGAAGCAACATTGATCAAGTGAGGCATTCCGGCTTGAGTGAAGCTTGAAGAGTTATCATCAAGATCAAGCGGGATGCGCAAGGCAAAGGTATGGACTTGCTAGGTTTTCCTTTTACCGGTCTCAAGGTGGATGTTGGGAGACCGGATTATAGGATAGATAGCCACACTATTAAGAGGGGCTTTCGGTTAAGTAACTTGATCACATCGTCTTAGGGAGCTCAATCCTTTGCATACTTTGCATATCCTTATTGCTTCTTGGTGTTTCTCTGTGTGAGGTTCTTGAGCTTGTTGCTAGCTTTACAACAAGCCCAAGTTCATCGAAAACGGAATCCGCATGCATCTTCTATTGCGTTTTCAAGTTTGGACGTCTTCACCGTTTCTTGACGGTGGGAGACTCCCTCTCTAAAATCATCTAAAAATGTTCTGTGAGGAGTCTCCATATTTCCAGTTTTTGTTGGGGTTCTATTCGTCGTTATCTTTCCAACAAAATTGGTTTCATGTTAATCGGAGTTCGGGAGCAATAGTTATTAAAGAAAAGGTAAAAGAGAAAAAGAAAAAGAAAAAAAAAAAGGGGGAGGCGGCCGGTTGCCGCCCGGCCTGCCGGACCGCATGCCGGCCCACCCGGTCGACCGGGCGGCCACCGGCCCACGCGCCAGCCTGGCCCAGCTCCCCCTCCGGTCTGACCGGACTTTAACCGGGCCGCCGCCCCGTCCGGCCCACTCACCCGTCGCGCCCCCGCGCGGCCTGCGCTCCGCGCCGCCCGGCGCTGCTGGGCCGCCGAAGCCCAGGCGGCCTGCTGCTTTCCCCCCGCGCGGTCTGAACGAATTCGCCGCCCATGCGCGCGCCCTGCCTCGCCCGGTCGGTGGGCCGGCCGGACCGGACGCCTGACCGGCCTCCCCGGCCCAGGCTCCGGTCGGCCGGCCTGCTGGCCGGCTGGGCTGTTTTTTTTGCCCGATTTTAATGCGATTTTCACCCTTCTTTTTCCCCAACGGTTATTTTTCTCCCTAGACTATAAATGGCCCTTCTTCCACCTTGAGCAACTAGTTCTTCCCATTCTCTCTCCTCCATTGCTACTATTTGAAGAACTTGCTCTCCCCTTTGAATCCTCCAATCATTCTTGCTCATATTTGAGGATTTGAGAGAGGGGATCTAGATCTACACTTCCATCAAACCGTTTCTTCTCTAAGTGAGGGAATCTCTTGGGATCTAGATCTTGGAGTCTTTGGTTGACTTTCCCCCTTGTTCTTCCTCTCCAATCTCATCCTAGCATTCGTTGCTTTGGTGGGATTTGAGTGTGAAGGACTTGAACACCTCCGGTGTTCTTGCTTTGCATCATTGCATAGTGTTGAGCTCTCCACCACGATTTGTTCGAGTGAGAGACCGTGAGCTTGTTACTCTTGGAGGGTGACCTCCTAGTTGGCTTGGTGATTGGTGCTCCGGTGATCTCTTCAAGAAGATTGTGAAGAGGCCCGGGCTTCTCCTTCGTGGAGCTTGTGAAGTGGTTGTGGAGCTTGCCATCTCCGGAGCGGAGGAAAAGCTAACCATAAGGAAAGGGCCATTATCCTTCGTGGGTGTGGTTCGGAGAATAGGGTGAGCCTTCGTGGCGCGGGGAATCCTTCGTGGGACCTCCACTCCTCCAAACGTGACGTACCTTGTTGCAAAGCAAGGGAACACGGGAATACATCCTCGTCTCCGCGTGCCTCGGTTATTTCTATACCCGAGCTCTCTTTCCTTGTGATAGCCATCGTGCTTGAAGTACATATATCTTGCTATCACTTGTGCTACATATATCTTGTGCCTATCTTGCTTAGCTCTAGTTGCTATTGTCACACTTAGTTGAGCTTAGCATATTTAGGGTTTGTGCTTGTAAACTAAACGATAGTTTAATTCCGCATTCATACAAGACAAATCCGCAAGAGTTTGTAATTACCTATTCACCCCCCCCTCTAGGCGACATCTCGATCTTTCATGTAGACACGGTTCCTTGGCACATGAAGGCACTTTTAGCCTTTATGGAGAGAACTGTATCCAAGAAACACACATTTTTTTGACTGAAACTCAAGTTTTTGACTATTATATGGGTGAAGATGAGGCCAACACGCACACCCAAAGAACTTAAAAAGGTATAATCGAGAATTTCATGCAAGAGAAGCTCAAGAGGAGTTTTCATATTAAGCACACGTGTAGGTAGTCTGTTGAAAAGAAAACATGCGGTAGCAAAAACATCACTCCAAAACCGAAAAGAGACAGAAGCATGAGCAAGTAATGTGAGGTCAGTCTCAACGATATGATGATGCTTGCGCTCAACAGTGCCATTATGTTGATGTGTATGAGGGCATGACAAACGGTGGGAGATCCCAAGCTTATTAAAACTTACGCTTAATAAGATCAAGCCAAGTAAATTTACTATAAGCATCAATAAAACTGACATAATAGTTGTGACCACTAAGAGGATTGTGCTGGACCCCACACATCAGAAAACACAATCTCAAGAGGACTCTTTACTTCTCTAGTAGATGAAACAAATGGGAGCTAATGACTCCTGCCTTGCCGACAGGCATCACACACAGCTATCTCTTTATTGCTAGACTCTAATGGCAGCTCATGGCGGTGGAGTACATGATGTACTATGGGTGTTGCAGGATGACCAAGGAGAGAGTGCCAATGTGATGATGACACACAAACACCGCTGATGACTCGAGAGACTGATGGATCCTCCAGACGGTACAAGCCTTGGCTCAAGCGACCACTAACCAGGATGCCCCGTGTAGCTTGGTCCTTAATAAAAAGATCAAATAGGTGAAATTCACATAGCACATTATTATAAAGGTTGAGTTTAGAAACGGATAAAAGATTACGAGTCACCGACGGGACCTGCAAGACATTGCGAAGCTCTCCACCCACCAGCCCTATTATGGGCACAACAAGTTCCACACCGCGAATGGCGTAGGTATGCCCATCTCTCATGCTTGAGGTGCCGAAGAATTGGGGCACCAAAGGAGCAAGCGTGACGACAGGTGCGTTAAGGAGGGCGGCCAGGGACGCCGAGAGAGAGCCGGCGACGATGGCAGAGCCCGAGGCGGAAGCGGTCATGGCGGCGGCCGGGGGTGGATCGATTAGGGTTAGGCTGATACCACGCAAGACGATATGTTTAGGGGAACTTGCTCAACCCTATACGGGTGGCATATCTCATATATATATAGGAAGCTCAACTGGGGCACCATGGTGCCCAGGCACCATACATCATGACCGTACAATTACATCGTGGGTGCCAGATTGCATCATAGGTGTATAAAGGAGAGAAAATCACTTTCTAAATATCAACATGAGAGAGAATGCACTTTCCAATTATAGAAACAGAGACATATCACTTCCCAGTTTGTTGTTCAGGTTTCCTTTTATGATTCGTGGTGCCTAGGCACCATGGTGCACCAGTTAGTTTTCCTTCTCCCTCCGATACCCAGTTATATATATATAGAGGGTACAAAGTACCAATACATGTACAATATAGAATACAATGCTATTCAAAGTCTAACACCCCTCCCCCTCTTTCCCTTCTCCCTCCGACACCCCATCATCTCCCTCCCAAAGGTGACAACCACCTCCTCTCTAGCGACCACCTCCTCTTCTCTCCACATTTGTATCGGTTCGGCCATTGCGACTTTATTTATAAAGCGGGACAAATCTCTATTTTGAGGAGGAATCGATTTCATATTGTGCAATTCAACGGAAACATGACCAATCCATATATTACCTTCATTCTGAAATATAAGCACTTTTAAAAGCCAATTTAGCTTTCTGAAAAAGCTAGTAATATTTTTGGAACGAGGTAGTACTGTTTAATCACTCAGAAGCAAATGGAGCAGAAGCTCATTCCATGCGTCGACGGGCCCGGGCAAGCACCAGTGCACGCAGTCGATGCCGAAGCCGACCTTCTCGTGCGGCCAGTGCCCGTACTGCCCAGGGTGTCCGTCGCCCCTCATCTGCATCATCTCGCTCACGTCCATCAGCACGAACCTCGCCGCCGGCTCTGCCGCCGCCGCGGCCCGGAACTCCTCCACCTGCGCGGCGTGGAACGCGGCCTCGGTCTCCGGCAGGCTCGTCTCGTCGCTCCGCACGGGCCGCGTCCGCACGCAGTTCCCGCCGTCGTACCACTTGCCGTTTTCGTAGTGCGGCGGCGCCACCGTCCGGACCACCACCCTGCCGCGGAACCTCCCCAGCGCACGGAGCGCGGTCCGGAACGACACGCGCACCGCGTAGTCCGGGGCCACGTCGGTGGCGTTGTGCGCAGCCTCGCAGCCGTCCACGTTGGCGCAGCCGAGGAGGCGGCCGCCCTCGTAGAGCACGGCGGGGCGCGTGAACCACTTGGCGCCGTTGAGCACCACGTAGTCGTAGCCGGCGACGTCGCCGCTCCACTCCGGGTCCGCCTCGTCCAGGTACACGTTGTGCGGGTCCATGAACTGCTGCCCGCCCGCGCGCGTCAGGTTCCACCGCACCAGGAACGGCGTCCAGAACACGCACACCGTGAAGTCGTGATCACGGTAGTGGTACTTGCGCGTGCAGTGCACGCAGTCTTTCGGCTCCACCTCCCTCGGGTACTCCACCTGCATGCATCCACGGCAACGAGAGTTCATTTCATGGTGACAACTTGATCGTGATCGATCTCTGAAGCGCTGCAAGAAGTAAAGCGGAAAGCTTCAAGGTACCTTGGCGAGGAGGCACATGAGGGACTGCATGTGGTTGCGCGCGACCGAGTCCCCGACGAAGGCCATGGACTTGCCGCGGACGAGCCGGAGGAAGGCGGCGGCGTCGAAGCGAGGGAGGTCGCAGCCGTGGGGCTGCCACCGCCACCCGAGGATGGACTCCATCCCCGGCTTGCCGTACTTCATGCAGTCCTGCCGCCCGTCGATCAGCGGGCACGTCGCGTTCGTGTAGTATGGCCCGGCAGAGTCGGGCACCCACTCGCCCCGAGCCACGTCGCACGACGCCGCGTCGCCGCTGGTGGCTTTGCTGGTCGCGCCGGATGACCTCGCCGTGGCAGCAGCGGAGGAGGCTGGGGCGGCGTCGATGAGCCGCTCAGTGCTCAGCGACGAGTAGTTCCATGCGGTGAAGACGGCGACTAGGAGCAGCCCGCTGGCGCAAGCTGCCTTCCGGGCGATTTGGTTGTTAGGCTTCACCTTCTTCATCGCGCAAAGACAAACTAGCTCACACAGAGGGAGGCGCAACGAATTGATGCAGGGTTTCTTTTACTGGGAGTTTTGGCTGTCTAGAATAATTTGCTTTGCTGTCTTGCTGCACGAACATGCATGTGCGACTTGATCCAGCACGTAGCTGCAGCTACTCAGGGAAAGTCAACTCTCTTGATCCAGTATTATTGAGGAAAATCAACTCCTCTTGCATCCTTTTAGGAGAATATACATTCCCTCAGAATTACCTCATTCAAGTCATCCTCTTCCACTTTTACCCTTAGCACGCTATGGATCAAACACACTTTTTCATGTCTCATAAATTCGAAATATTTTTTTGTTTGAAGGCGGTGTTTCCGTCAACGATAAAGAGACGCATGTGGTTTCAATAACGGTCAGATTCAAACTGATACATGGTTTCATTTATGAATTATGATCAAACACACTTTGATGTCTCATAAATTCAAAATATTTTTTCAGTATCAAGGCGAGATGTTCCCGTCGTCGATAGCGAGAAATCTGTGGTAACTTAGTCAATCTCAATACATGCTGGATTAAAATTGATGCATGGTTTCATTCATGAAGGTTTCTTTTACTAGGAATTTGGCTGTCTAGGATAATTTGGTTTATTCTCTTGTTGCACGAACATGCATGTGCGACTTCATCGAGCACGTAGCAGCAGCTACTCAGGGAATGTCAACTCTCTTGATCGAGTAGTATTATTGACAGAAAATCTCAACCTTTTTAGCAGATATGCCCCTGGAATTACCCAATTCTAGTCATCCTCTTCCACTTTTACCCATATTTTGCCCCGTCCAGCTGCCTGGTGGGGTCTGCCTTCAGTTTGACGTGGCGAACCACGTGGCGACACATTATGAATGTTATGAGGACACAAATGCGAGGTCATTATCTAAACCTCTTTGGAAGTTATAATATGGCTCTGTATGTTCATACTTTTTTGGGACTTGTAATTTTCTATCGTAATGAACCTGCATGCAGTTAGAGTTGCGGGTGTTTTAGTCGGGGATGAGATTCACTTGTCTTTTCGCCGGTATTTTGATTCAGTCATGATGGGTAGATGACAAGATTTGTGCTTCTTGCTACAGTCTGTGTCTCTTTTCCAGGATAGAGATACTCCGGTCTGGAGCTTGGTGGCTTCAAGCATACTCTGTTAAATCTTTTTACAAAATAATTAACGATGGTGGTGTTAGAATACCACATTTGACTTCTATTCGGAGTATTCAAATTTCTGGGCGAGTGCATGTGTTTTTGTGGCTTTTCGCTCAGAATCGTTTGCTGACCCGTGATAATCTAGCGAAACATCGCACGGTTCATGATGTTTCTTGTCTCTTTTGTGTCGAAAATGAATCTATTTATCATTTATTCTTTGAATGTGTAGTTCCTAAGCAAATGTGGCTGATGGTTAGTGAGATTTTTGATGGAAGATGTTTATCTAAAATTGATGCTATGTTTCATATTTGACTTGGCAACAACTCCATCTACAGTATAACTACTGCTGCCTTCCTTTGGTCCTTATGGAAAACCCGGAATGGTATGTGCTTTCAGGAGAAACGATGGTCAAGTTTACATGTGGTTCGGGATCATGCAACAACGATGCTGAGAAGATGGTGACCATTGCTCAAAGAACAGCAATCGCAATTGATGGACAGGAACTTGCAGTTGCTGGACTTCAAAAGGGGAGAATTACTGCGGATCGCTTGTCTCTTTCCGGCAGTTTTTCATCGACAACACTAACTGGTTCTTGGGTTAGTTGCTGATTTATGCTGGTGTGCCTGTAATGAAGTAGAAATTTAGTTCTGGAGATGTAATAAATAGTGCAGAAACATAGCGGGGAGTTTAACACTTTTTCTCCTTGCATGCTACAATGTGGATCCCTGGCTTCATTTTAATAAAATGGGGCATGGGGCCCGCTGTTTTCCTAACAAAAATTATAGCTCTACTGGATCAATACTTTTTTCCATATATTTTATACTCCACTACTTTTCATATATAATAACTCACTACAAAATTATTTCACCGAATAATTCCCCTTTTCCTCATTTAACTCATAATTTTTTCTTTGAGTTTATTATTACAATATACACGAAAAACATGATGAGAGCTATTATCATTCCATGAAGAATAGGATAAAGTAGGATAGTGAAATCAGTTATGTTGCTCTAGACTCAAAAGCCAAAGAATACCTCATGAAAAATGTATTGCAAAGTTTTAGTATAGGTGTTTTATCTATACGACAATACCGTCTCACCATACAATTGTCCTCATGAAGAATAAGGAGCATGTTAGTTGGTACTCTGTTTTCTAACAGATGGCATATAAATTCAGCTAATAAGTAACTTTTAAGTTTGACTCAAATTTTGAAGGAAATATCAACAATTACAATATCAACTAAATATATTATGGAAATGTATATTATGGTGGGGATCTAGTGAAATTTATTTTCTATTCGATTTTTTCATATTTAGGTATATATATACTTGATCGAATTAAAAAAAAATCGATTGTTCAACTCAATATATGCACTGCACCGCCTGTTAGGCCTCCTTTGATTCACATGATTTTTGTAGGAATTTATGGGGATTTGCACTGTGGCGGTTGATACATAGGAATGCAACAAAGGAAATTAAGAGAAATCCTTTGCAAACAGATTCACATGGAAAACCCAGGAAGTAAATAATCCAATCAGAGACCTTTTTTTCATTCCTTTAAGATAAAATCAAAGCTACTTGTGTGACTTCCGCTGCTGCATAAGTACCAGAGGCTGCTACCTTGCTTATTATTTAGGCTACTCATGTTGCTTAAGAAAGCATGTTAAACTTACTCTAGTACTTCATTTCCTGTATTTCAAGCGATGCCTGCATGCTGCATGCACGCGCCACCACATGGTCACCACTCACCAGTCACCACTCGCTCACCACGTCTGAATCAAACACATCCACCATTCCTACCGCGTTGAGTTCTTGGGTTGACTTGTTAATATGTCATTGGAGAGATCCATAGACAATAGGTAGTAGTACGACGGGAGTGTACTCCCCATGACGAAGATCCTTCCAGCGATTCCTTCCCTCGGGGGTCTCCTCACCGGAGTTCGCCGCAGCAGCCGCGCCATTCCCAAGACCACGCGCGTTCCCGCACTCAGCGCCGCCCTCTTCTTCGCAGCCGCCACTTTCTGGTTCCTCTTCCTTAGCCCCTTCCGACCTTCTCCCACCACCTCATCATCCGTCGCCAGTGGCCACTCCTCCGGCAATGGCGCCGCCGCGTGCGACGCAACCAGGGGTGAGTGGGTCCACGACCCCGTGGGTGCGCGCCCGCACTACACCAACGCGACGTGCGCCTTCATCCAGGACTACCAGAACTGCATGAAGCACGGGAAGCCCAGCCTCGAGTTCCTCCAATGGAGGTGGCACCCCGACGGCGGCGCGGGCTGCGAGCTCCAGCGCTTCGACGCGGAGGCCTTCTTCCGGCTCGTGCGGGGCAGGTCGATCCTGTTCGTCGGGGACTCGCTGGCCAGCAGCCACGTCACGTCCCTCGTCTGCACCCTCTCGCAGGCGGAGACCCCGACGAGGCGGCACACGGCGGACGGGTTCGAGCACTGGCGCTTCCCGGAGCACGACTTCGCCGTCTCCTTCTTCTGGACGCCGTTCCAGATCCGGTGGCGCCTCACGCACGGGCCGCCGGCGGCGGTCGGCCCCGACCGGCAAGGGGAGGTGTTTGCCGGGCCGAACGACCTCCACCTCGACGAGCCCGACGACCGGTGGATGCCCGCGGCCAAGGAGCACGACTACGTAGTAGTGTCCGCGTCGCACTGGTTCGCGCGCCCTGCGGTATACTACCGCCGCGGCCGCCCCGTCGGCTGCCACGGCTGCGCCGCCGCCGAAACGGACGGCAACAACAACGTCACGGCGCTCCCGCCGGCGTACGCGCAGCGCGCGGCGTTCCGCACCGTGCTCCGGGCGCTCGCGTCGGGGCACCAAGGGTTCAAGGGGACGGCTATCCTGCGGACGGTGGCGCCGACGCACTACAGTCACGGCGGGTGGTTCGACGGCGGGGAGTGCCCCAGCGCGCGGCCGTTCTACCGAAACCAAACGGCGGAGATGGCGGAACCAGAGGCCCAGTTCTACCAGGCTCAGGTGGAAGAATTCAGAGCGGCGGAGGCGACGGCCAACGGCGTCCGTCTCAGGCTGTTGGACGTGACCGGGATCATGCTGCGCCGGCCGGACGGGCACCCGGACCGGTACGGCCACGGCGCCGGCGAGCACGGCGGCTTCGACGTCGACTGCCTGCACTGGTGCTTGCCGGGACCGATCGACGTGTGGAACCAGCTGCTGCTTCAGATCATCATTGCCAGCTAAACTCCTCTAGGCCAATTGCTTCAAGGTCTCATCTTTTAGTAGTACTAGCAAACAAGTTTGTGTATTCAGTTTTTAGAAACCACTCCGTTCACATATTTCCTTAGTTTATATTTATGAATTGAGGTAATTGCACCAAAAGCACAATAACTTGAACAGGTATATTTGCTCCATATCGCGATACTTATTCCAGGTTGTATCATTATTACTTGAAAACTAAGGAAATTCAATTCGGCTCCCGGGTGCATATGCTCCCTCTATCAAAAAATTATATTTCGAAATGTCGAAAAATTTTGACAAAAAATTCTACATGTACATCTCCACAATATATGTATGTTCGTCAAGTTTCGCGAGGAACCAATATGTTTTGTGGTCTATGTAAAAAAGAGAAAATTTATCTCCTGAAAAGCCTTATTTTCAGCATTGAATTTTTTCTTTTTTACACACGTCACACGACAAGTCGGATTTTTATGAAACGGTTTTATGCGCGTGTAGCACATGAAGATGTACGTTCGGATTTTTCGTTTCAATTTTTTAAAATTTCAAAATGTATTTAACATGCATTTCAAAATAAAGGGAGCATATGCTCCCATGTGCCAAAACACCATTCCCCTTTATTTACTGCTTGATTAATAGGTCAATATGACAGATTTTAGAAACAAACTAGCCGTAATTTTGGTGGATTCACATTTGAATGATGATAATATAAGGAATCGAGACTTGAAAGATGATGAAGAACAAACATTTGATCCTACTGATTGTGTCATTGTGGATGGACCTCCTAAAAACATCAAAACATCGAAACTAGCGTCAGAAATTGGATTCATCTCGCAATCATTGCTTCTGTTACCATCTGCCAATCCAACAGACCAGGAATTAATAGATGAACTTTGCCTATACATCAGCACAGTTGATGATATCCCTTCACTAGAGTAAGCAACATTTTTTTCATTTTATTGTATTGTTCTAATAAATTGCGATAGCATACTTGTAATTGTAATTGACATAATTCTAATTTTATAGGACCGAATGGGTTAAAAGTTTGAGTCCTTATCATATTAGTCTTAATTTAAGACAAATAAGTACCATACTAAAAATGAATGAAAATATGGACGTTAGTTGCTTTAATATGGCTGTACGGATACTGGCGTGGCATGACATCAAGCTTGCTAGGGATTTCCCAGTCCACTACATGGATTTGAACTTCTGTGTAAGTTACTTTAACTACATATTAAATCTATTTATATGCGACTCATTTGTGGCATATACTAATGTTTATTATTATTATTTTAGTTGATGTCTCAATATGCACGAGATCCAAATCGTAGTGACTATCCTGACGTTGCTCGGTTGGCTCAGTTGTTTCTTAGCTGGCCTGACAGCAATGAGTATCATATATCTGAATGCAATATGGTAAGAATTCAATCCTTCACTCTTAAGAGTCAATTTTCTGTTATTATGATTACTTTATTTTTAAATGTATCAGTGCAGATTTTATTGCTTTGGGATATTGTTGGGTTATTCCAGTTGTTCATCTTCGATCGGCACAAAAAAGTTATCTCTTTTTCGGACCCGCTTCCAATACCATATTTGGCGAAGACTATACTTAAAAATGTGGCCGATAATTTTAATCTTGCCTTCGAAGTTGCAAACCATGCATCAAAGGATGACATAACTAAATGGGGTTGCAAGGCTCCCAAAGTTCCAACAAATCTAGACGAGTAAGAATCTTAACAATGTGTTACAATCTTAACGTATTTATTCGACGCGCAATGTAACATAATATGCATGCAGTGCTCTGTCGGGTTATTTGGTTTTTGAGTTCATGCATTCATGGTACGATGGATTGCTACATTTTCCAGTACCCACGGTGAGTATTTACACATGTTCATTTGCATACACTTTGCACATGTTTTTTTATAACAATGTTGTATAATGCATATATAGGACGGTTTTCAACTAAGGAAGCGGTCCACATCCTGAAGTATGAAGCAAATGAAGCTTTAAGCAATATCCCAGCCATTGCACGAAGCCTTATTGATCGCATAAAAAAGTGGACCTTCAAGAAAGAATCGTCATCAGCGAATAAATAGAAGATACAATGTTGCTTAGTTATTTTATCTATCACTCATATTTCGCCATGTATCAAGAATACATAGATGGACCTTCAAGAAGAAACATAATACATATTGTTGCTTAGTTTTAATTTTTAAGAATTTTTACAACTAATTCTAAATACATTTATGTGATTGTAAATTTTATGTAAGTGTGAATTGTGTGTTTTAGGCGCTCTCACACCTCTCAGGCATAAATGGGTCGGTAAAATACATGACAAAAGATCACAATATATGTTTTTATGACATAGGACAAGACGTGCATTGCACGTGCACGCTTACTAGTACTAGCAAACAAGTTTGTGTATTCAGTTTTTAGAAACCACTCCGTTCACATATTTCCTTAGTTTATATATATGAATTGAGGTAATTGCACCAAAAGCACAATAACTTGACCAGGACGTGCATTTTCATAGTACAACATTTTTGAAATTGCGGCCATGTGGTACAAAACGTTGTCACGTGGATGCATAGCTCATACAATTCAATTTGGCGGTGACACATATTGGTGAATGCTGGATTTCGCAGAAGCACAAACGAACCAATATAATAGCAAACATGTCCTTCCCTTTGACAACTAGGGGACATTTTCAAAAAGTTTCTCGATCTCTCTCTCTATGTGGAACCACGCAGAAATCACGCAGGAGTTGGTTTCATTTTTGCTTCGACGTTGGAGAGGAAGGGAGGCGGCAATTTAGTAGGAGGCGGTGGCAGCGCAGCTGTGGCCGTTGGCCGATGATCCTCGCCGGCGACAATGGCGTGAAGAACCTTCGCACTACGGTACACCTCCTTCTCTTCTTATTTGCTTCTTCTCCGCGGAGCGAGCGCCGTGGCCACGACCATATTGGCAACACCTTGAAGTTCTAGGTCATGTCCCATCGGTCGTGAACTTCATTGTAGTGCTTAGGGAAACATTTGGCAATGGTTGTAGTCGATATTATTGGTGATATGTTTCGGCGTCAATCAAAGTTGATTGGGAAAGCTCCGAGTTTTTTGATGAACACGTCGATTAAAAATCGGTGCATGATTCTATTCCATTCCTGGTATTGTGTTGGTAACAATGGTGCAGTAATTGAAGATTTTTTCACATTAGCTTGAAATTGAAATTGCACAAATTAATTAAATATGCAGTTTCTAGTGTTATTTGAATTTTGACACTTGTTTGACAGTTGGACTGTTAACTGAATTTTGATAGTTGCAATTGTGTTATCTACATTTTTAGGAAAAATTTGCATGATTACTTTATTCTGAAATGTGTATTCAGTTTTCACAAACCACTCCGTTCACATATTTCCTTAGTTTATATTTATAAATTGAGGTAATTGCACCAGAAGTACAATAACTTGACCAGGACGTGCATTTTCATAGTACAACATTTTTGAAATTGTGGCCATGTGGTACAAAACGTTGTCAGGTGGATGCATAGCTCATACAATTCAATTTGGAGGTGACACACGTCGGTGAATGCTGGTTTTCGCAGAAGCACAAACAAACCAATATAATAGCAAACATGTCCTTCCCTTTGACAACTACGGGACAATTGCAAAAAGGTTCTCGAATCTCTCTATGTGGAACCACCCAGAAATCACGCAGGAGTTGGTTTCATTTTTTGCTTCGACGTTGGAGAGGAAGGAGGCGGCGATTTCGTAGGATGCAGTGGCACCACAGCTGCGGCGATCTCTCTATGTGTTTAATATAGTTTCATGGTTTCTTGGATAAGACAATTTATAGCCTGATTTTGCACATTTTCAAATGATCCTGACAGGTTTATAGTGGAGTTTGAGCACAATTGTTTTTTCAATGGTCTGAAGGAGCTTCTGCAGTATGTTAGTGTGACTCTGGATATTTTTGATATTGCAGCACTGATACATTCTCAATTATGTGGCTTGAGGAATTTTTTAAGCAAGGAGGCAAAGAGATGACAGATAAAACAAAATTCTTGTGGTGTGTTTTGGGAGTGACATGAGAGATGGCCTATGTCTAATTGAGAATGATGCGCATATAGTTGCTATGCTGACTGTTGTGAGAGAAGTGAAGACACTTCCCATTATGGTGGATCATAACAACTTCTTGCAGGGTCTCAGGTCCAATGTGATTGTTCCAATTCCAATCAAATACACATGAGATGGAGCAGAGGAAGAGAAAGAGAAATAACAAGAGAAAGAGAGTGATGAAGTATCTGCTTCCTCTAGAGTAGTTTCAGCAACACAATTAGAGAGTGAAGATGATGAAGATGGTGACACTAATAGTGATTTCTATGACAGTGCTTGTGATGCAGAAGATGGTGATGGCGATCTGTTCCTAGATAACATTACCAAGGATGTTAATGATGCCAATGAGTGCACATAGATAGTTGAGGTTGAGGATGATGCCAGCCTTTATTATGATGATTTGAAACTGAGATGGCAGATCAAATTCCAGAAGAAATCAAGTAACTCAGACTACACCTGAATGAGATGTCATTCTGGTTGAGTACATCAAATAAATGAATTGAAGAATTTATCTTGATGTTTTTGTGCACTGCAATGTTGCTACCCCTTGAACTATGTGTCACTAGAATGTTATCAATATGTATTTGAGATTCTAAAAATAGATATTTATTCCATCTCATAGTTTATTACAAAGTGTTGATCTCTTACACATTACTTCTAAACAAGCAGTGACCACCTACATTAATCCATTAATCCACTCAAAACCACTCTTGCAGGACAAGGCCTAAATTTCTTCAAGTTTGTTTCCACGGAGGCGCTACTTGGGAATTGGGATAGTACGATATTTGAAAAGTTAATTGTGGAGAGGTTCATTGTGATCTAAACTTGTCCAAATTAAATTGTGTCGTCACGGTCCCATTGGGAGCTGTATTGGGTCATGCATGTCAGCACTTCTCCATTATATGAGCACCAACGTGTTAAGCAGCGTGGCTATTCAATAAATCCTTAGGCAACGTGTTTTCTTCTGAATGAAATCCTAAATTCCTTTTTGCCTAATCCTAGACCGGCAGCGGCGAATTTAAGGGCGGTCTGAAAAGCCTACAAAAAGCTTCTTGTCGCGGTTTCAAGGAGGTACAATGTCGGATATCTCTCAGCTCATGTGTTTGCTCGGTGATGCCACATGTCAAGCTTGATGTTGTGAGGAGTTAGCCCGTCGCCACTAGATTAGTTGAGAAGCACAGAGATGAAATTCATATCAACTCATGAATCTTATATGATGCAGAGCAGCCAGAGGTGAGCGTCTCTTCTCTTTGCTAATTTTTTACACTCTAATTGGTACCAGACTGTAAGTGCAAGAAGGAAACATCAAATTGAGAAACATTAGTTAATCGATTGCAAACAAAAAATTATTGCTTTTCCCCCAAAAAATTTAGAGAGCCAATACCAAGTTACTATAGCATCGAATAGCACACCGTTAAGCTAAATGAAATCTTAAGAGAAAGACAAGGCAATCGTGAGGCGGCTCTAAAACCCATCTAGGGTTTCGTTCTTCTCGCCGGCAAGGCTACTGATGACCCACAAGTATAGTGGATGTATCGTAGTATCTTCGATAAGTAAGAATGTCGATCCCAACGAGGAGCAGAAGGTGTTGACAAACAGTTTCGATGAAGGATTCACTGTAAATGCTCACATACAAGTATTCAGGGGGTTTTGATGTAACAGATGAACAAAGTACAAGTAAGTAAATGCGAGAGAAATAATTGCAGCGAGTGGCCCAATCCTTTTTAGCACAAAGGACAAGCCGGTTTGTTTACTTATAATGACCAAACGTTCTTGAGGACACACGGGATTTTAGTCTAGTGCTTTCGCTACATACGGCTAATTAATCTTCATTGTTTTGATAAGTGTTGTGTGGGTGAACCTATGCTAATGTACCGCCCTTCCTAGGACTAATACATACTTGTGATTATACCCCTTGCAAGCATCCGCAACTACAAGAAAGTAATTAAGATAAATCTAACCACAGCCTTAAACTGCGAGATCCTGCGATCCCTCCTGCATCGATATACCAACGGGGGCTTAGGTTTCTGTCACTCCGGCAACCCCGCAATTGGCAAACGAGTACAAGATGCATTCCCCTAGGCCCATAAAGGCGAAGTGTCGTGTAGTCGACGTTCACACGACACCACTAGAAGAATAACACCACAACTTAAATATCATAACATTGAATATTACTCAACCATACTTCACTACTAACATTTAGACTTCACCCATGTCCTCAAGAACTAAACGAACTACTCACGAGACATCATATGGAACATGATCAGAGGTGATATGATGATGAATAACAATCTGAACATAAACCTTGGTTCAATGGTTTCACTCAATAGCATCAATAACAAGTAGAAATCAACACCGGGAGAGTTTCCCCTATCAAACAATCAAGATCAAACCCAAATTGCTACAGCGGTGAAGATGTCCAGCGGTGGAGACGGCGGTGATGATGGTGGAGATGATGATGATGGTGATGGAGATGATGTCCAGCTCGATGGCGGTGACGATGGCGTCGATTTCCCCCTCTGGGAGGGAATTTTCCCGGCGGATTCCTGCCCGCCGGAGAGCTCTTTTCTCTCTGGTGTTCTCCGCCCCGCAGAGGAGGCTGTAACCCTTCGTGAGGATCCCTCTGTGGCTTAGGTCTTCGGGACGAAGGGTTTCGCAAAGAAAAGGAGGCGAAAGGGGTTGTGGGGCCCCCACACCACGTGGTGGCGCGGCCAGGCCATGGGCCGCGCCGGCCTGTGGTCTGGCCCCACCTTGGGTCTTCTCGGCTCCCCCTTCTGGCTTTCTCCGTCATCTGGAAAAATAGGATTTTTGGTGTAATTTCCTTCCACGGTTGATCTTCCGAAATATTGCATCCTGACGGTGCTTTTTCCAGCAGAATCCCGGCTCCGGTGCGCGATCTCCAAATAATCATGAAACATGCAAAATAGATGAAATAACATAAGTATTGTGTCCCAATATGAAATATATCAATGAATAACAGCAAATTATGATATAAAATAGTGATGCAAATTGGACGTATCAACTCCCCCAAGCTTAGACTTCGCTTGTCCCCAAGCGAAACTGAACTCGGTAAACAGGACCACATGTTTATGGAGTGAAGAGTCGATAAATAAAATACGGACAAGAAGCACCATATTCATTCACACAAGACATTATAGTAAACAACTTCCTCATATAGCTCAACTTGAAACAAGTATAAGGTAATCACAAATAAAAGTGCATAAGTAATCATAATTGGTGATGGCAAACTTTGTTCTTGGTCAGAGAACAGTTAACAGATTATACTTATCTATTGAGCAGCGCTCTCATATTAAAACCTATGGTAAACTTGCATACTCAATCATATTAATCATTGATGACTTTCAAAGCTATATTCATTCAGATAAAACTTGTACTAAACAAGGAAGAGCAAAGACATGATGAAGCAAATCACAATATAATAGTTTGATCACAACAACTCAAATGCTTGCTTGAGATGGAGGGAAAAAGGTTTACTGACTCAACATAAAGTAAAAGACAGGCCCTTCGCAGAGGGAAGCAGGGATTAAATCATGTGCTAGAGCTTTTTTCAGTTTTGAAATCATATAGAGAGAATAAAAGTAAAGTTTTGAGAGGTGTTTGTCGTTGTCAACGACTGGTAGCGGGTACTCTAACCCCCTTGCCAAACAGACCTCCAAAGAGTGGCTCCCATGAAGGACGTTATCTCTACCAGCAAGGTAGATCATCCCTCTTCTCTTTTGTTTACACATGTACTTTAGTTTATTTAAGGATGACACTCCCCCCAAGCTTTGCTTACACAAGCCATGGATAACCGAATCCTCGGGTGCCTTCCAACAATCTCATACCATGGAGGAGTGTCTATTGCAAAATTAAGTTGCTTACTGATGAATCAGGGCAAAACATGTGAAGAGAATTATTAATGAAAGTTGATTAATTGGGGCTGGGAACCCCGTTGCCGGCTCTTATTGCAAAATTATAGGATAAGTGGATGAAGCCACTAGTCCATTAGTGGAGGCTGCCTAACAAGACTGAAAGATAAAACACCACATACTTCCTCATGAGCTATAAAACATTGACACAAATAAGAAGTAATAAGTTTTGAATTGTTTAAAGGTAGCACATGAAATATTTACTTGGAATGGCAGGAAATACCATGCAGTAGGTAGGTATGGTGGACACAAATGACATAGGTTTGGGTTCAGGTTTGGATGCACGAGAAGCATTCCCTCTAAGTACAGGTCTTTGGCTAGCAAGGTTAATTAGCAAGCATAAGAGTTGAGGGAAACAAACAAATATACATGTGATAGAAACAATCATGCATCTTACTTGTAAGCACAAACAGTTTTAACTTCAGAATACTAAGCTAAGAACTGATAAGAAAGATAATAACACCTTCTACATGTATTTCCTCTACTCTTCCTAAATTCAAAGTGTTGTTGCTATTGACCATTGCTAAGTTTGCCACAACCAAATAGATTTACTCAATGCTCCCAAAGTGGTACCAATACTAAAATCAAGATCAATCATATAGTAGAAATTGCAAACTAAAATAAGGTGTGCAATATGTAAATGATAGGACTTCTCATTAATATTTCATAACGATAGCTCACACCAAGGGATACATAGACAAACTAAAGGAGAGATACTTCCACACTGCAACCCATCTTATACGATAAGTTCCCTACTCATGATATGACACTACTTGATAGTAAAAAGTAAAAGGTAGTGATGATGTGATACCGCGGCACTCCCCAAGCTTGGAACAAACCAAGGGGATGCCAATACCGATGATGAATTACTCCTTTGGCGATGGTGGTGATGAATTCCTCCCGCGCTTCTTACGGATCTCCTTCGACTTCAACTTCTCATCTTGGCAATTCTGCACTAAGACTCGAAGAGATTCATTGTTATCTGAAGTTGGCGGTGGCGACCTTGTGATGGGTATCGAATAATATTCCAGCAATCTACGGAGTCGGTAATTCTCCTCCCGAAGTATCTCCACTTCTCTTCTTAGAGCCCGATATTGATCACAAAACTCATCGGTAGTCCGTAGAACTTCTTTCAGCACAGGGAAAGAGTCGAGACCAAGAGCTGGTGGTAAGGGTCCCTGCAAGTTATGAGAGAAAGAACGTCGAGTGTCAACAGATCCCACCAAGATTTGCTTACTCCCAACAGCTTGTTGCTCTTGTTTTGACGACATCCTTTTCACTTCTTCCTTCGAAACCCCCTTGCCCTTGTTGTCGGAGGCCATGGTGCTCTAGATCAAAGACATATCCTGGCAGAAACAGCTCAAAACAAAACACGTCGAGAATACGATATACGGACCTCCAGGGGTCCGGGGGATTATATAGTAAAAAATTTCAGAACAAACGGAAAGTACCAGGTCGAACCAGAGTCGGAGAGGGGCGACGAGGCGGCCAAACCACAGGGCGGCGCGGGCCCAGGCCAGGCCGCGCCGGCCTGTGGTGGCACGCCCTCGTGCGTCCTTTCCACTCCGTTTCGATTTCGTAATTTTTCATATTTTCCAAAAACAGCAAAAATATTGTTCGAAAAGTAAATTGCGAACTTTTCATTACCAGTACTGTTACCTATTCAAAGTCGAGTTCTGGCGGACTGTCAATTTGTCCTTTGATGAAAGCCTCCGGTGTTTCCACTTGAATAATATCAATATCAACGTTATAAGAATCACCCGAGATATAATGCTTGAGTCTTTTCCCATTCACCACTTGCGTAGCATTGCCTTGGAGAGAGCTAATTTTAATTGCTCCTGAACGATACACCTCCTCAACAACATATGGTCCTTCCCATTTCGAGAGTAATTTCCCGCAAAGAATCTGAGACGAGACCGATACAATAGGACTTTATCCCCAATATTAAACTCTCTTTTGATGATCCTTCTATCATGCCATTTCTTAACTTTCTCTTTAAAGAGTTTAGCATTTTCATAAGCTTCACTTCTCCATTCATCTAGTGAGCTTAATTGCAGCAACCTCTTATTACCGGCTAGTTTAGGATCTTTATTTAGTTCTCTAACAGCCCAATAAGCTTTGTGCTCTAGTTCTAAAGGTAAATGACAAGCTTTTCCGTAAACCATTTTATAAGGTGACATTCCCATGGTGTTTTTATAAGCAGTTCTATAAGCCCATAGTGCATCCTTCAATTTACTAGCCCAATTCTTTCTAGTTTTATTAACAGTCTTTTGCAAGATAGATTTAATCTCTCTGTTTGATAATTCTACTTGACCACTAGTTTGAGGGTGATAAGCGGAAGCAATTCTATGATTAATACCATACCTAGCAAGAGTTTTTCTAAAACCTCCATGAATAAAATGAGAACCTCCATCAGTCATAATATATCTAGGAACTCCAAATCTGGGAAAAATAATATCTAAAAGCATTTTTAAAGAGGTCTCACCATCAACACTTTTTGTAGGTATGGCTTCCACCCATTTAGTAACATAATCAACAGCAACAAGTATATGAGTGTTACCTTCTGAAGAGGGAAAATGTCCCATAAAGTCAAATCCCCAACAATCGAACGGTTCAATAACCAGAGTATAATTCATAGGCATTTCATTACGTCTGGAGATATTTCCAACCCTTTGGCATTCATCACAAGATAAAATAAACTTTCTCGCATCCTTGAAGAGAGTTGGCCAATAAAAACCTGATTGTAGAACCTTTTGCGCGGTTCTTTCTCCGGCGTGATGTCCTCCATAAGCACTACCATGACATTTACTCAATATCTCTTGTTGTTCATATTCGGGAACACACCTTCGCAGAATACCGTCCACTCCTTCTTTATATAAGTGTGGGTCATCCCAGAAATAATGCCTCAAGTCATAAAAGAATTTCCTCCTTTGCTGAGCTGAGAAGGTTGGAGGCAAGTACTTGGAAACAATAAAGTTAGCATAATCAGCATACCAAGGACTGTCTCGCGAATCACCTTTATTGCAGCCAATTGTTCATTTGGAAAACTATCATTAACGAGAACGAGGATCATAAGCAATATTTTCCAATCTAGACAAATTATCAGCAACGGGATTATCAGCACCTTTCCTATCTACAATATGTAAATCAAATTCTTGCAAAAGAAGTACCCATCTAATAAGCCTTGGCTTAGCATCTTTCTTTGTCATAAGGTATCTAATTGCAGCATGATCAGTATGAATCGTAACTTTTGAATCAACAATATAAGATCTAAACTTATCACAAGCAAAGACTACAGCTAACAATTCTTTTTCAGTAGTAGCATAATTTCTTTGAGCAGCATCAAGAGTTTTACTAGCATAATGAATAACATTTAATTTTTTATCTACTCGCTGTCCAAGAACAGCGCCTACAGCAAAATCACTAGCATCACACATAATTTCAAATGGTAAGTTTGATGTCTACGGGAGCTTCTATTCTTGTAGACAGTGTTGGGCCTCCAAGAGCAGAGGTTTGTAGAACAGCAGCAAGTTTCCCTTAAGTGAATCACCCAAGGTTTATCAAACTCAAGGAGGAAGAGGTCAAAGATATCCCTCTCAAGCAACCCTGCAATCACGATACAAGGAGTCTCTTGTGTCCCCAACACACCTAATACACTTGTCAGATGTATAGGTGCACTAGTTCGGCGAAGAGATAGTGAAATACAAGTAGTATGGATGTATATGAGTGGTAATAGCAATCTGAATAAAATATGGCAGCGAGTAAACATGCAACGGAACGAGTAAATAAACGGAGATTCGATGTTTGGAAACAAGGCCTAGGGATCATACTTTCACTAGTGGACACTCTCAACATTGATCGCATAATAAATAACTCTTTCTCTTATGTGCTACATACACTCTATTGTTGGATGGTGAACACATTGCGTAGGATTACACGAACCCTCAATGCCGGAGTTAACAAGCTCCACAATTCAATGTTCATGTTTAAATAACCTTAGAGCGTAATAGATCATTGCAAAATAAACCAAGAACTAACATAGTGCACACACTGTCCACATTACACTATGAAGGAGGAATAGATCACATCAATACTATCATAATGATAATTAACTCCACAATCTACAGGAGATCATGATCATAGCCTACGACAAGAACCACACGGTGCACACACTAGTCACCTTTACACCATGCAGGAGGAATAGACTACTTTAACAACATCACATGAGTAGCACATAAACTAGTAGCGATACAAAGCTCATCATATGGATCTCAATCATGCAAAGCAATTCACGAGATCATTGTATTGGAGTACAGAGAGAGAGATTAACCACATAGCTACGGTAGAGCCCTCAGCCCCAGGGGTGAATTACTCCCTCCTCATCATGGAGGCAGCGATGGCGGTGAAGACGGCGGTGGAGATGGCTCCGGGGGCAATTCCCCGTCCCGGCAGGGTGCCGGAACAGAGAGTTCTGTCCCCCGAATTGGAGTTTCGCGACGGTGGCGGCGCCCCTGGAGTCTTTCTGGAGTTTCGTCAAGAGGTACTGCGTTTTTAGGTCGAAAGGGGTTATATAGGCGAAGAGGCGGCGCAGGAGGGCGGACAGGGTGGCCCCACCCTAGGCCGGCGCGGCCAGGGTCTGGCCCGCGCCACCTTATGGTGTGGTGGCCCCCTGGCCCCTCTCCGACTCTTCTTCGGTGTTCTGGAGCCTTCCGGGAAAAATAGGAGTTTTGGCGTTGATTTCGTCCAATTCCGAGAATATTGCCCGAACAGCCTTTCTGGAACCAAAAACAGCAGAAAACAAGCAATCGGCACTTCGGCATCTTGTTAATAGGTTAGTTCCGAGAAAATGCACGAATATGACATAAAGTGTGCATAAAACATGTAGATATCATCAATAATGTGGCATGGAACATAAGAAATTATCGATACGTCGGAGACGTATCGGCATCCCCAAGCTTAGTTCTCGCTCGTCCCGAGCAGGTAAACGATAACAAAGATAATTTCGGAGTGACATGCCATCATAACCTTGATCATACTATTTGTAAACATATGTAATGAATGCAGCGATCAAAACAATGGTAATGACATGAGTAAACAAATGAATCATAAAGCAAAGACTTTTCATGAATAGTACTTCAAGAAAAGCATCAATAAGTCTTGCATAAGAGTTAACTCATAAAGCAATAAATCAAAGTAAAGGTATTGAAGCAACACAAAAGAAGATTAAGTTTCAGCGGTTGCTTTCAACTTATAACATGTATATCTCATGGATAGTGTCAATGTAAAGTAATATAACAAGTGCAATATGCAAGTATGTAGGAATCAATGCACAGTTCACACAAGTGTTTGCTTCTTGAGGTGGAGAGAGATAGGTGAACTGACTCAACATAAAAGTAAAAGAAAGATCCTTCAAAGAGGAAAGCATCGATTGCTATATTTGTGCTAGAGCTTTTATTTTGAAAACATGAAACAATTTTGTCAACGGTAGTAATAAAGTATATGAGTTATGTAAATTATATCTTACAAGTTGAAAGCCTCATGCATAGTATACTAATAGTGCCCGCACCTTGTCCTAATTAGCTTGGACTACCGGATCATCGCAATACACATGTTTTAACCAAGTGTCACAAAGGGGTACCTCCATGCTGCCTGCACAAAGGTCTAAGGAGAAAGCTCGCATTTTGGATTTCTCGCTTTTGATTATTCTCAACTTAGACATCCATACCGGGACAACATGGACAACAGATAATGGACTCCTCTTTAATGCATAAGCATGTAGCAACAATTAGTGTTCTCATATGAGATTGAGGATCTATGTCCAAAACTGAAACTTGCACCATGATTCATGGCTTTAGTTAGCGGCCCAATGTTCTTCTCTAACAATATGCATGCTCTAACCATTAAAGTGGTAGATCTCTCTTACTTCAGACAAGACGGACATGCATAGCAACTCACATGATATTCAACAAAGAGTAGTTGATGGCGTCCCCAGAAACATGGTTATCGCACAACAAGCAACTTAATAAGAGATAAAGTGCATAAGTACATATTCAATATCACAATAGTTTTTAAGGCTATTTTGTCCCATGAGCTATATATTGCAAAGGCTAATGATGGAAATTTAAAGGTAGCACTCAAGCAATTTACTTTGGAATGGCGGAGAAATACCATGTAGTAGGTAGGTATGGTGGACACAAATGGCATAGTTGTTGGCTCAAGGATTTTGGATGCATGAGAAGTATTCCCTCTCGATACAAGGTTTAGGCTAGCAAGGTTATTTGAAACAAACACAAGGATGAACCGGTGCAGCAAAACTCACATAAAAGACATATTGTAAACATTATAAGACTCTTCCTTGTTGTTCAAAACTCAATACTAGAAATTATCTAGACTTTAGAGAGACCAAATATGCAAACCAAATTTTAGCAAGCTCTATGTATTTCTTCATTAATGGGTGCAAAGTATATGATGCAAGAGCTTAAACATGAGCACAACAATTGCCAAGTATCAAATTATCCAAGACATTTTAGAATTACTGCATGTAGCATTTTCCGTTTCCAACCATATAACAATGAACGAAGCAGTTTCAACCTTGAAAGAACATCTCTCACATTATGTTTTGTGTGTTTGATGTTAATATATGTGATACACTAATGTTTGATTAAGTGGTACAGGGATTACATAGATATTATTAAATGTGTGTTGGATTTGATCGCCTGTCAAAAGTTCTCAGAAAAAGATTGGCCAGGCCGGATAATCCGGGCCGGATATTGTTGAAATATCCGGCCCCCTGTTTTTGGCTAAGTCTTCGAGGAAAAGCAGCTCAGTATGGGGGCCGGACATTTGCCCGGATAATGTCCCGGTATTGTACCAGGGCCGGATTATCCGGGCCGGATATTTTGGAAATATCCGCCCCCCCCGATTTTGGCTAAGGACTGGAAGGAAAGCTTCTCTGGCATAGGGCCGGACTTTTGGCCGGATTTTGTCACGGTTTTGTTCCGAAGGCCGGATTATCCGGGGGGGGGGCGGATTATCCGGCCCTTACTTAGGCCGGATTATCCGGCCCCCCGGAAGCTGCAACGGCTCATTTTCGAGTGGGGGTATAAATACCCCCTTCTTCTACCTTGGTTGCTTGCTCAATCATTATACAAGAAATCTGCCAAGCCACCTCCATTAGAGCCACCTCAAGAAACACAAGATTTGCAAGATCTCCTTCCTCCCCCAACCAAAGCTCTTGATCTTTGGAGATTCGAAGGAGAAGACCCCGATCTACATCCTCACCGAAGCGTTCTTCATTTCCCCCTCTCTTGTTTGAGGGATCTCATGCTAGTGTTCCTATTTGGTTCCCTAGTTGATTTGTTGTTGATGTGTTGTTGTTGATTGTTGTATTGTTACATATTTGGGAGCCTCCAATTTGGTTGTGGATGTGTGCCCCAAGAACTTTGTAAAGGCCCGGTTTCCGCCTCGAGGAAATACCTTAGTGGAAGTGGGCTAGGCCTTCGTGGCGTTGCTCACAGGAGATCTGAGTGAAGCCTTCGTGGCTGTTGGTTTGGCTTGCGTAGCAACCACACTCCTCCAAACGTAGACGTACCTTCTTGCAAAGGAAGGGAACTACGGGAATCATCTCCGTGTCATCGCGTGCTCCACTCTCGGTTACCTCTATCCCACTCTATCTACTATTGCGTTGCTATACCTTGCTTAGTTGATATCCTTGTCATATAGGTAAATTCACTTAGTTACATATCTAGAGAATTTACCTTTCGTGTCAAGCCTAAATTGAAAAATAACTAAAAATTGGTTAGCACCTATTCACCCCCCCCCCCTCTAGGTGCGGTATACGATCCTTTCAATTGGTATCAGAGCCTCGGCTCTTATTTCGGGCTTAACCGCCTAAGAGTATGCCGGACGAGGAGCCCTCGGAAGGGGCCGCCAAGACGGTCTCCGTGGAAGACTTCAATTCATTGAAGTCCTCCATGGAAGCCCAAATGGAAAGCTTGAAAAAGATGATTGCCGAGCTTTTGGCTCCGGCCCTTCCCAAGGCTCCTAGTGTAGAGGTAAAAGACACGGGTGCGTTAAATGAGGGAGAGGCTTCGGACTTACCCTCATCTACCAAACCCGTAGAAGGTGATAACTTAAACACTATCAAATCTACCAGTGCATCTCCTAGGGGAACTAGTGGAGGTGAAAGCTACAATCGAGTAGCTCCACCTTTTCTATCTCCCGATATACCGGTTCCCCATCCCCATTTGAACATTCGGGGCGACCCACCTAAGTTTTCCGTTGATAATTTCGATACTTGGGAATTTGAGTTCCGCTCTCATGTTTGTAGCGCCTCCAATGAACTATGGAGAATCATCTTGGAGGGCTTCAAGCCATACAACCCCGACAAGTTGACTAGAAGAGAAGAAATTGATAGTCAACTCAACAACACCGCCCTACACATGATTCAAACTAGTGTGGGGACACCGGAATTGCATCGAGTCCGGAACTACACCACCGCCAAGGAAGCTTGGGACGGCTTGGACGCTAGTTGTAACACCCCAACTTTTGCAACCTTGTTTAATTGTCCTTATTGCAAAAATTAGGGGGAACAAAAACTTTTTCTAAAAACTAATTAGATGAATTGCCTTGATTTGTTTGTTGTGATGAATTGCTTTGATCTGCTGCTAGATGAATTATCTTGAATTGCTTGTTGAGTTTTGTCTTGAGCTACCTCAAAGAACAACACTTCTAGTGGCAAAATGAACAACTCACCTAATAAAACACCTATATGACTTAGGAAAAGTTGTTTTCCTTTTTACCACATCAAACTCTCCTTCTGATGGCAACATGAGTGTGCCATCTTGATTTTCTCTTTGTAGTACAAGATGGCTCAATCATCCTTAATTCAAAACTTGGGATCATCTACCCCTCATCACATCCTTCTCTCGTACTCACTCATCCTTGTTGGTTTTGAGGCCATGTCGACCATCTGTGTTGACAGGCTTAAAATGTCCAGACTTTGGCTATTGATCTCTAAGCACCCACAACTGTTATTGTTGACTTCAGTGCATGGATCTCATCTATGCAACATCCTCTTCAACCTCCACGTCCTGCATGTCTCAGCCAATCCTTGCAACTCATATATTCAACTTGATCTGGTATCCTATCCCATGTTCCAACACTAGATCACTTCCTTCCATTTTACCTCTTGCTTTTATTCAAGTTTAATCTTCACAAAACCAAGAGTGGGAATGGTGGGTACATTTTTTAGCCACCATCTACCCTTGAGAACACTTCTCCCTAAATTAGTTTTCTCTCTCAAAAATCCTATTGATTTTTTCCTTCCCTAGTTTTGATCACAAAACTACTTCTAGTTTTACTAAAACTTTTCAAGATATTTCTTCAAGGAAAACAAGGAACTGAAATGGGTTTTGTTTTCTCATCCCATTTCTACCGAGTACTGATTTCTAAAACAATTATTTTCTATCTTGCCTTCTTTTTAACAAAAGGCTTGTTTATGGTACCTATACCATTTCTTGTTTGCTTTAGATTTGAGAAAACTCTACTTCACTTGAGAAAGTAATTAGAACATTTTGAACTCCTATGTTTCAACTAGTTCTCTCAACATTTTCAAATTCCATTCCACTTGAGTTCATTCCCAATTGTCCCTAGACAATTGAGGTGTTTCAAATACTTTATATTCTCTTCCATCATCACCTTGATCTCATAAATTGATGAGTTATGTCAATATATTCATCCTTGTGAGTATATGGATACTTCACTCACCTTCTCTCTTAACCTTGCTCTATCATTGACTAAACCACCATCACCATCCCATCTACCTTGGCATGCTCATGCATTGTTGCATGTGGCCAACCCCAATCCTTCAATTTTGAATTCTAATAAAAACTTTTATTCATCAACTATACCTTGGGAACCATCTTCACCCTAAGTTGGTCTCAACCAAAGTGGTGAAGATTATTCTCTTGGCACATGTCACCTTCATACTTTTTTTTATCTATATGTATCTACTCCTATTTTTATCATTATCAAAGTCACTCATTGACATTAGCTTCTCAACATCATGCCTTGAACTATTCACATGAATGTTGTGCATCTCTCTCACATTTCTCTCTTGCTCATGACAAGAAAGGAGCCGGCCATGACTTGAAATTCGGCCAGCCCCTCCTCTTCATTTCCTTCTCTTGCAAGCCTTGCCTCTCAACTACCCCAACAAATAAATGGGCAGCCACCCACCTTAGCCAATCAAAATGGAGGCAGCCACCATCCTCCCTCTATATAAGAGCTTGGCCGGCCACCTCCACTCCCCTTGGCTCATTTCTTTCACACTCCACTCCCTCATACCTCCCTCCCCCTTCCTCCCCACGAGCTGCTGCTCCTCCTTAGCTCCATGGCCTGCCATGGCCATGGAAAGCCACCAAGATGGAGCTCCCCTCCTTCCTCAAGCTTCCCCTCACCATGAGAGCATCCCTCTCACTCTCTTCTCCCCTAATCTTTGATGAGTCCAGCTCACTTTCTCCTTTCTCCTCTCACTAGATTGGATCTTGATGCAGGTGCATGTTGGTCCAAGCATGGAGAAGGTTGAGCTATCCTCAGATCTGAAGTTCTTGAGCAAAGTTCGTCCAAAACCTTGCAGTAATTTCTGTATCTTGCTGTTTCAGATTCTGGTACGAACTTGTAAAATCCGTCAAATCTTGTGTGCAGATCCAAATCGAGTGATTCAAAGTTCCGCAGATAGGTATTGAAAAGATCTACAACTTGGCGTTGGTCTCATCCTCAAATTCGTTACGGATTTTGCATGGTAAATAAAGTTCTGCAAACATGCAGAATCACTGTTTGTTAGATTTCTTCCGTTTTACAAAAGCTTTTTGAGCAAACTCAACTGTGGGTGAAAGCCCTCTCAAGTACCTTCATTTTGGCGTTGGTTTCACTTCGATTGACCTCCTGAAAATGAAATGGTTCACAGATCAAGATCTGGTCAGATCTGACTTTGTCGAATTAAACCAGGAGCTTGGAGAGGAATTTTTGAATGAAACCAACTGGGTAAGAACCACCTATTCAATACCTTTCAGGTGCAGCAGACCTCTTATTTTTATGATTTGTGTATGATTTTTGATGAATTAAACTTGTTCTGTATGTTCTGCAGACATGGCTGTTAGCTTTTAATTCATCAAAAATCCATTTTTGAACCTAATTGAGTGATTCCACTTCTGTAGGATTACTGAATGTTTTCTTAATCATCTCAAACAAGTTTCAAAACTTTATCTGTTCTGAAACTCCATAGTTAAAGCAAATGGTGAAAACATGCAGTAAACTTGTAAATCCATTTGTGAGAGTTTCAGAAATAATTTGAACCCAAATCTAATTGTGTGTGAATCTCTGTTTAAATATCTTTCAAATGCCAGTGGCCTCATATTTTTAGGATTTTTCTACGATTTATGGCTTACAGATCTTGTTTTCTGTACAGTCAGATTCAAATAAATTCCTAAAATTGTAGGTTTAATATTTTTGGGTGATTCCAATTCGGTTAGTCTTGTATTAGTACTGGCTATATAGGAAAAATATTATTAGTCTCTGTTCATACATATTTGTTACTGTTAGTAATGTTTATGTGTGACATACATTGTTGAAGCAAAACTTTTCGGTTTATTTAAAACCCTTGAACAACTCTTTTTAGTAGAGGTGGGCAACCCTTGTTTTATGCTTGCAAACTAAAATCTCTGCAACTTAACATTAGTTCTATTGTTTCACTTGAGTTTTCAAATGGTGTGGTATCTTGCTTGCTTCCTATTATTGTATAGTGTTAAGTGAGCAAACTAAATTAGGAAAACTGATTTCTACGTTTCCAAAAATGTTTGAAATTATGTTGTGAATGTTTGGGATGCCAAACTAATGCACTTGTCCTCTTTATGATGTTATCTACCAGGGGATACTTAGTTGTGCCATGGTGATACCGAGAGAGGCAATTGCTAAGTTATGATACTCTCATACCTTTACTAGGTAAATAAAATGGGTTCTCTTTTAGTTGCTTTGTAGTATCTATAAGTTCTTTGTATGTTAGCCCGTAGTAAGGTGGTTAGCTATTGCTTGTTGATTGTTGAATGTTGCATGCTTGTTATGATTGGTGCAATGTGATTGATTGTGTTCCTTTTATATTTTCCGACGATAGATGCGAACAATTCCGGAGAAGAAGAAGAAGTGGTTCGGACAAGGATTTTATTTATATTGACGGGATTCTTATATTGATGAAGTTGAAGAAGTCCAGGGACAAATAAGCCAAGGCAAGCCATCTTTTGATCTCTGATATGATGTCTCTTTGGATGTCATCTTGTGCTATCAATAGCATCTTGGTTCTATGTGTGATGATCTCCATATTGTTGTCATCTATGCTTGGATGCAAGCATGGTACCTCTAGTAGTTTTATCTTGTCAAGGTCTTGGTAATTGGTTGGGTGTATGGTATCATGGCCATTGCTATCCAACTTGCTTTCTATATTTAGCTTGAATGTGTTCCACCTCGGGACAAGATTCATACTACACCCCCTTCTAGTGTAGATGTATCAATACCATGTTTTTGGTGTATTCTCAAATTGTGATGAGTATGCCTGTTTTCCCTTAATGGTGTTGGTGTTGGTCAATTCTCATCCCTATATATCTATTGATTGGGTTAGATAGCACCAAAAATCTGAAAGTATATTTCCTCTTGTGTTGTCATAATACATGCTTATCTCAAGCAAGTATGATCCACTCCAATACCTCTTTTTCATACCCTCAATGGCGTGATGACCCTCATCTCGGCCATAGTGTTGTATTAGTTCAACTCATGAAACTTTAGATTGGGAACCCCTCAAGGTTTACCTTGTTGTAAATGTTTATGAAAACCTTGGGTGAGGCAATCTTACCCAAGCGTATGGTTTATGAAAGGAAAGGATCTTGACAAAGATGGTTGGAAAGAGGAAGGTGTGTGTGACTTGGGTTTTTGAGAAAAACGACACATGGTTCTTTGTATTCGCCGGAACAACTAAACAGCGCAACCATAGCTACTCCAACGTGGGCACGGGGCTTAACTTGACGTTTGTTCTTCTTAGCATGAGGCACCGCACAACTATACAAGGGTACGGTTACCCCCGAGTCCGGGTTGTCATGGTTGGGACAATAGTATAACGGGAGACCTTCGGGGCTGACCCGTCCGGAAGACACTATGGGTCTCCTGGCTTGGCGGTGGAGCCACGCTCTAGAGGAGGTGAGCTGCCACGGTGCCGGGGAGGTACATACTCCATAGGGTAGGACCTCGTGTTAAGTCGAATGGGCGAAAGGTTATGTTCGGGTATCCGTCGTGGCATATGTTTGTTATGCGGGGATGATGCCCACACGATAGGTATCCGGATAGTTGTGGTGAAAGTGTGCAAACTCTGCAGAGTCAAAACTATTCGAATAGCCGCGTCCGCGGTCATGGACGGTTGGGATGGCCGTTACAGTAGCTGTGTCGAGTTTTGGTTTTGAAAATGATTTCCAAAGGAAATGTGTGTTGGAAGTACCGGAAGGGTACGGGAAAGATGGTGTGCCGACCATGTGGAGATGGTCGAGGAAAATGAAACAAAAGAGGGTGACCCTTCCTAGTGTTTTCATGTAGAGGAAATCTTCTTCAATAGAGATATAGAGATGTCTTAGATAAATTCTTGGAGTATCCCCTTCGATTGAGGAGTTGGGACGCTATCTCCACCAAAAACATCTCTTCTCTTCCACATGCTATATCCACAAGAGAAACTACTCTTCCTCTCTTGTCTTCTTTAGTTAGAATTGTTTTCACCTTCTTGATGGTTTGCGAGTACAATTCAAATGTACTCACGGCTTTGTCCCTGGCTATTTACTTGGCCAGACTTGAAGGAGTTCGACAGATGAAGAAGGAGTTGGCGACGTCTATGCGAGCTAGGAACATCTTCCCAGTCAGTTGCCTGTAGGGTTATGGCAGATGACTTGGGTACTGCGCTGCTGAAGTGATGATGCTACTCTGATGATTAGTTAGGCCCTTCGAGGCTATTATGTATTTATCGGTCATGTGACCATGTTGTAATTTTCTTATTCCGCTTTGTAATTGGATGGTGTAATTTGATATCAGTTCGGTTATGTGTTCACGGCGCACTGATCATGGGATCGTGAACTGTATACATAACAGGGAATTTCGGACAGCTAGTCCGGGGTCCCCACACTAGTTGTATTGGAAGTGAGAGCACAAGGAGGAACAAGTATAATGCTCTTAAGAATAAAGCCGAAGGGTTCATGAGGCTACCGGATGAAGATCATCAAGTCATGTATGGAAGACTTCTCACCGTTGCCGATGCCTTCCGGCTTATTGGTGCCACCCACATCAATGACTCTTGGATCAAGGCGAAGTACATTGAATGCATGATGCCATTTGTACCCATTGATGTCAAGACCCTTGTGGGCAGGGAATGCTATTCCTCTCTCACCTCTCAACAAGTCGTGCACGAGATGCAAGCTCTCAAGGTGCTTGAGGAAACCTCTCATGCATGATTCTCGCAATCGTGCTCTTGGAATGGCAAAAGGTTCCAACCTTGCCTTGGTGGTCAACTCCGGTGAAGAAGTGGTTCCTCAAGAATCTTATAGGGCATCTTGGAGTATGTCCTATCCGGAAGATTTGCAATGCCACTACCATGATCACATGGCCTTCCATGCAAAATCCTTTTGGGTTGATCCCTCCAAGGCCAAGCAAGACAACATAAAGAGGAACAACAAAAGTGGTTTCACTAGCTTTGGTCCAAAGACAAGATCTTGCTACAATTGTGATGACAAGAGTCACTTCATTGCCGAATGCCCCTATGAGAATAGAGAGCTTCATAATGGGAGGCTCATTCCCAAGGACAAGAGCAAAGACTCAAAGGGCAAATATTCAAAAGCCCCCAACAAGAAGTTCTACAACAACAAGACCAAGAAGGGCAAGAGGCCCTCAAGAGTTGTGCTAGTGACAAGGGAAGAATATTCATCCGATGAAGTTGAAAGTTCTAGTGGTGATGAAGATGAAGAAAGCTCAAAGGAATTGGCCGCCATCGTCACCACCAACATACCCTCTTCATCTCTCTTTGAATCTCCCAATGAGAACCCTCCTATCAAGAACGCACATTGCTTCATGGCAAGATCCTCCTTGGACACATCTATTGTGCTATCAACTCAAGAAGAGTATACCTCCGGAGATGATGATGTTGATGATGAAGAAGATGCATCCTCTAATGGATTGGTCGCTCTTGCCTCCCTCACCACTAACTCTTCATCACCAAGTGAATCCCCCAATGAGGTCATCCTTGTGGAGGAAGAAAGTTGCCTCATGGCTAAATCCTCCGAGGTATCATCTCCTAACCCCTCTATTCCTAACATATCTAATGAACTAGGGGTTGATGATGCTAGTCTAAAAGTGAAACAAGAAATGCTAGATTTTGATGATTTCATTCTCAACCTACAAGGTAGCACTAAAAAGCATGTTTCAAACCTCATGATTCGTTTAGCTCAACAAAGTGATATGCTTGAGCAAAAGGGTCAAATAGAGAGAGAAGACTCTCTCGAAATCCATGCTCTTAAAAATGCTCTTGAGGAAAGTCAAGAAACCATAGCTTCTCTTGAAGAGAGGTTAGAAAATATTGAAGATCCTCAAGATGAAATCAACAAGCTCACTAAAGCTAGAGATCTTGCTAGAGCTAAGAATAAAGTGCTTAAAAAGGATAAGGCCCAATTTGAGGTTGATCATGAGAAACTTGTGAAGGATCTAGATGAACTAGACAAAGCTCACAAAGCTTTGATGAGTGAATTCATTCTCCTATCCAAATCCTATGAGCAACTTCAAATTAGGCTTGCTTCATATGATGTGCCTAGTTCCTCTACTCCTCTATGTGATCATGCAAATATTGTTGAGGAAAATGCTAGGTTGAAGGATGAACTTGCTAAGGCCTCCTCTCCCCAAAGTAAACTTTCTTTGGATGATCTTTTGAGTAAGCAAAGATCAAACAATGGGAAGGAGGGCCTTGGTTATAATGCCAAGGCAAAGAAGGCAAACAAGCAAAAGGCCAAGCCCGCGCAAGAGAAGAAGAAAGACGTCACTAATGGTGAAGCCCCCAAGGGCAAAACCATGAATGATGATGATGCGGGAATTACTAACCCTCACTATGTTTTATTTAAAGATTATTATGGTGATGTTTATGCTAAATATGTTGGCCCATATGATGGTTATGTTGCTTGGTCTATTTGGGTCCCAAAGACCCTTGTTGCTAACAAAAGAGGACCCATTGCGAAATGGGTACCTAAATCCAAGAATTGATCTCATGTAGGACTATGCCGCGGAGGTTCAAAATGGGTACTTGATAGTGGATGTACAAGTCATATGACCGGCGGCAAGAACCTCGTCAAGGAGTTGAGGCCTAACATTAATGATATCACCGTATCCTTTGGCGATAATTCTACATCCGAGGTATTGGGTTTTGGCAAGGTTGTGGTTGCACACAACATTACTCTTGTGGATGTCATGCTTGTCAAAAACCTTGGTTACAATTTGCTTTCCGTTTCCGCCCTTGGCAAGATGGGTTTCACCGTCTTTATTGATAATGATATTGTGGTCCTCTTGTGGAGCAAGACTCTAAAAGTCGCATTCGTTGGGTATCGCGAACACAACTTGTATGTGGTGGACTTTTCGGGGACCACTGATACGTCTCCAACGTATCGATAATTTCTTGTGTTCCATGCCACATTATTGATGTTATCTACATGTTTTATGCACACTTTATGTCATATTCGTGCATTTTCTGGAACTAACCTATTAACAAGATGCCGAAGTGCCGCTTGCTGTTTTCTGCTGTTTTTGGTTTCAGAAATCCTAGTAAAGAAATATTCTCGGAATTGGACGAAATAAAAGCCCGGAGGCCTATTTTCTCACGAAGCTTCCGGAAGACCGAAGACGAGACGAAGAGGGGCCACGAGGGGGCCACACCCTAGGGCGGCGCGGCCCCCTTGGCCGCGCGGCCCTGTGGTGTGGGGCCCTCGTGCCGCCTCTTGACCTACCCTTCCGCCTACTTAAAGCCTCCGTGACGAAACCCCCAGGACCGAGAGCCACGATACGGAAAACCTTACTGAGACGCCGTCGCCGCCGATCCCATCTCGGGGGATCCCGGAGATCGCCTCCGGCACCCTCGCCGGAGAGGGGAATCATCTCCCGGAGGACTCTACACCGCCATGGTCGCCTCCGGAGTGATGAGTGAGTAGTCTACCCCTGGACTATGGGTCCATAGCAGTAGCTAGATGGTTGTCTTCTCCCCATTGTGCTATCATTGTCGGATCTTGTGAGCTGCCTATCATGATCAAGATCATCTATATGTAATTCTATATGTTGCGTTTGTTGGGATCCGATGAATAGAGAATACTTGTTATGTTGATTATCAAAGTTATGCTTATGTGTTGTTTAAGATCTTGCATGCTCTCTGTTATTAGTAGATGCTCTGGCCAAGTAGATGCTTTTAACTCCAATCGGGAGTACTTATGCTCGATAGTGGGTTCATGCCTGCATTGACACCTGGGACAGTGACATAAAGTTCTAAGGTTGTGTTGTGCTGTTGCCACTAGGGATAAAACATTGATGCTATGTCTAAGGATGTAGTTGTTGATTACATTACGCACCATACTTAATGCAATTGTCTGTTGCTTTGCAACTTAATACTGGAGGGGGTTCGGATGATAACCCGAAGGTGGACTTTTTAGGCATAGATGCAGTTGGATGGCGGTCTATGTACTTTGTCGTAATGCCCAATTAAATCTCACTATACTCATCATGATATGTATGTGCATTGTCATGCTCTCTTTATTTGTAAATTGCCCAACTGTAATTTGTTCACCCAACATGTTGTTCGTCTTATGGGAGAGACACCTCTAGTGAACTGTGGACCCCGGTCCAATTCTCTTTACTCGAAATACAATCTATCGCAATACTTGTTTTTACTGTTTTCTCTGCAAACAATCATCTTCCACACAATACGGTTAATCCTTTGTTACAGCAAGCCGGTGAGATTGACAACCTCACTCGTTTCGTTGGGGCAAAGTACTTTGGTTGTGTTGTGCAGGTTCCACGTTGGCGCCGGAATCCCCGGTGTTGCGCCGCACTACATCTCGCCGCCATCAACCTTCAACGTGCTTCTTGGCTCCTCCTGGTTCGATAAACCTTGGTTTCTTTCTGAGGGAAAACTTGCTGCTGTGCGCATCATACCATCCTCTTGGGGTTGCCCAACGAACGTGTGAAATACACGCCATCAAGCTCTTTTTCTGGCGCCGTTGCCGGGGAGATCAAGACACGCTGCAAGGGGAGTCTCCACTTCTCAATCTCTTTACTTTGTTTTTGTCTTGCTTTATTTTATTTACTACTTTGTTTGCTGCACTAAATCAAAATACAAAAAAATTAGTTGCTAGTTTTACTTTATTTTGCTATCTTGTTTGCTATATCGAAAACACAAAAAAATTTAGTTTACTTGCATTTACTTTATCTAGTTTGCTTTAATTACTGTTGCTAAAATGGCCAACCCTGAAAATACTAAGTTGTGTGATTTCACTAGCACAAATACTAATGATTTCTTATGCACACCTATTGCTCCACCTGCTACTACAGCAGAATTCTTTGAAATTAAACCTGCTTTACTGAATCTTATTAAACTAAAATTGTTCCCTTTCTCATTAAGAGGAAGAGCTAAAGATTGGTTGCTATCTCTGCCTAAGAATAGTATTGATTCATGGACTAAATGCAAGGATGCTTTTATTGGTAGATATTATCCCCCTGCTAAAATTATATCTTTGAGGAGTAGCATAATGAATTTTAAACAATTAGATACTGAACATGTTGCTCAAGCTTGGGAAAGAATGAAATCTCTAGTTAAAAATTGCCCAACCCATGGACCGACTACTTGGATGATCATCCAAACCTTCTATGCAGGACTAAATTTTTCTTCACGGAATTTATTGGATTCAGCTGCTGGAGGTACCTTTATGTCCATCACTCTTGGTGAAGCAACAAGGCTTCTTGATAATATGATGATCAACTACTCTGAATGGCACACGGAAAGAGCTCCACAAGGTAAGAAGGTAAATTCCGTTGAGGAATCCTCTTCCTTGAATGATAAGGTTGATGCTATTATGTCTATGCTTGTGAATGATAGGACTAATATTGATCCTAATAATGTTCCATTAGCTTCATTGGTTACACAAGAAGAACATGTTGATGTAAACTTCATTAAAAATAATAATTTCAACAACAATGCTTACCGGAACAATTCTAGTAACAACTATAGGCCATATCCTTATAATAATGGCAACGGCTATGGTAATTCTTATGGAAATTCTTACAACAATAATAGGAATTCACCCCCTGGACTTGAAGCCATGCTTAAAGAATTTATTAGTACACAAACTGCTTTTAACAAATCTGTTGAAGAAAAGCTTGGGAAAATTGATATACTTGCTTCTAAAGTCGATAGTCTTGCTGCTGATGTTGATCTTTTGAAATCAAAAGTTTTGCCTAATGAGAATTATCATAATAAAATTGTTACTACAGCAAATGCCATTCAAGTTAGAATTAATGAGAATATAAGATTAATGGCTGAACTGCGTGCTAGGTGGGATAGAGAAGAAAATGAAAAACTAGCTAAAGAGAAGAATATAGCTAATGTTTGGACTATTACCACCACTAGTAATGCTAATGCTACACATGTTGCTGCACCTCCTACTCATACTAATAAAAGAATTGGTGTTAGCAATGTTTCCACTTCTAATGCAAAGCGCGAAAAACTGCTCGAAACCGCTAAAACCGCTGAAACCGCTCGTGATAAAGCCGCTGAAATTTTTTCCAACATTGGGGATGATGATCCCATTGCTTTAGATTATAATGGTTTGAATTTTGATGATTGCCACATCTCTGAAGTTATAAAGTTCTTGCAAAAACTTGCTAAAAGTCCTAATGCTAGTGCTATAAATTTGGCTTTCACGCATCATATTACAAATGCTCTCATAAAAGCTAGAGAAGAGAAACTAGAGCGCGAAGCCTCTATTCCTAAAAAGCTAGAAGATGGTTGGGAGCCCATCATTAATATGAAGGTTAAAGATTTTGATTGCAATGCTTTATGTGATCTTGGTGCAAGTATTTCTGTTATGCCTAAGAAAATTTATAATATGCTTGACTTGCCGCCGCTGAAAAATTGTTATTTGGATGTTAATCTTGCTGATCATTCTATAAAGAAACCTTTGGGTAAAGTTGATAATGTTCGCATTACCGTTAACAATAATCTTGTTCCCGTTGATTTTGTTGTCTTGGATATTGAATGCAATGCATCTTGTCCAATTATATTGGGAAGACCTTTTCTTCGAACTCGTTGGTGCTATTATTGATATGAGGGAAGGTAATATAAAATATCAATTTCCTCTCAAGAAAGGTATGGAACACTTCCCTAGAAAGAGAATAAAGGTACCTTATGATTCTATTATTAGAACAAATTATGATGTTGATGCTTCATCTCTTGATGTTACTTGATATACACTTTCTGCGCCTAGCTGAAAGGCGTTAAAGAAAAGCGCTTATGGGAGACAACCCATGTTTTTACCTACATTACTTTGTTTTTATTTTGAGTCTTGGAAGTTGTTTACTACTGTAGCAACCTATCCTTATCTTAGTTTTGAGTTTTGTTGTGCCAAGTTAAGCCGTTGATAGAAAAGTAAGTACTAGATTTGGATTACTGCGCAGTTCCAGATTTCTTTGCTGTCACGAATCTGGGTCTATCTCCCTGTAGGTAGCTCAGAAAATTACGCCAATTTACGAGCATGATCCTCAGATATGTACGCAACTTTCATTCAATTTGAGCATTTTCGTTTGAGCAAGTCTGGTGCCATTTTAAAATTCGTCAATACGAACTGTTCTGTTTTGACAGATTCTGCCTTTTATTTCGCATTGCCTCTTTCGCTATGTTGGATGAATTTCTTTGATCCACTAATGTCCAGTAGCATTATGCAATGTCCAGAAGTGTTAAGAATGATTGTGTCACCTCTGAATATGTCAATTTATATTGTGCACTAACCCTCTAATGAGTTGTTTCGAGTTTGGTGTGGAGGAAGTTTTCAAGGGTCAAGAGAGGAGTATGATGCAACGTGATCAAGGAGAGTGAAAGCTCTAAGCTTGGGGATGCACCCGGTGGTTCACCCCTGCATATATCAAGAAGACTCAAGCGTCTAAGCTTGGGGATGCCCAAGGCATCCCCTTCTTCATCAACAAATTATCGGGTTCCTCCCCCGAAACTACATTTTTATTCGGCCACATCTTATGTGCTTTTTCTTGGAGCGTCGGTTTGTTTTTATTTTTGTTTTGTTTGAATAAAATGGATCCTAGCATTCACTTTATGGGAGAGATACACACTCCGCTGTAGCATATGGACAAATATGTCCTTGGTTTCTACTCATAGTATTCATGGCGAAGTTTCTCCTTCGTTAAATTGTTATATGGTTGGAATTGGAAAATGATACATGTAGTAATTGCTAAAAATGTCTTGGGTAATGTGATACTTGGCAATTGTTGTGCTCATGTTTAAGCTCTTGCATCATATGCTTTGCACCCATTAATGAAGAAATACATAGAGCATGCTAAAATTTGGTTTGCATATTTGGTTTCTCTAAGGTCTAGATAATTTCTAGTTTTGAGTTTGAACAACAAGGAAGACGGTGTAGAGTCTTATAATGTTTTCAATATGTCTTTTATGTGAGTTTTGCTGCACCGGTCCATCCTTGTGTTTGTTTCAAATAGCCTTGCTAGCCTAAACCTTGTATCGAGAGGGAATACTTCTCATGCATCCAAAATACTTGAGCCAACCACTATGCCATTTGTGTCCACCATACCTACCTACTACATGGTATTTTCCCGCCATTCCAAAGTAAATTGCTTGAGTGCTACCTTTAAAATTCCATCATTCACCTTTGCAATATATAGCTCATGGGACAAATAGCTTAAAAACTATTGTGGTATTGAATATGTAATTATGCACTTTATCTCTTATTAAGTTGCTTGTTGTGCGATAACCATGTTTATCGGGGAACGCCATCAACTCATTGTTGAATTTCATGTGAGTTGCTATGCATGTTCGTCTTGTCCGAAGTAAGGGCGATCTACACCGAGTTGAATGGTTTGAGCATGCATATTGTGAGAGAAGAGCATTGGGCCGCTAACTAAAGCCATGATCCATGGTGGAAGTTTCAGTTTTGGACAAACATCCTCAAATCTCTAATGAGAAAAGAATTAATTGTTGTCAAATGCTTAAAGCATTAAAAGAGGAGTCCATTATCTGTTGTCTATGTTGTCCCGGTATGGATGTCTAAGTTGAGAATAATCAAAAGCGAGAAATCCAAATGCGAGCTTTCTCCTTAGACCTTTGTACAGAGCGGCATAGAGGTACCCCTTTGTGAAACTTGGTTAAAGCATATGTATTGCGGTGATAATCCAGGTAGTCCAAGCTAATTAGGACAAGGTGCGAGCACTATTAGTACACTATGCATGAGGCTTGCAACTTATAAGATATAATTTACATGATGCATATGCTTTATTACTACCGTTGACAAAATTGTTTCATGTTTTCAAAATCAAAGCTCTAGCACAAATATAGCAATCGATGCTTTTCCTCTATGAGGACCATTCTTTTACTTTCAATGTTGAGTCAGTTCACCTATTTCTATCCACCTCAAGAAGCAAACACTTGTGTGAACTGTGCATTGATTCCTACATACTTGCTTATTGCACTTATTATATTACTCTATGTTGACAATATCCATGAGATATACATGTTACAAGTTGAAAGCAACCGCTGAAACTTAATCTTCTTTTGTGTTGCTTCAATACCTTTACTTTGAATTATTGCTTTATGAGTTAACTCTTATGCAAGACTTATTGATGCTTGTCTTGAAGTACTATTCATGAAAAGTCTTTGCTTTATGATTCACTTGTTTACTCATGTCATACACATTGTTTTGATCGCTGCATTCTTTACATATGCTTTACAAATAGTATGATCAAGATTATGATGGCATGTCACTCCAGAAATTATCTTTATTATCGTTTTACCTGCTCGGGACGAGCAGAACTAAGCTTGGGGATGCTGATACGTCTCCAACGTATCGATAATTTCTTGTGTTCCATGCCACATTATTGATGTTATCTACATGTTTTATGCACACTTTATGTCATATTCGTGCATTTTCTCGGAACTAACCTATTAACAAGATGCCGAAGTGCCGCTGTCGTTTTCTCGCTGTTTTTGGTTTCAGAAATCCTAGTAAAGAAATATTCTCGGAATTGGACGAAATAAAAGCCCGGAGGCCTATTTTCTCACGAAGCTTCCGGAAGACCGAAGACGAGACGAAGAGGGGCCACGAGGGGGCCACACCCTAGGGCGGCGCGCCCCCCTTGGCCGCGCGGCCCCGTGGTGTGGGGCCCTCGTGCCGCCTCTTGACCTACCCTTCCGCCTACTTAAAGCCTCCGTGACGAAACCCCCAGCACCGAGAGCCACGATACGGAAAACCTTACCGAGACGCCGTCGCCGCCGATCCCATCTCGGGGATCCTCGGAGATCGCCTCCGGCACCCTGCCGGAGAGGGGAATCATCTCCCGGAGGACTCTACACCGCCATGGTCGCCTCCGGAGTGATGAGTGAGTAGTCTACCCCTGGACTATGGGTCCATAGCAGTAGCTAGATGGTTGTCTTCTCCCCATTGTGCTATCATTGTCGGATCTTGTGAGCTGCCTATCATGATCAAGATCATCTATATGTAATTCTATATGTTGCGTTTGTTGGGATCCGATGAATAGAGAATACTTGTTATGTTGATTATCAAAGTTATGCTTATGTGTTGTTTAAGATCTTGCATGCTCTCCGTTATTAGTAGATGCTCGGCCAAGTAGATGCTTTTAACTCCAAGAGGGAGTACTTATGCTCGATAGTGGGTTCATGCCTCGCATTGACACCGGGACAAGTGACGTAAAGTTCTAAGGTTGTGTTGTGTTGTTGCCACTAGGGATAAAACATTGATGCTATGTCTAAGGATGTAGTTGTTGATTACATTACGCACCATACTTAATGCAATTGTCCGTTGCTTTGCAACTTAATACCGGAGGGGTTCGGATGATAACCTCGAAGGTGGACTTTTTAGGCATAGATGCAGTTGGATGGCGGTCTATGTACTTTTTCGTAATGCCCAATTAAATCTCACTATACTCATCATGATATGTATGTGCATTGTCATGCTCTCTTTATTTGTAAATTGCCCAACTGTAATTTGTTCACCCAACATGCTCGTTCGTCTTATGGGAGAGACACCTCTAGTGAACTGTGGACCCCGGTCCAATTCTCTTTACTCGAAATACAATCTATCGCAATACTTGTTTTTACTGTTTTCTCTGCAAACAATCATCTTCCACACAATACGGTTAATCCTTTGTTACAGCAAGCCGGTGAGATTGACAACCTCACTGTTTCGTTGGGGCAAAGTACTTTGGTTGTGTTGTGCAGGTTCCACGTTGGCGCCGGAATCCCCGGTGTTGCGCCGCACTACATCTCGCCGCCATCAACCTTCAACGTGCTTCTTGGCTCCTCCTGGTTCGATAAACCTTGGTTTCTTTCTGAGGGAAAACTTGCTGCTGTGCGCATCATACCTTCCTCTTGGGGTTGCCCAACGAACGTGTGAAATACACGCCATCAACCACCACATCAAGTGCGATGTTCCTATTCGGAAAGGCGGACGTGGGTTGGTTGTGGCACCCGCCGCCTAGCCCATGTCAACATGAGAACTTTGCAAAGTCTTCACAAGGGGAACCATATTGTGGGACTAATGGAAAATGTGTCTTTTGCCAAAGATCGTGTTTGTAGGGCTTGTGTTGGAGGCAAAATGCATGACTCTCCGCATCCAAGCAAGACCATTATCTCTTCCAAGAGGATCTTGGAGCTCCTTCATGTGGATCTCTTTGGTCCCGTTACTCATGCAAGTCTTGGTGCGAAGAAACATTTCTTGGTGATTGTCGATGACTACTCAAGATACACTTGGGTCTACTTTCTCAAGACAAAAGATGAGACTCAACAAATATTCATTGACTTTGCTACCGAGGTGCAACGCCAACACAACCTCCTCATTATGGCAATAAGAAGTGACAACGGCTCCGAGTTCAAGAACTACACACTCAATGATTTTCTTAGTGATGAGGGGATTCGTCATCAATATTCCGCTGCTTACACCCCTCAACAAAATGGTGTTGCGGAGAGGAAGAACCGGACTCTTATGGATATGGCAAGGTCTATTATGGCGGAGTATAAATCCCGCTATAACTTTTGGGCCGAAGCCATCTCCACCGCTTGTCACTCCTCCAACCGGCTCTATCTCCGCAAGGGCTTGAACAAGACTCCATATGAAATACTCACCGGGAACAAGCCAAATATCTCATACTTCAAGGTGTTCGGGTGTAAGTGTTTGTTATCACCATAATTTGACCGAGTCAGAGGTGGGCCGCGATCAAGATGGAGTTTGAAGAATATACATGGAAGAAGTACATGAATCGGCCTTTTATACCAAGTTGGGCTAAATTGCCCGTGTATCTGTAACATATTAGGATACGTGTCGATTAGGAGATAGAGTTTGGCCCGTGCACGGTTTAGTGCACGCCCACATTAGAAAGTCCCCTGGACTATAAATATGTATCTAGGGTTTATGGAATAAACAACAACCAACGTTCAACACAAACAAATCTCGGCGCATCGCCAACTCCTTCGTCTCGAGGGTTTCTACCGGTAAGCACCATGCTGCCTAGATCACATCTTGCGATCTAGGCAGCGTAATGCCTATCCCCGTTGTTCATGCGTTGCTCGTGCTGAAGCCTTTTTGATGGCGAGCAACGTAGTTATCTTAGATATGTTAGGGTTAGCATTGTTCTTCGTGTAATATGCTATCGTAGTGCGACCCTTGCATGTCTAGCCGCCCTTACACCTATCTTAGGTGTAGGGGCGGCACCCCGCTTGATCATTATTTAGTAGATTCGATCCGTTACGGTTGCTCCTTGATTCTTCGAGGATTAGTTTAATATCCGCAATAGTTAGGCCTTACAAAGGGTTGGAGGATCCAGCGGCGTGTAGGGTGTAGTTTGCTAGCCCTAGACAGGACGTTCCGAGGATCAACCTCGTGTTGGTTTTTAGGCCCTGTCTAGGATTGGCTTACGATCACCGTACGCGAGCGCGAGGCCCAATCGTGAGTAGGATGATCCGATTATACGGTGAAAACCCTAAATCATCGTAGATCACTTCAGCTTTATCTTGATCAAGCAGGACCACCATATATTCGGACACCTTGTACGAATCATGGGTGGATCGGCTCTTTGAGCCGATTCACGGGATAACCTGAGAGCCGATCGAGGCTCGTATTTAACGTTTACGTGTGTGCCCTGCAGGAAACTAAGCGAGGCATCATCCACACCTTCCTGACCAGGTATAGGTCAGGTGGCACGCCCTTGCGACAGCATCGGGCGCGTGACCAGAAGGCTTTGCGGGCCGTCGCTCAGAGGGACTGGGGCCAGCCGCAGCCCTAGTTGTTCCCGGCTCTCCTGTGTTGCCAGTCGTTGCTCGACGGTGGGTTTCTGACGCCAACACATTCTGGCACGCCCGGTGGGACCATCTTCGACATCCACCGCATCGCCATCTACATCTGAGATGGCGGAAAGCACTCCGGTCAAGTATGAGGACCTGACTGACGAGCTCAAGAAGAAGCATGACGAGATCAAGGCGGTCCTCGAAGCCGAACTCATCGGCTCTTTCCACAGAACCCGCTCCCATGGCGTCAGGTGGAAGGGGTTCTCACCTGAAGGCGCACTCGATGGAGTGGACCTGTCCGCTCCGTCAGAAGAACGCACCAGGTCGCTGCGCCAGGAGATCAACTACATGGTGGCTCATTCGCTGCACCGCCACTCTGAAAGCCTGGTGAACACCTTGGAGCGTGTCGCTCTGCGCGTGGTCCAGGAAATCATGAGCCGCCGGTATTCTCCGTCGGGACCAGCTCTGGGGACTTTCACGGGAGAGATGCCACTCCAGTCCCATCCACCGCTGCCGCTCGCATGGGCAGCACCAGGAGTGCCGAACTCATCGGCATACGTCGTCTACAAAATTGGTGGTGATCCTAGTGACTACCAATTCCTACCTGAGGCGCCCAAGGAGATCCCGCACGGATACGCGTGCGCATACATACCAGACGGCAGCACCTGGGCACTCTCGAACCAGGCTGCGATAGCAGGGGCCTCTGGAACAGAAGGAGGAACGTCAGGAGCAGATCTTGAGAAGCAAGCGTGGCTAGCTAAGTACGCCACTCCGACGAACCTCCAGAGCCCAGCTCCTGCAGTTGGCTCAGAACTCGAAAAGCAAGCATGGCTGGCCAAGTATGCCACCCCTGCGAATCTTCAGGGTCCATCGCCCTCGGCCATCACCGCGGATGAGATTTGTACGATCCTAAAAGACCAGTTCGGCATGATGCCGAAAAGGAGGGCAATCGGCTATACCAAGCCGTACCCCAACGAGTACGAATTGATTCCGCTACCTCACAAATATCGGCTCCCTGACTTTACAAAGTTTAGTGGATCGGATGGTTCCAGCTCCATCGAGCATGTGAGCCGATATTTGCCACAGCTGGGCACTATCTCAGCGTCAGACGAGCTGCGGGTGAGGTTCTTCGCACAGTCCCTCACAGGATCGGCTTTCGGGTGGTACACATCGCTGCCACCGAACTCACTCCGGACTTGGAAGCAGTTGGAAGAGCAATTCCACCTTCAGTATCACTCAGAAGCTTCCGAGGCTGGTATTGCCGATCTTGCACAAGTACGACAGAAGCGCGGGGAAACCGTGGCAGAATACATCCAGCGCTTCAGGACCATTAGGAACCGATGCTATTCGGTTCACGTAAGTGAAAAAGAAGCAGTCGAGTTGGCGGTGGTGGGTCTCTCATCATCTATCAAGGACGTGGCCTCCCAAGCAGACTACCCTTCGTTGGCGCACATGGTGCAGAAGCTGTCAGCATATGAACAGCGCTACCCGGATGTTTACCAGGATAAATTCAAGCGTGCGGTGGCCCTGGTTGAGGCAGACGAAGATGAAGGTGCTATGGGAGACCAGGAGGTAGCAGTGGCTGAATGGACTCGGACGACAAACCCCGTGTCCTGTAAGTGGGTGAAGCCACAAGTTCCTCCGAAAGGGTTCGACTTCGACGTGACCAAAGCTGAGCAGATTTTCGACCTCTTACTCGCGGAGAAGCAGCTGAAGGTACCCGAAGGCCACAAGATCCCCACGGTGCAGGAGCTGAACGGAAAGCCATACTGCAAATGGCATAACACGTTCTCCCACACCACCAACGACTGCAGGGTGTGGCATCAGCAGATCCAAATGGCGATAGAAAAAGGACGGCTAATTTTTAACCAGTACGCCATGAAGGTCGACACGCACCCTTTCCCCGCCGTTAACATGGTGGAGTATACTTACCATGGAGGGTGCCAGCCAGATTTCTCGTGCAATATCAATATGGTTAGACCTGGGCACCACTCTGGTAAGGACGAAGATGAGGGCAGCTGCTCTCATAGCAAAGACACAGAGGAAGTCGCTCCAAGCGATCGGCTCCGCCAAGATGGCAAACGCTACGTCACAGAGGGAGAAGTGAGGAACATAAGATATCAGCGACCTCTCTCTGATCACCTCCTCAACAAGTATGTGAGTCAGTATGACCAACGCCGACGATCTGGCGAGGATGATGAAAGAGATCGTCTGGCTAGGGAAGCCAGAAGACATCGTCGGCACGATCGCGATGAGGAGGACCACGAGCGCCGTGCTAAGGAGAAGTCAAGGGAGCGAGACGACGTGGACAGGCACTGGGACTGCCCTTTCTTCAGACACTGCTGGGATTCAGGAATGAGCCGATTGCCTACAATCGGCAATTTCCCAGAATGCAACCAGAAGAAGAAGGAGGCAGCCAACGTGTCTGTGTTCAAGCGCCTAGGGCCTCTCCCGCCACAAATTAAACGCGCTGAGTCACCTCGGTTGGAAGATCTTGAGGATTCCGAAGACGAGGGAGAAGAAGAAGACAGGTACCACCGGCCAAGGTGGTGCCCTGATGGACTCAGCCGTTCCCAAAAGCGCAGGGTTCAGCGATTGCGCGGCCTGGAGGAAGCCGAAAGGTTATACTTGCATACGCTAAGGAAGGCACGACCTGATCTGGCTGCGAAAGTTCAGCGAACCCTGGATGAAGAGGGTTGTCCACGGAGAATGGAGTGGCGCCCCAAGTAAAGGAAAGCCGATGATGAGACATCGGCTGGCACAAACATGGTGCTCGTCCTACCGACGAAGCTTAGTGCTCCACGATTACACGGTGCACTCAAGGTGGACGACAGCAAGCGCACCAACATGATAAAGTCAGAGATTGGGCTGGTCTTATCCACCGGCCTGACCGAGTAGCAAGAACAAAACAATGAGCAAGTATGGTGAGGCTGATCCTTGTGATCGGCCACAAAAGTTTATGGAGGAACACTACAAAACCTTCATCGAACAAGCAACGTGGACGCCGATCCCAGCAATCGGCCAAAATTATCCTCACCATCCGTCCTGCCTTGGTTCAACGCCAATCTAATAGGCGATGGATTTACGTCGGCTGATGAGCTGGAGGAAGTGCACAATGGTCCTAACAGAGCCGACGTTCACATAGAGTGCCTTGGCTAATCATAGAGCCGATTTCAGCAGTTACCTGGCAGAATCGGCTCGGGGGGCACCTACATGGATGAAACACGAGGATATGCAGCAGAAGTGTCTTCCTGATACCCAGCAGTTCAAGATATCCTCCGATGACGGGTATTGAAGTAGTATGGGTCCGACACATAAATCGGCCGTAAAAATTCAAATTTTTTTTAAAGCACAGCCGATGCAGCAGACATCGACTCCAGAGGTACAACTGTTATACGAAGAGGGTCAATGGAGCAGCCGCCTGGACGTGCAGATCAGGTCAAGGATGGATTGCATTAGATCCGCCAAAGGAAGGGAGACGATCTGACCAGCAAGGCGCAAGAAGCGGACTGAAGGAGCTCGGGGGGCAGCTCGCCCTGAAGGTTCTCTGCTCCTGGGAGCCGATTTCTGTTAAAATCGGCTGGCTTTGCGTTATGACGTGAGACCAATGGCGGCACATTTGGTTGATCCATTACCGTTCTCGCCTTGACTGAGGCTCGGGGGGCAGCTGGCCTGGTGGATACTCTGTTTTGAAAAGCCGATTAGGTGGCCATCGGCTAGTCCTGAGCCGCGATTTTTGTCAAGAGATTGCAGTCACCCTGTGGTCGAAGAAAGGAAGGGCGGATTATGAGAGACTGATGCGTTGCCATCGGCTCATTGAGGATCGGTTTAAAAAAATCGGCAAAATCAAATTGGGAAAACTTCTTCATTAATAAAGAGGATTTCTTACAAAGGAAGAACCGATTGCTCAAAGAAGGGTCTATTGACCAGTCTATTACTGCTAGGCCTACACTAGTAGATCCTAATCTATGGGCCATCGCTGCTCTCGTCGTCATCCTCGGAACTCTCATCGGCACTGCTGCCGGTGGGCTCTTCGTCGCTACTCCCGTAGCCTTCTACGGGAGCTTCATCCCCCTCTTCATCGTCGCTGCTGTTGTCGTCCCACCACATGCGGAGGCGTTTCGCTGGTGGGTAGCCCTCGAGGGAGTCGTCGTCGTCGTCATCGTCTTCCTCTTCCTCTTCTTCAGAGGTAGGACAGCCATCCCAGGGGAACCGGTCGTCCTCGCTCTCCGACTCCAGTTCCCCGTCGGCAAGGAACTGAAGGTCTTCATCCCCGCTGGTCAGGGACTGGTCGTCTTCGGACCAGATGGAAGAGGCGTGGTCTTCCAGGTGCCATGCTTCTGGGGCGCGGATGTCCGGCGGCGTCTCGCGGGAGGAGGAGGACCCATAGGAAAGCTCGGAGGAGGAGGAGGAGGAGGAGGAAGAAGACATGGTGGCACAGGATGGTTTTTTGGGTGCTAATGCGAGGAGGACGAAGGAGGGGCAAGCTGTTTAGAACGGTTAAATAAAAGGGATATGAGAGAGATTCAATGCCACATCAGTTTCCGAGGAGATGATGCCCAACAGGAAAATTTTATGGCCACGTGGAGAAGTGGAAGGGGCAAGGCATCATGATGAAGGATTCTGCGGCGGTTTCTGCTCTGCCACGACATGACCCGACGAAAGAAAAGCGTAATGATTTTGGAAATGTCATTTCCAAAACCAGGGGGGCATGTGTTATCACCAGAATTTGACCGAGTCAGAGGTGGGCCGCGATCAAGATGGAGTTTGAAGAATATACATGGAAGAAGTACATGAATCGGCCTTTTATACCAAGTTGGGCTAAATTGCCCATGTATCTGTAACATATTAGGATACGTGTCGATTAGGAGATAGAGTTTGGCCCGTGCACGGTTTAGTGCACGCCCACATTAGAAAGTCCCCTGGACTATAAATATGTATCTAGGGTTTATGGAATAAACAACAACCAACGTTCAACACAAACAAATCTCGGCGCATCGCCAACTCCTTCGTCTCGAGGGTTTCTACCGGTAAGCACCATGCTGCCTAGATCGCATCTTGCGATCTAGGCAGCGTAATGCCTATCCCCGTTGTTCATGCGTTGCTCGTGCTCGAAGCCTTTTTGATGGCGAGCAACGTAGTTATCTTAGATATGTTAGGGTTAGCATTGTTCTTCGTGTAATATGCTATCGTAGTGCGACCCTTGCATGTCTAGCCGCCCTTACACCTATCTTAGGTGTAGGGGCGGCACCCCGCTTGATCATTATTTAGTAGATTCGATCCGTTACGGTTGCTCCTTGATTCTTCAAGGATTAGTTTAATATCCGCAATAGTTAGGCCTTACAAAGGGTTGGAGGATCCAGCGGCGTGTAGGGTGTAGTTTGCTAGCCCTAGACAGGACGTTCCGAGGATCAACCTCGTGTTGGTTTTTAGGCCCTGTCTAGGATTGGCTTACGATCACCGTACGCGAGCGCGAGGCCCAATCGTGATTAGGATGATCCGATTATGCGGTGAAAACCCTAAATCGTCGTAGATCACTTCAGCTTTATCTTGATCAAGCAGGACCACCATATATTCGGACACCTTGTACGAATCATGGGTGGATCGGCTCTTTGAGCCGATTCACGGGATAACTCGAGAGCCGATCGAGGCTCGTATTTAACGTTTACGTGTGTGCCCTGCAGGAAACTAAGCGAGGCATCATCCACACCTTCCCGACCAGGTATAGGTCGGGTGGCATGCCCTTGCGACGACATCGGGCGCGTGACCGGAAGGCTTTGCGGGCCGTCGCTCGGAGGGACCGGGGCCAGCCGCAGCCCTAGTTGTTCCCGGCTCTCTTGTGTTGCCGGTCGTTGCTCGACGGTGGGTTTCGACGCCAACGAAGACCGAAGGGGAAAGGAAGTGGGGCCACGAGGCGCCGACACCGCCAGGGCGGCGCGGCCCCGGCCCCCGGCCGCGCCCAGCCCGGGCGTGTGTGGGCCCCCGTGGCCCCCCGCGTTGCCCTTCCGCCCACGAAAGCTCCGTCGCGAAACCCCCGCACCGAGAGCCACGATACGGAAAACCCATCGAGGCGCCGCCGCCGCCAATCCCATCTCGGGATTCAGAGATCAGGCCGCGCACTCGCCGGGAGAGGGATCACCGCAGGACTCTTCACCGCCATGGTCGCTCCGGAGTTGATGAGTGAGTAGTCTTACTGACTATGGGTCCATAGCAAGAGAGCTAGATGGTCGTCTTCTCCTCATGTGCTTCATTGTTTGATCTTGTGAGTTGCCTAACATGATCAAGATCATCTATCCAGTAATGCTATATGTTGTGTTTGTCGGGATCCGATGGATAGAGAATACTATGTTATGTTGATTATCAATCTATTACCTATGTGTTGTTTATGATCTGCATGCTCTCCGTTATTAGTAGAGGCTCTGGCCAAGTTTTTACTCTTAACTCCAAGAGGAGTATTTATGCTCGATAGTGGGTTCATGCCTCCATTAAATCCGACAAGGATCAGTAAAGTTCTAAGGTTGTGGATGTGCCGTTGCCACTAGGGATAAAACATTGATGCTATGTCCGAGGATGTAGTTATTGATTACATTACGCACCATACTTAATGCAATTGTCCGTTGTTTTGCAACTTATCACCGGAAGGGGTTCGGATGATGCACCGAAGGTGGACTTTTAGGCATGTAGATGGCGTCGGATAGCGGTCTATGTACTTTGTCGTAATGCCCACTAATCTCACTATATTTACTTATATCATGTATG
>NC_061509.1:225935245-225991963 GCF_022539505.1 Lolium rigidum
CCTTCGCCATGAACATTAAAAGCTAAGAACACATGTGTTCATATGAACCAGCGGAGCATGTCTCTCTCCCACACAAGCATTTATTCGAGAGAATGAAATAAAAAAACGAAAATAAAAGCACACAGACGCTCCAAGTAAAGTACATAAGATGTGACCGAATAAAAATATAGTTTCAAGAGAAGGAACCTGATAATTTGTCGATGAAGAAGGGGAAGCCTTGGGAATCCCCAAGCTTAGATGCTTGAGTCTTCTTGAAATATGCAGGGATGAACCACGGGGGCATCCCCAAGCGTAGACTCTTCACTCTTCTTGATCATAGTATATCATCCTCCTCTCTTGACCCTTGAAAACTTCCTCCACACCAAACTCAAAGCAAACTCATTAGAGGGTTAGTGCACAATAAAAATTAACATGTTCAGAGGTGACACAATCATTCTTAACACATCTGGACATTGCATAAAGCTACTGGACATTAATGGATCAAAGAAATTCATCCAACATAGCAAAAGAGGCAATGCGAAATAAAAGGCAGAATCTGTCAAAACAGAACAGTCCGTAAAGATGGATTTTATTGAGGCACCAGACTTGCTCAAATGAAAATGCCCAAATTGAATGAAAGTTGCGTACATATCACTCACGTAAATTGGCATAATTTTCTGAGTTACCTACAGAGAATTAGACCCAGATTCGTGACAGCAAGAAATCTGTTTCTGCACAGTAATCCAAATCTAGTATGAACCTTACTATCAAAGACTTTACTTGGCACAACAATGCAACAAAACTAAGATAAGGAGAGGTTGCTACAGTACTAAACAACTTCCAAGACACAAATATAAAACAAAGTACTGTAGCACAATAACACATGGGTTATCTCCCAAGAAGTTCTTTCTTTTTAGCCATTAAGATGGGCTCAGCAGTTTTAATGATGCACTCGCAAGAAATAGTATTCGAAGCAAAAGAGAGCATCAAGAGGCAAATTAAAAACACATTTAAGTCTAACATGCTTCCTATGCATAGGAATCTTGTAAATAAACAAGTTCATGAAGAGCAAAGTAACAAGCATAGGAAGATAAAAGAAGTGTAGCTTCAAAAATTTCAGCACATAGAGAGGTGTTTTAGTAACATGAAACTTTCTACAACCATATTTTCCTCTCTCATAATAACTTTCAGTAGCAACATGAGCAAACTCAACAATATAAATATCACATAAAGCATTCTTATCATGAGTCTCATGCATAAAATTATTACTCTCCACATAAGCATAATCAATTTTATTGGTAATAGTGGGAGCAAATTCAACAAAGTAGCTATCATTATTATTCTCATCAAGTGTAGGAGGCATAGTATAATCACAACAAAATTTACTCTCCATAGTAGGTGGCACCAAAAGACCACTATCATTATAATCATCATAAATAGGAGGCAAAGTATCATCAAAGAAAATTTTCTCCTCAATGCTTGGGGGACTAAAAAGATCATGAAAACCAGCTTCCCCAAGCTTAGAACTTTCTATATCATTATCAACAATGGTGTTCAAAGCGTTCATACTAATATTACTACCGAGCATGCAAATAAGATTTCATAGGTTTTTTAATTTTCGCATCAAACAATCCATGTTTTAAATCAGGAAATAGAATAAGAAGCTCATTCTTGTCCATTATGCCAAACTAGTGTAAACAAGAAACAAAAAGATGCAATTGCAGGATCTAAAGGAAATAGCTTCGAGTACTTACAACGGCAAAAATAGCTTAGTAGCCGATATCCGGAGTGTGAGTACCTTTTACCTTTCCTCCCCGGCAACGGCGCCAGAAAATAGCTTGCTGGCGTGTGGTTGATGGTGGTAATATGGTAGCAGTAGTAACGCAGTAAAACAGTAAACAAGCAGCGATAGCAGTATTTAGGAACAAGGCCAAGAGCAGAGGTTTGTAGAACAGCAGCAAGTTTCCCTTAAGTGAATCACCCAAGGTTTATCGAACTCAGGGAGGAAGAGGTCAAAGATATCCCTCTCAAGCAACCCTGCAATCACGATACAAGGAGTCTCTTGTGTCCCCAACACACCTAATACACTTGTCGGATGTATAGGTGCACTAGTTCGGCGAAGAGATAGTGAAATACAAGTAGTATGGATGTATATGAGTGGTAATAGCAATCTGAATAAAATATGGCAGCGAGTAAACATGCAACGAACAGTAAATAAACGGAGATTCGATGTTTGGAAACAAGGCCTAGGGATCATACTTTCACTAGTGGACACTCTCAACATTGATCGCATAATAAATAACTCTTTCTCTTATGTGCTACATACACTCTCTTGTTGGATGATGAACACATTGCGTAGGATTACACGAACCCTCAATGCCGGAGTTAACAAGCTCCACAATTCAATGTTCATGTTTAAATAACCTTAGAGCGTAATATATCATTGCAAAATAAACCAAGAACTAACATAGTGCACACACTGTCCACATTACACTATGAAGGAGGAATAGATCACATCAATACTATCATAATGATAAGATTAACTCCACAATCTACAGGAGATCATGATCATAGCCTACGACAAGAACCACACGGTGCACACACTAGTCACCTTTACACCATGCAGGAGGAATAGACTACTTTAATAACATCACATGAGTAGCACATAAACTAGTAGCGATACAAAGCTCATCATATGGATCTCAATCATGCAAAGCAATTCACGAGATCATTGTATTGGAGTACGAGAGAGAGATTAACCACATTGCTACGGTAGAGCCCTCAGCCCCGGGGGTGAATTACTCCCTCCTCATCATGGAGGCGATGATGGCGGTGAAGATGGCGGTGGAGACGGCGGTGGAGATGGCTCCGGGGCAATTCCCCGTCCCGGCAGGGTGCCGGAACAGAGAGTTCTGTCCCCCGAATTGGAGTTTCGCGACGGTGGCGGCGCCCCTGGAGTCTTTCTGGAGTTTCGTCAAGAGGTACTGCGTTTTTAGGTCGAAAGGGGTTATATAGGCGAAGAGGCGGCGCAGGAGGGCGGACAGGGTGGCCCCACCCTAGGCCAGCGCGGCCAGGGTCTGGCCCGCGCCGCCTTATGGTGTGGTGGCCCCCTGGCCCCTCTCCGACTTTTCTTCGGTGTTCTGGAGCCTTCCGGGAAAAATAGGAGGTTTGGCGTTGATTTCGTCCAATTCCGAGAATATTGCCCGAACAGCTTTTCTGGAACCAAAAACAGCAGAAAACAGCAACTGGCACTTCGGCATCTTGTTAATAGGTTAGTTCCAGAAAATGCACGAATATGACATAAAGTGTGCATAAAACATGTAGATATCATCAATAATGTGGCATGTAACATAAGAAATTATCGATACATCGGAGACGTATCAAAGTTCCAATCAGGAGGTTCAACTATAGGAGCAGTTGTTAAGGCTTTCTTTAAAGTTTCAAAGGCTTCCTTACAATCATCATCAAAAACAAATGGTACATCTTTTTGAAGAAGATTAGTAAGAGGCTTTGAAATCTTGGAGAAATCTTTAATAAACCTCCTATAAAACCCAACATGACCAAGAACACTACGAATACCTTTAACATCCCTCGGATAGGGCATCTACTCAATTGCTTCAACTTTAGCTCTATCAACTTCAATACCTCTTTCGGAAATTTTATGTCCCAATACAATTCCTTCATTAACCATAAAGTGACATTTCTCCCAATTAAGAACAAGGTTAGTTTCTTCACATCTCTGCAAAACTTTATCGAGGTTTCGCAAGCAATTATCGAAAGAATTACCATAGACAGAAAAATCATCCATGAATACCTCTACAATACTCTCGCAAAAGCCATGAAAAATAGCAGCCATGCATCTTTGAAAAGTAGCAGGAGCATTACATAAGCCAAAAGGCATACGTCTATAAGCATAAGTTCCATAGGGACAAGTGAAAGTGGTTTTCTCTTGATCTTTAGATTTAACAGCAATTTTTGAAAACCCAGAATAACCGTCAAGAAAACAAAAATGAGTATTTTTAGATAACCTTTCTAACATTTGATCAATAAAAGGCAAAGGGTAATGATCTTTCTTAGTAACCTTATTAACTTTTCGAAAATCAATGCACATTATATACCCTACAACTACTCTTTGAGGTATGAGCTCATCATTATCATTAGGCACAACAGTCATTCCTCCTTTCTTAGGAACGCAATGCACAGGACTAACCCATCTACTATCAGCAATAGGATATATAATACCAGCTTCAAGAAGTCGTAATACCTCATTTCTTACCACATCCTTCATCTTAGGAATTAGACGACGCTGAGGTTCAACAACAGGCTTCGCATCATCTTCCATATTAATGGCGTGCTGGCAAATAGAGGGAGAAATCCCCTTCAAATCATCAAAAGTATAGCCAATAGCACCTCGGTGTTTCTTCAATATTTGCAATAATCTTTCTTCTTCAAACTCTGTAAGCTTAGAACTAATAATAACAGGATATATTTTCTTATCATCAATATGCGCATATTTAAGATTATCAGGCAAAGGCTTTAAATCAAAAACAGGTTCTTCCTTTGGTGGCGGTGTTGTACCCAAATCTTCCACCGGTAAATCATGCTTGAGAATAGGTGATGACCCACAAGTATAGGGGATCGCAACAGTCTTCGAGGGAAGTAAAACCCAATTTATTGATTCGACACAAGGGGAGACAAAGAATACTTGAAAGCCTTAACAGCGGAGTTGTCAATTCAGCTGCACTGGAAACAGAACTTGCTCGCAAGAGTTTATCGAGTAGTAACAGCTTTATAGCGAGTAGCGTAGTAAAATAACAGCAAGCAGAGTAACAAAGACAGCGAGTAGTGATTTTAGTAAACAACGAGGATTAAAATATCGTAGGCACGGGGACGGATGACGGGCGTTGCATGGATGAGAGAAACTCATGTAACAATCATAGCAGGGCATTTGCAGATAATAATAAAACGGTATCCAAGTACTAATCAATCAATAGGCATGTGTTCCAATTATAGTCGTACGTGCTCGCAATGAGAAACTTGCACAACATCTTTTGTCCTACCAGCCGGTGGCAGCCGGGCCTCAAGGGAAACTACTCGGATATTAAGGTACTCCTTTTAATAGAGTACCGGAGCAAAGCATTAACACTCCGTGAACACATGTGATCCTCACGTCGCTACCATCCCCTCCGGTTGTCCCAATTTCGTCACTTCGGAGCCATTGGTTCCGGACAGCGACATGTGTATACAACTTGCGGGTAAGATCATAAACAACGAATATCTTCATGAATCAATAACATGTTCAGATCTGAGATCATGGCACTCGGGCCCTAGTGACAAGCATTAAGCATAACAAGTTGCAACAATATCATAAAAGTAACATCTACGGATACTAGTCACTATGCCCTAACAATCTTATGCTATTACATGACCAATCTCATCCAATCCCTACCATCCCCTTCGGCCTACAGCGGGGGAATTACTCACACATGGATGGGGGAAACATGGCTGGTTGATGGAGAGGCGTTGGCGGTGATGGCGGCGATGATCTCCTCCAATTCCCCATCCCGGCGGAGTGCCGAACGGAGACTTCGGCTCCCGAGACGGAGTTTCGCGATGTGGCGGCGTTCCGGAGGGTTTCGGCGACTTCGACTTCTCCCCGTGCGTTTTTAGGTCGAGGCCGATAAATAGTCCGAAGGAGGGCGTCGGAGTCCGGCCGAGGGGCCACACCATAGGGCCGCGCGGGCCCCCCTAGGCCGCGCCGCCTTATGGTGTGGGGCCCTCGGGCCTCCACTTGATTTGTCCTTCCGGCTCCGTCGGTATTCTGGGAAAATAGGGCCTTCGTCAAAATCCCGAGGTTTTTCCCGAAAGTTGGATTTCTGCACAAAAACGAGACACCAGAACAGTTCTGCTGAAAACAGCGTTAGTCCGTGTTAGTTGCATCCAAAATACACAAATTAGAGGCAAAACAATAGCAAAAGTGTTCGGGAAAGTAGATACGTTTTGGACGTATCAACTCCCTCCAAGCTTAGCTTATTGCTTGTCCTCAAGCAATTCAGTTAACAACTGAGCGATAAAAGAACTTTCACGAACACATTTGTTCTTATGATGTATATATTCTCATGATATGGCTAATACTTAAGTAGTTCATAATAGGATACATGCAAATAAGATCATCTAACAGCTATGTCAATCATGAAGAGGTACCAACAATTAATAATAAGCATCATGAATCATGTATATAAGCAGGATTGCAATGTTCATAAGAGAGTATGATAAAATGGTATCTCGCTTGCCTATATTTGATCGGCAAAACATAAATGCCCGGGCACCTCTGGAGTTCATAGAAAGACTAGAAGTAGTGATTGTCAAAGATAAAAGCATCAAAGTTATACCACAATCAATCATATTTTGAGACAAGCATATTATACTAAGAATGACAGTTGTGCTCTCAAGAAAGTGCTCAAAGAAAGGATGGAGACACAACATAAAAGTAAAAGATTGACCCTTCGCAGAGGGAAGCAGGGATTAACATGCGCTAGAGCTTTTCATTTGTAAAGTAGGAGTAAAATTATTTTGAGAGGTGTTTATTGTTGTCAACGAATGGTAATGGGTACACCAACTACCTCGCCAACCGGACTTTCAAGAGCGGCTCCCATGAATTATTTGCATGTTTATGTGGCACTCCTTCCAACCTTTCTTACACAAACCATGGCTAACCGAATCCTCGGGTGCCTGCCAACAATCACATACCATGAAGGAGTGCCTTTTTAGTTTAGTTTTATTATGATGATGACACTCCCCCCAACCTTTGCTTACACAATCCATGGCTAACCGAATCCTTCGGGTGCCGTCCAACAATCACAAACCATGGAGGAGTGTCTATTTAAGTTAATTAATTCGGGACTGGGAATCCCATTGCCAGCTCTTTTTGCAAAATTATTGGATAAGCGGATGTGCCACTAGTCCATATGAGAGTCCGTCAAAAGTAAATGACAAGGTTGAAAGCTAAACACCACATACTTCCTCATGAGCTATGAAACATTAACACAAATTAAGAAGCATTTTGAAGGTTTTAAAGGTAGCGCATGAGAATTTACTTGGAATGGTTTGAAATGCCATGCATAGGTATTTATGGTGGACACTTTGGAATAACTTGGTTTTCATGTGTTTGGAGGCACGAGCAGCGTTCCCGCTCAGTACAAGTGAAGGCTAGCAAAAGACTAGGGAGCGACAAATCAAGAGAGCAGTGACTCGTCATAATCATGCTTGCGGCAAAATAAATTAACCGAGGCATAAAAGTGATACAAGAACTCGAAGCAATGTAAATCATTGAGGCTTAATTGACTTTTGTTCAGTCATATGCATGCGTGAGCATGTGCCAAGTCGATATAAATGAATTATTCAGAGGAGGATACCACAATGCCATACTTACTTATGAATAAAACAATGCAAGCAAACATCCATGACATGCTACTTATATTAATAATTGGAGCTAATCATGAGAGATCATGAACTACTAAACTTTCTTAAATGACATATACCTCACATGAACCAACTAAGCATGCTCACATGGATGAGTATATGTACAAAAATGAAAACAAATAGAGTTCATACCAGCCTCTCACCACAATCAGATTGTCGTAGATCGTCATTATTGCCTTTTCACTTGTGTAGCTTGGATAATATGAAATGAAAACCACGCTCCAGCCACCGAAGACCATTGAACTCATAATGAAATTTACAAACCAAAGAAGAATAGAAAATATTTTTGGTGTTTTAGAATTTGAGAACAAGAACAAAAGAAAACAAGCAAACAAAGTAAAATCTTTTTGGGTTTTCTTATAGCAAACTAGCAATAGCAAACAAAGCGAAACAAATGCAAGAAAACAAGTAAACAAGTGGTGAAAAGAAACAACAGAAATATTTTTGGTCTTTTTGTGTTTTGGGAAAGAAACAAAGCAAAAGCAAGAAATAACAAACTAAAAGAAACACAGAAAAGCGAGATGGCAGAAATCTGCCAAAACCTGACAGCAGTACAGAAATCGATTTTTACAAAAATCTTACGTTGCTCAGCTCGAAAAGTGTTCAACTAATGAAAGTTAGATAACAACCTGGGGAACCTGCACAAAAATTGGCAGCTCAAAATAACGTTCTGGCTGTGCGCACGAATTTTTCTAGTAACAGTCCAGAATCTGTTTTCAGGCAGCACTTCCCCAAATATCATCTCCCTCTCATTAGAAAACCACTCAAAGAGACTAAACAAGTATGTACAAGTATCCAGCAACCATAATATGCAAAGAATGAGTGATGCCGGTATACCTCCCCCAAGCTTAGGCTTTTGGCCTAAGTGGAGTTCAATCCCATCGAGGCCATGAGGTAGTATCCCCGTAGTACGACGAAGATGGATCATATTCCGGGTATGTGCTAGAAGAAGCACCCGGATACGTGACGGTATAGTCGTAGGAGGGCTCGGCGTCCTCGGAGTCATGCTGCTGGTGGAAGTCTTGTATCTTCATATGTTCCTCCACCTCCTCCTTAGTGCGCGACCATGGTTCCCTGTCAATACTGAACAAACCCGGCTGGGGAAGAGGGATTTCCTTCTCATCCCCGTCAGCAAACAACATTCTATAGACCATGTTATCTACAACAGCAAAATATTCAAGATATACTCAACCAAACAAAATTCTACTTGGATAGGCGGAGGAGTCACATACCGGAGAGCAAATGTGCCAAATTTCAGACAGAAATCTGAGCTGAGCAAAGAGATCAAAAAATCCTGAGCTCTTGAGCAAAAACGCGAGTGAGAGAAAGCTGGTTCGAGTTTTTTCGGGAGAGAGAAGATAATGGGAGAAAGAGATGAGATAATGGGGCAACAAGGAGGGGCCCACACCACAGGGTGGCGCGCTCCCCTTGCTGGCCGCGCCGGCTGGTGGTGTGGCACCCTGTGGTGCCCCACAGGTCATCCTCTGGTGCTCCCAGGTGCCTCGTCGAAAAATAGGACCAACGGTGTAATTTTTGCGAATTTTTTAAAACTTTGAAAAATGCACATTTCTGGGTATTAAGTTTATTATTACTGGCCAGGAAAATTTTTGAAATCTCTAATCAACTAAGGAACTTTGCAAAATAAAAAATGCTACAGCAACTAGAGCAAGTGGAGGAAGAAAGAAATGTTGTTTACCTCCTCTATGCATATAAAAAGTATTTGTTAACAAGGTTGATCAAGTCTTGCCACCAAATAAATTTTACATAGCATAAGAAGAAATAAACCTCAAATCAATCATGTTACCTTGAATTGTATTGATATGGATCCAATCACAAGAGTTTGATATTCTTCTTTAGGCTCATATATAGGACAATCGATAGTTCCAACTTTGATAGTTCTCACATTAGAAATAGTATTAACTCCGCACGCTTTTTCAATCCTCTTGGGGAAATAGACGGTTGATGTCTACGGGAGCTTCTATTCTTGTAGACAGTGTTGGGCCTCCAAGTGCAGAGGTTTGTAGAACAGCAGCAAGTTTCCCTTAAGTGGATACCCAAGGTTTATCGAACTCAGGGAGGAAGAGGTCAAAGATATCCCTCTCATGCAACCCTGCAACCACAAAGCAAGAAGTCTCTTGTGTCCCCAACACACCTAATAGGTGCACTAGTTCGGCGAAGAGATAGTGAAATACAGGTGGTATAAATAAGTATGAGCAGTAGTAATGGTGCCAGAAAAGTGCTTGGCGCGTAGTTGATGGTGGTGGTATTGCAGCAGTAGTAACGCAGTGAAACGAGTAAACAAGCGAGTAGTAACTCAGCAAGTAGTAACGCAAGTAGTAGTAAACAAGCGAGTAGTAACTCAGCAGTATTTAGGAACAAGGCCTAGGGATTACACTTTCACTAGTGGACACTCTCAACATTGATCACATAACAGAATAGATAAATGCATACTCTACACTTTTGTTGGATGATGAACACATTGCGTAGGATTACACGAACCCTCAATGCCGGAGTTAACAAGCTCCACAATAATGCTCATATTTTAGTAACCTTTAGTGTAAGATAGATCAACACGACTAAACCAAGTACTAGCATAGCATGCACACCGTAACCTTCATGCATATGTAGGAGGAATAGATCACATCAATACCATCATAATGATAATTAACTCCACAATCTACAAGAGATCATGATCATAGCCTACGACAAGAACCACACGGTGCACACACTAGTCACCTTTACACACGTGCAGGAGGAATAGAACTACTTTAATAACATCACTAGAGTAGCACATAGATGAATTGTGATACAAAACTCATATGAATCTCAATCATGTAAAGCAGCTCATGAGATCATTGTATTGAAGTACATGGAGAGAGATTAACCACATAGCTACCGGTACAGCCCCGAGCCTCGATGGAGAACTACTCCCTCCTCATGGGAGCAGCAGCGGTGATGAAGATGGCGGTGGAGATGGCAGCGGTGTCGATGGAGAAGCCTTCCGGGGCACTTCCCCGCTCCGGCAGGGTGCCGGAACAGAGATCCTGTCCCCCAGATCTTGGCTTCGCGATGGCGGCGGCTCTAGCAGGTTTCTGTGGGTTTCGTCAATTGGTATCGGGTTTTCTGATCCAGGGGCTTCTTATAGGCGGAGAGGCGGCGCCAGAGGGTCGAGGGGGTGCCCACACCATAGGGTGGCGCGGGCCCCCCCTGGCCGCGCCGGCCTAGGGTTTGGTGGGCCTGTGCCCCCTCCCCGGTGGTTCTCGTGTGTTCCGGAGGCTTCCGGGTAAAATAGGAACTTTGGCGTTGATTTCGTCCGATTCCGAGAATATTTCGTTACTAGGATTTCGAAACCAAAAACAGCAGAAAACGAGAACCGGCACTTCGGCATCTTGTTAATAGGTTAGTTCCGGAAAATGCACGAATATGACATAAAGTGTGCATATAACATGTAGATAACATCAATAATGTGGCATGGAACACAAGAAATTATCGATACGTTGGAGACGTATCAGCATCCCCAAGCTTAGTTCTGCTCGTCCCGAGCAGGTAAAACGATAACAAAGATAATTTCTGGAGTGACATGCCATCATAATCTTGATCATACTATTTGTAAAGCATGTGTAGTGAATGCAGCGATCAAAACAATGTATATGACATGAGTAAACAAGTGAATCATATAGCAAAGAATTTTCATGAATAGCACTTTCAAGACAAGCATCAATAAGTCTTGCATAAGAGTTACTCATAAAGCAATAAATTCTTAGTAAAAGGTATTGAAGCAACATAATGGAAGATTAAGTTTCAGCGGTTGCTTTCAACTTGTAACATGTATATCTCATGGATAATTGTCAATGCAAAGCAATATAACAAATGCAATATGCAAATATGTAAGAATCAATGCACGAGTTCACACAAGTGTTTGCTTCTTGAGGTGGATAGAAATAGGTGAACTGACTCAACATTGAAAGTAAAAGAATGGTCCTTCAAAGAGGAAAGCATCGATTGCTATATTTGTGCTAGAGCTTTGGTTTTGAAAACATATAGAGAGCATAAAAAGTAAAGTTTTGAGAGGTGTTTGTTGTTGTCAACGAATGGTAATGGGTACACTAACTACCTCGCCAACCGGACTTCCAAGAGCGGCTCCCATGAATTATTTTATTTTTGGGTGGCACTCCTTCCAACCTTTCTTTCACAAACCATGGCTAACCGAATCCTCGGGTGCCCGCCAACAATCTCATACCATGAAGGAGTGCCTTTTTATTTTAGTTTTATTATGATGACACTCCTCCCAACCTTTGCTTACACAAGCCATGGCTAACCGAATCCTTCGGGTGCCGTCCAACAATCACATACCATGGAGGAGTGTCTATTTTTGTTAATTAATTTGGGACTGGGAATCCCATTGCCAGCTCTTTTTGCAAAATTATTGGATAAGCGGATGTGCCACTAGTCCATATGAGAGTCCGTCAAAAGTAAATGACAAGGTTGAAAGCTAAACACCACATACTTCCTCATGAGCTATAAAACATTGACACAAATCAGAGGTGATAAATTTTGAATTGTTTAAAGGTAGCACTCAAGCAATTTACTTTGGAATAGCAGGAAATACCACATAGTAGGTAGGTATGGTGGACACAAATGGCATAGTGGTTGGCTCAAGGATTTTGGATGCATGAGAAGTATTCCCTCTCGATACAAGGCTTAGGCTAGCAAGGTTGTTTGAAGCAAACATAAGCACGAACTAGTACAGCAAAACTCACATAAAAGACATATTACAAGCATTATAAAACTATACATCGTCTTCCTTGTTGTTCAAACATCTTACTAGAAAATATCTAGACTCCAGAGAAACTACTCATGCAAACCAAATTTTAACAAGCTCTATGTATTTCTTCACTAATAAGTGTAAGGTATATGATGCAAGAGCTTAAACATGAGCACAACAATTGCCAAGTATCACATTACCCAAGACATTATAGCAATTACTACATGTAGCATTTTCCAATTCCAACCATATAACAATTTAACGAAGAGGAAACTTCGCCATGAATATTATGAGCTAAGAACACATGTGCTCATACGAACCAGCGGAGCGTGTCTCTCTCCCACACAAGCATTTATTCAAACAAAAACAAAAACAAAAACAAACCGACGCTCCAAGAAAAAGCACATAAGATGTGATGGAATAAAAATATAGTTTCGGGGAGGAACCTCGATAATGTTGTCGATGAAGAAGGGGATGCCTTGGGCATCCCCAAGCTTAGACGCTTGAGTCTTCTTGATATATGCAGGGGTGAACCACCGGGTGCATCCCCAAGCTTAGAGCTTTCACTCTCCTTGATCATAGTATATCATCCTCCTCTCTTGACCCTTGAAAACTTCCTCCACACCAAACTCGAAACAACTCATTAGAGGGTTAGTGGACAATAAAAATTAACATGTTCAGAGGTGACACAATCATTCTTAACACTTCTGGACATTGCATAATGCTACTGGACATTAATGGATCAAATAAATTCATCCAACATAGCAAAAGAGGCAATGCGAAATAAAAGGCAGAATCTGTCAAAACAGAACAGTCCGTAAAGATGGATTTTATTAGGCCACCAGACTTGCTCAAACGAAAATGCTCAAATTGAATGAAAGTTGCGTACATATCTGAGGATCACTCACGTAAATTGGCATAATTTTCTGAGTTACCTACAGAGAATTAGACCCAGATTCGTGACAGCAAAGAAATCTGTTTCTGCGCAGTAATCCAAATCTAGTACTTACTTTACTATCAAAGACTTTACTTGGCACAACAAAACACAAAACTAAGATAAGGAGAGGTTGCTACAGTAGTAAACAACTTCCAAGACACAAATATAAAACAAAGTACTGTAGCAAAATAACACATGGGTTATCTCCCAAGAAGTTCTTTCTTTTTAGCCATTAAGATGGGCTCAGCAGCTTTAATGATGCACTCGCAAGAAATAGTATTTGAAGCAAAAGAGAGCATCAAGAGGCAAATTCAAAACACATCTAAGTCTAACATGCTTCCTATGCATAGGAATCTTGTAAATAAACAAGTTCATGAAGAGCAAAATAACAAGCATAGGAAGATAAAACAAGTGTAGCTTCAAAAATTTCAGCACATAGAGAGGCATTTTAGTAACATGAAAATTTCTACAACCATATTTTCCTCTCTCATAATAACTTTCAGTAGCATCATGAGCAAACTCAACAATATAACTATCAAATGAAACATTCTTATCATGAGTCTCATGCATAAAATAATTACTCTCCACATAAGCATAATAAATTTTATTAGTTGTAGTGGGAGCAAATTCAACAAAGTAGCTATCATTATTATTCTCATCATCAAATATAGGAGGCATATTGTAATCATCATTAAATGTACTCTCCATAGTAGGTGGCAACAAAACACCACTATCATTATAATCATCATAAATAGGAGGCAAAGTATCATCAAAGAAAATTTTCTCCTCAATGCTTGGGGGACTAAAAATATCATGAAAACCAGCTTCCCCAAGCTTAGAACTTTCTATATCATTATCAACAATGGTGTTCAAAGCGTTCATACTAATATTACTACCAGCATGCAAAGAAGATTTTATAGGTTTTTTAATTTTCGCATCAAACAATCCAAGTTTTAAATCAGGAAATAGAACAAGAAGCTCACTCTTATACATTATGCCAAACTAGTGTAAACAAGAAACAAAAAGATGCAATTGCAGGATCTAAAGGAAATAGCTTTGAGCACACACACAACGGCGCCGGAAAAATACTTTACCTGAGACCGTAGTATGAGTGCCTTTTTACCTTTCCTCCCCGGCAACGGCGCCGTGAAAAGTGCTTGATGTCTACGGGAGCTTCTATTCTTGTAGACAGTGTTGGGCCTCCAAGTGCGAGAGGTTTGTAGAACAGCAGCAAGTTTCCCTTAAGTGGATACCCAAGGTTTATCGAACTCGGGGAGGAAGAGGTCAAAGATATCCCTCTCATGCAACCCCGCAACCACAAAGCAAGAAGTCTCTTGTGTCCCCAACACACCTAATAGGTGCACTAGTTCGGCGAAGAGATAGTGAAATACAGGTGGTATAAATAAGTATGAGCAGTAGTAACGGTGCCAGAAAAGTGCTTGGCGCGTAGTTGATGGTGGTGGTATTGCAGCAGTAGTAACGCAGATAAAACAGTAAACAAGCAGTAGTAACTCAGCAGTAGTAACGCAAGTAGTAGTAAACAAGCAGTAGTAACTCAGCAGTATTTAGGAACAAGGCCTAGGGATTACACTTTCACTAGTGGACACTCTCAACATTGATCACATAACAGAATAGATAAATGCATACTCTACACTTTTGTTGGATGATGAACACATTGCGTAGGATTACACGAACCCTCAATGCCGGAGTTAACAAGCTCCACAATAATGCTCATATTTTAGTAACCTTTAGTGTAAGATAGATCAACACGACTAAACCAAGTACTAGCATAGCATGCACACCGTAACCTTCATGCATATGTAGGAGGAATAGATCACATCAATACCATCATAATGATAATTAACTCCACAATCTACAAGAGATCATGATCATAGCCTACGACAAGAACCACACGGTGCACACACTAGTCACCTTTACACACGTGCGGGAGGAATAGAACTACTTTAATAACATCACTAGAGTAGCACATAGATGAATTGTGATACAAAACTCATATGAATCTCAATCATGTAAAGCAGCTCATGAGATCATTGTATTGAAGTACATGGAGAGAGATTAACCACATAGCTACCGGTACAGCCCCGAGCCTCGATGGAGAACTACTCCCTCCTCATGGGAGCAGCAGCGGTGATGAAGATGGCGGTGGAGATGGCAGCGGTGTCGATGGAGAAGCCTTCCGGGGGCACTTCCCCGCTCCGGCAGGGTGCCGGAACGGAGATCCTGTCCCCCGGATCTTGGCTTCGCGATGGCGGCGGCTCTAGCGGGTTTCGTGGGTTTCGTCAATTGGTATCGGGTTTTCCGATCCAGGGGCTTCTTATAGGCGGAGAGGCGGCGCCAGAGGGTCGAGGGGGTGCCCACACCATAGGGTGGCGCGGGCCCCCCCCTGGCCGCGCCGGCCTAGGGTTTGGTGGGCCTGTGCCCCCTCCCTGGTGGTTCTCGTGTGTTCTGGAGGCTTCCGGGTAAAATAGGAACTTTGGCGTTGATTTCGTCCGATTCCGAGAATATTTCGTTACTAGGATTTCTGAAACCAAAAACAGCAGAAAACAGGAACTGGCACTTCGGCATCTTGTTAATAGGTTAGTTCCAGAAAATGCACGAATATGACATAAAGTGTGCATATAACATGTAGATAACATCAATAATGTGGCATGGAACACAAGAAATTATCGATACGTTGGAGACGTATCAACGGTGTGCTCCTTATCATCAACATTGAAAGTAACCTTTCCTTTATTGCAATCAATAACAGCCCCTGCGGTGTTAAGAAAAGATCTCCCAAGAATAATAGACATATTATCATCTTCAGGCATTTCCAACACAACAAAATCAGTTAATATCAAGCAGTTATTAGTAACTTGAACAGGAACATCCTCACATATACCAACAGGAATAGCAGTAGATTTATCAGCCATTTGCAAAGATATATCAGTAGGTATCAACTTATCTAAGTAAAGTCTCTTATAAAGATAAAAAGGCATAACACTAACACCGGCTCCCAAGTCACATAGAGCAGTTTTAACATAATTATTCTTAATAGAACAAGGAATAGTAGGTATACCTGGGTCGCCCAACTTCTTTGGAACTTTGCCATTGAAAGAGTAATTAGCAAGCATAGTGGACATTTCCTCATTGGGGATTTTCCTTTTGTTAGTAACAATATCTTTCATATACTTTGAATGAGGAGGCAATTTAATAGCATCAGTCAAAGGAATTTGCAAGAATAAAGGTTTCATCCAATCACAAAATTTATTATAGTGTTCTTCTTCCTTTGATTTTAGTTTCTTAGCAGGAAAAGGCATTTGCTTTTGCACCCAAGGTTCTCTTTCATTACCATGTTTCTCAGCAATAAAATCTTCTTTAGTATACTTTTTATTTTTAGCATGCTTTTCAGGTTCTTCTTCAACCTCTTCTTTCTCAGGAGTATCATTCTTATCATTATCTTTATCATGTTCATTACCACTTTCAGTTTCAGACATCGAAATAGAAATACTATTGGGATCATTAACGAGTTCAGAGGATTCTACAACATTTTTATGTTTCTTCTTCTTTTTCTTAGAAGGAGCTCTAGGTTCAATGCGTTGAGAATCTTGTTCAATTCTTTTGGGATGTCCTTCAGGATATAGAGGGTCCTGAGTAGAAACACCACCTCTAGTTGTTACTTCATAAGCATGTTTTTCTTTAGAATTATTTCCCAACAAGTCATTTTGCACTTTAGTGAGTTGATCAATTTGAGTTTGAACCATATGAAAATGTTTAACAAGCATCTTAACATCATTGGAGGTTCTCTCCACAATATCATGCAATTCACTAATAGCTCGAGAATTTTCCATTAAATGATTCTCTACTCTCACATTAAAATTTTCTTGCTTAACAATATAATTATCAAACTCATCTAAGCATTGTGCAGGAGGTTTTGAATACGGAATATCTTCTCTAGTAAAGCGTTGAAGGGAGTTTACCTCAATCATGGATGAAGGGGGAATTATCTCACATATATCTTCTATGGGAGGTAGATTCTTCACATCTTCAGATTTAATACCTTTCTCCTTGAGAGACTTCTTAGCTTCCCTCATATCTTCATCATTCAATTTAATTAAACCCCTCTTCTTCAATATTGGCGTTGGAGTTGGTTCAGGCGTAGTCCAATCATCATGATTCCGGCCTATTTTAGCCAATAATTCTTCAGCGTCGTCTGGAGTTCTTTTCCTGAAAACACAATTAGCACAACTATCCAAGTATGCCCTAGACTCAATGGTTAGTCCACTATAAAATATATCAAGTAAATCATGCTTTTCCAAATCATGGTCAGGCAGAGCTCTAATAAGAGAGCAAAATCTCGCCCAAGCCTCAGGCAATTTTTCTCCATCTCCCTGATCAAAATTATAAATTCTCTGCAAAGCAGCATGTTGAGCACTAGCAGGAAAGTATTTCCGGAAGAAAACATCAAGCAATTCTTTTGGACTTTTAATAGAACTAGGTGGCAAACTATTATACCAAGTTTTAGCGTCATCCTTTAATGAGAATGGAAAGATTTTAGCAACAAAGTAAGTACGCTTCTTAACATCATCAGAAAACAAGCTACTCAGGGTAGATAACTCAATCATGTGTTCAACAACACTTTCTTTTTCAGTACCGCAAAAAGGTGTTTTCTCAACAATAGCTATATGAGATATATCAAGAGAAAAATCATAATCTTTATCCTTAATGTTTATAGGAGATGTGGCAAATTTAGGATCAGGAGACAGTTTATATCTAACAGCATGTTCTGCAAGCAACTTTTTAATTTTTCTTGCATCAGTAGTAGCATTGCATTTCTCAATAAAATCATCATCAAGTTCCACATAATCTTCATCAAGATCATCACTAGAGTATTCAAGTTCAGGTGAATTAACAGGTGTAGTAACATCAGGAGTTTCAGTATTTTCAATTTGCCTAGACCTAGCAATTGTAGCATCTAGAAAAGTTCCCAATGAACCACTATCATCAAGCACAGCAGAAGCATCATCAATATTATAAGAGGAATTTTCAGATTCAGCAGAAGTACCAGCATTTGAAGCTTGTGGTGGTGAAACAAGTTTACTTATCACAGATGGTGAATCAAGAGCAGCAGAGATACTCAGAGTTGTACCTTTTCTTGTAGTGGATGGTAATATGGCGACCTTAGTATCGCGAGGTTTACCCATGATGGAGAATTTGCAGCGAACAATATCAATCCAAGTGAACTTCCAAATAAAGCTATGCTCCCCGGCAACGGCGCCACAAAATAGTCTTGATGACCCACAAGTATAGGGGATCGCAACAGTCTTCGAGGGAAGTAAAACCCAATTTATTGATTCGACACAAGGGGAGACAAAGAATACTTGAAAGCCTTAACAGCGGAGTTGTCAATTCAGCTGCACCTGGAAACAGACTTGCTCGCAAGAGTTTATCGAGTAGTAACAGTTTTATAGCGAGTAGCAGTAGTAAAATAACAGACAGCAGAGTAACAAAGACAGCAGTAGTGATTTTAGTAAACAAGCAGGATTAAAATACCGTAGGCACGGGGACGGATGACGGGCGTTGCATGGATGAGAGAAACTCATGTAACAATCATAGCAGGGCATTTGCAGATAATAATAAAACGGTATCCAAGTACTAATCAATCAATAGGCATGTGTTCCAATTATAGTCGTACGTGCTCGCAATGAGAAACTTGCACAACATCTTTTGTCCTACCAGCCGGTGGCAGCCGGGCCTCAAGGGAAACTACTGGATATTAAGGTACTCCTTTTAATAGAGTACCGGAGCAAAGCATTAACACTCCGTGAACACATGTGATCCTCACGTCGCTACCATCCCCTCCGGTTGTCCCAATTTCTGTCACTTCGGGGCCATTGGTTCCGGACAGCGACATGTGTATACAACTTGCAGGTAAGATCATAAACAACGAATATCTTCATGAATCAATAACATTTTCAGATCTGAGATCATGGCACTCGGGCCCTAGTGACAAGCATTAAGCATAACAAGTTGCAACAATATCATAAAAGTAACATCTACGGATACTAGGCACTATGCCCTAACAATCTTATGCTATTACATGACCAATCTCATCCAATCCCTACCATCCCCTTCGGCCTACAGCGGGGGAATTACTCACACATGGATGGGGGAAACATGGCTGGTTGATGGAGAGGCGTGATACGTCCAATTTGCATCACTATTTTATATCATAATTTGTTGTTATTCATTGATATATTTCATATTGGGACACAATACTTATGTTATTTCATCTATTTTGCATGTTTCATCATTATTGGAGGATCGAACACCGGAGCCGGATTCTGCTGGAAAAAGCACCGTCGAACGCAATATTTCGGAAGATCAACTGTGGAAGGAAATTATACCAAAAATCCTATTTTTCAAGATGACGAAGGAAGCCAGAAGGAGGAGCCAGGAGGAGCCAGGGTGGGCCCACACCCTAGGGCGGCGCGGCCTAGGCCCTGGCCGCGCCGCCATGTGGTGTGAGGGGCCCACGACCCCTTTCGCCTCCTTTTCTTCGCCAAACCCTTTGTCCCGAAGACCTAAGCCACAGAGGAATCCTCACGAAGGGTTACAGCCGCCTCTGCGGGGCGGAGAACACCAAGAGAGAAAGAGCTCTCCGGCGGGCAGGATCCGCCGGGGAAATTCCCTCCCGGAGGGGGAAATCGACGCCATCGTCACCGTCATCGAGCTGGACATCATCTCCATCACCATCATCATCATCTCCACCATCATCACCGCCATATCCTCCGCAGCACCTCGTCACCGCCGTAGCAATTTGGGTTTGATCTTGATTGTTTGATAGGGGAAACTCTCCCGGTATCGATCTATACTTGTTGTTGATGCTATTGAGTGAAACCATTGAACCAAGTTTATGTTCAGATTGTTATTCATCATCATATCACCTCTGATCATGTTCCATATGATGTCTCGTGAGTAGTTCGTTTAGTTCTTGAGGACATGGGTGAAGTCTAAATGTTAGTAGTGAACTATGGTTGAGTAATATTCAATGGTGTGATATTTAAGTTGTGGTGTTATTCTTCTAGTGGTGTCATGTGAACGTCGACTACATGACACTTCACCATTTATGGGCCTAGGGGAATGCATCTTGTATTCGTTTGCTAATTGCGGGGTTGCCGAGTGACGAAACCTAAACCCCCGTTGGTATATCGATGCGGGAGGGATCGCAGGATCTCGAGTTTAAGGCTGTGGTTAGATTTATTCTTAATTACTTTCTTGTAGTTGCGGATGCTTGCAAGGGGTATAATCACAAGTATGTATTTAGTCCTAGGAAGGGCGGTACATTAGCATAGGTTCACCCACACAACACTTATCATAACAATGAAGATTATTTAGTCGTATGTAGCGAAAGCACTAGACTAAAATCCCATGTGTCCTCGAGAACGTTTGGTCATTATAAGTAAACAAACCGGCTTGTCCTTTGTGCTAAAAAGGATTGGGCCACTCGCTGCAATTATTTCTCTCGCATTTTACTTACTCGTACTTTATTCAACTGTTACATCAAAACCCCCGAATACTTGTCCGTGAGCATTTACGAGTGAATCCTTCATCGAAAATGCTTGTCAACACCTTCTCGCTCCTCGTTGGGATCGACATTCTTACTTATCGAAGATACTACGATACACCCCCTATACTTGTGGGTCATCAAGACTATTTTCACGGCGCCGTTGCCGGGAGTGAAGCGCTATTGGTAAGTGGAATTGGTAAGGAAAACCTTCTATCGTTGTGCTGATTTTATTTCTGCTCGCTGCTATAAGTCATTATGGAGAGATCTTCTCTTCAATTTCTATTTGGGAAATCTACTACTACTGCAACGGTAGTAGATGAGGCGCCAGGTGAGGAAGTGATACCATATAAAATACCTATGAAAATTATTGAACGTGTTATGGATAACCGCTATGAATGGGATGGAACTGTCCACCCCGGTGATCATTTACTGTTTTTGCATGAATTATGCGGGTTATTCAAATGTGCAGGTATTGCTATGGATGAAGTGAGGAAGAAATTATTCTCTTTATCGCTGTCCGGTAAGGCGGCGCATTGGTATGAATTACTGGATAATGGGGATTCTCTTGAATGGAATGATATTGTGCCCCGGTTTTATTCTAAGTTCTATCCTCCAAGTGAAATTCATAAGGATCGGAATCGCATATATAATTTTTGGCCTCATGATGGAGAGAGTATTGCCCAAGCTTGGGGAGATTGAAGTCTTTAATGCTCAAATACCCCATTCATGAGCTTCCTGGTAATGTTATTATTGATAATTTCTATGCAAGACTTTCTTTTCAAGACAAGACCTTGCTGGATACTTCTTGTTCTGGATCATTTACACGCAACAAAGAAGAGTTTAAAAGGGACCTTCTTCATCGAATCCAAGAAAATACTGAAGGTTGGGAGAACGACAAGGATAGAGAATCAGGTATAATTTATGATTATAAATGCATTGAAGCTTTTATGGATACTGATTTATTTCGTAATATGAGTGCTACATATGGTCTTGATTCCCAAGTTGCTCGTAAATCTTTATAAAGCTTTTGCCTCTCATTATGAATTGCCTAAGAAGAATTTTGATAAGTATCATGAACCATACAAAGATAAAATTGATTCATCTATTAATAAGTGTGTTGTAATTGAAACTGCTGATCATGTTATTCCTGAAGCTTATATTGAAAAAACTCCTTTACCTGCTAAAATGAAAGAGTACTCTGTTATAAATAGTGCGGTTCATAAAAGTGAAAAGAAACCTAGAGAACTCGAAGAACAAATAAAAGTTGAACCTCGCTGTTGCAATTGTTAAAGATCTTGTGACTGAAAATGTGGAGGATGGTCATATTATTTTACGTGAAGATGCTTCTAATATTGTTTCACATCCTAATAAACCCAAACAAGCTAGTGTTCCTATGCTATCTGTTAAAATTGGTGATCATTGCTATTATGGATTATGTGATATTGGTGCAAGTGTTAGTGCTATTCCATATGAGCTTTACACGGAGATTATGCACGAAATTGATTCTTGTGAACTTGAAGATATTGATGTGGTTATTCAGCTGGCTAATAGAGAAACTATTTCACCAATTGGTATTGTCCGAGATGTGGAAGTTTTATGCGGTAAGATTAAATATCCTGCTGACTTTTTGGTACTTGGTTCTCGTTGCTAGTGATTATTGTCCTATCATTTTTGGTAGACCTTTTCTAAATACTTGTGGAGCTATTATAGATTGCAAGAAAGAGAAAATTTTGACTAAATTTGCTGGTGAATCTTATGAGTTTAACTTCTCTAAATTTACCAAAACTAGGAAAGAAACAAATTAGAGGCAAAACAATAGCAAAAGTGTTCGGGAAAGTAGATACGTTTTGGACGTATCAATAGGTTGGCGAAGAAAAATCTCCTCAAGTTCATCTCTTTCTTTCCTAAAAACTTCACTCTCGCTATTCTCCAAATGTTGCTGCAAAGGATTATTAGGAACAAGAACAATAGATGCACACTGCTCCATTTTAAAATCATCACTAGGCATATCAGCTTTATAAGGAGTTTTGGTAAATTTAGAAAAGTTAAACTCATAAGATTCACCAGCAAATTTAGTCAAAATTTTCTCTTTCTTGCAATCTATAATAGCTCCACAAGTATTTAGAAAAGGTCAACCAAAAATGATAGGACAATAATCACTAGCAGCAGAACCAAGTACCAAAAAGTCAGCAGGATATTTAATCTTACCACATAGAACTTCCACATCTCGAACAATACCAATTGGAGAAATAGTTTCTCTATTAGCTAGCTGAATAACCACATCAATATCTTCAAGTTCACAAGAATCAATTTCGTGCATAATCTCCGTGTAAAGCTCATAAGGAATAGCACTAACACTTGCACCAATATCACATAAACCATAATAGCAATGATCACCAATTCTAACAGATAGCATAGGAACACTAACTTGTTTGGGTTTATTAGGATGTGAAACAATATTAGAAGCATCTTCACAGAAAATAATATGACCATCCTCCACGTTTTCAGTCACAAGATCTTTAACTACTGCAACAAAGAGGTTCAACTTTTATTTGTTCTTCAGGTTCTATAGGTTTCTTTTCACTTTTATGAACCGCACTATTTATAACAGAGTACTCCTTCATTTTAACAGGGAAAGTAGTTTTTTCAATATAAGCTTCAGGAATAACATGATCAACAGTTTCAACTACAACGCATTTATTAATAGATGAATCAATTTTATCTTTATACGGTTCATGATACTTGTCAAAATTCTTCTTAGGCAATTCATAATGAGAGGCAAAAGCTTTATAAAGATTTGCAGCAACTTGAGAATCAAGACCATATATAGCACTCATATTACGAAATTTATAAGTATCCATAAAAGCTTCAATGCATTTATAATCATAAATTATACCCGATTCTCTATCCTTGTCGTTCTCCCAACCTTCGGTATTTTCTTGGATCCGATCAAGAAGGTCCCTTTTAAACTCTTCTTTGTTGCGTGTAAATGATCCAGAACAAGAAGTATCCAGCAAGGTCTTGTCTTGAAAAGAAAGTCTTGCATAGAAATTATCAATAATAACATTACCCGGAAGCTCATGAATGGGACATTTGAGCATTAAAGACTTCAATCTCCCCCAAGCTTGAGCAATACTTTCTCCATCATGAGGCCAGAAATTATATATGCGGTTCCGATCTTTGTGAATTTCACTTGGAGGATAGAATTTAGAATAAAATAATGGCACAATGTCCTCCCAATCAAGAGAATCACCATTCTTCAGCAATTTATACCAATGCGCCGCTTTACCAGACAGCGATATAGAGAATAGTTTCTTCCTAAATTCATTCATAGCAATACCTGCACATTTGAATAACCCGCATAATTCATGCAAAAACATTAAATGATCACCAGGATGGACAGTGCCATCCCCTTCATAGCGGTTATCCATAACACGTTCAATAATTTTCATAGGTATTTTATATGGTATTACTTCCTCACTGGCGCCTCATCCACTACCGTTGCAGTAGTAGTAGATTTCCCAAATAGAAATTGAAGAGAAGATCTCTCCATAATGACTTATAGCAAGCAAGCGAAATAAAATCAGCACAAACAAGTAAAGGTTTTCCTTACCAATTCCACTTACCAATAGCGCTTCACTCCCCGGCAACGGCGCCAGAAAATAGTCTTGATGACCCACAAGTATAGGGGGTGTATCGTAGTATCTTCGATAAGTAAGAATGTCGATCCCAACGAGGAGCAGAAGGTGTTGATAAACAGTTTCGATGAAGGATTCACTGTAAATTCTCACAGACAAGTATTCAGGGGGTTTTGATGTAACAGATGAACAAAGTACAAGTAAGTAAAATGCGAGAGAAATAATTGCAGCGAGTGGCCCAATCCTTTTTAGCACAAAGGACAAGCCGGTTTGTTTACTTATAATGACCAAACGTTCTTGAGGACACATGGGATTTTAGTCTAGTGCTTTCGCTACATACGGCTAATTAATCTTCATTGTTTTGATAAGTGTTGTGTGAGTGAACCTATGCTAATGTACCGCCCTTCCTAGGACTAATACATACTTGTGATTATACCCCTTGCAAGCATCCGCAACTACAAGAAAGTAATTAAGATAAATCTAACCACAGCCTTAAACTCTGAGATCCTGGCGATCCCTCCCGCATCGATATACCAACGGGGGCTTAGGTTTCTGTCACTCCGGCAACCCCGCAATTGGCAAACGAGTACAAGATGCATTCCCCTAGGCCCATAAAGGTGAAGTGTCGTGTAGTCGACGTTCACACGACACCACTAGAAGAATAACTCCACAACTTAAATATCATAACATTGAATATTACTCAACCATACTTCACTACTAACATTTAGACTTCACCCATGTCCTCAAGAACTAAACGAACTACTCACGAGACATCATATGGAACATGATCAGAGGTGATATGATGATGAATAACAATCTGAACATAAACCTTGGTTCAATGGTTTCACTCAATAGCATCAATAACAAGTAGAAATCAACACCGGGAGAGTTTCCCCTATCAAACAATCAAGATCAAACCCAAACTGCTACAGCGGTGACGATGTCCAGCGGTGGAGACGGCGGTGATGATGGTGGAGATGATGATGATGGTGATGGAGATGATGTCCAGCTCGATGGCGGTGACGATGGCGTCGATTTCCCCTCCGGGAGGGAATTTCCCCGGCGGATTCCTGCCCGCCGGAGAGCTCTTTTCTCTCTGGTGTTCTCCGCCCCGCAGAGGCGGCTGTAACCCTTCGTGAGGATCCCTCTGTGGCTTAGGTCTTCGGGACGAAGGGTTTCGCGAAGAAAAGGAGGCGAAAGGGGCTGTGGGGCCCCCACACCACGTGGTGGCGCGGCCAAGCCATGGGCCGCGCCGGCCTGTGGTCTGGCCCCACCTTGGGTCTTCTCGGCTCCCCCTTCTGGCTTTCTCCATCATCTGGAAAAATAGGATTTTTGGTGTAATTTCCTTCCACAGTTGATATTCCGAAATATTGCATCCTGACGGTGGTTTTTCCAGCAGAATCCTGGCTCCGGTGCGCGATCTCCAAATAATCATGAAACATGCAAAATAGATGAAATAACATAAGTATTGTGTCCCAATATGAAATATATCAATGAATAACAGCAAATTATGATATAAAATAGTGATGCAAATTGGACGTATCAGCTACCGGTCCACTCCGCCTCCGGTGGCCTTGGGTTCTTTGGTGTGGCGTATCTTGACCTCTCTCAGGCGGGAAGGTTTCAATTCTTCGTTTAGTTTGTTTCAGTCTCTTCTTCAGGATGGTGTGGCGCCGGCTATTCGTGAACTCATAGTAAGGCCCACCCTGTCCTATCCTTGCCCTGATGGTATGTCTAGCGTCGATGGAGGGCACGTGGAGTTGTGTGTTTGGCGGATCTTCTGATCCGATCGTTTTTCGTGTTCGATTGTGTGGTTTCAGGTCAGTCTTTTCCGATCTACAGTTGTCATCATTGGCGATTGTTGATGTTGTGTTGCGCTGGTCGTTTGGAGTTTTAACACGATAACTTTTCATATGTCTACTACAACAAGTTTTTCCTGTTTGTGGTGATGAAGTGGCGAGGGCAGCAGTGCGCCCTTTAGACCTCGAGATGGACTCTGAGACCTAGCCTACTATATAAGTGTTAGGAGAAGCCACCTAGGGGGAGATTGCATGACTAGCAACACCCTTGTAACCCTAATTCTCGATAATACAATCTCGGTGATTTCACCCTTGATCATACTTTCGTCAGCTATCTAGTTTGACTGACCGGGGTTTGAATTCACCATCGTTCTTCTTCCTCAAAACCTAAGTCCATCATTACGAAGATTGATAAGGTTATACCTTGTCAGTTAAACCCAAATCCATCATTACGAACATTGATAAGGTTATACATTGTCAGTTGGTAAAGTGTCATACTGAGTGACTTATTGTAGACATTAAAACCGTCAGGCCCAAGTTATCACAGTGCAACTGCTGTCTAAAGTGGCTCCGCAGGCTTTCAGCGGGCACCACGTGTGGGTGCCATGGCCGAAGGAGGAGATTAGAGAATGGTTGAATTTAGAATATTTTACAGTTTGGCTCCTAGGGCTGTACGTCGGGAGCCAGAAGGTTGCCAGATCTTTATGTTGCCTTTTAGTTCTTGGTCTGTAATAACAGTAGTTAAAAATGATGATGAGTACAGGGTAGCGTTCGTGCAAAGTAGAGAATAGGATAGTAAAAAATGTGAACCTGGCTTGAACTGAACTCTGTGTTACGGTTTTATTATCTATGAAATCGGGAGCCTGGGCTCCTTAATTCGAAAAAAAATCCAATAATCCAAATCGATTCATAATGTGCAATTTCAGGCGAAAGCTCAGTGCCTCAGTGCCAACGGCGGCGATACCTGCAGGTGTCGTAACCCTCTTGTGGGGTCATTGTGGGTATCTGTTGAAATATTGGGTCCATTTTTAGTGGTCCAAATTAGATTTCAGTTTTTTCCTATAATCTCAAAGCTCAAATAGTGGCAGCATTGTGAGTTTAAGCCCAAATTGGTGGCAGCTCACTAGGGAGTGGTAAGAGGTGGGAAGTTTAGTCCCACATGGAAAGTTGGGAGGAAGTTAGACCACCTTATAAGGTGGGTTGTTCCACCACTAGTAAGTGAGTGAGAATAGGAGTGCTACATGCGCGCTCCTCCTCCTCGCTCGCTCGTCTCGACTCGCCATCGTAGCCTACTCCATCCCGCGCGCCGAAGTGCATCGGCGAACGGGAGAGCAGGTCTCTGGAACCGCTCGTCCTTGTGATCCTGTACGGGAGAGGGCGAATTAGGTTTTTGGGAAGCGCTCTGCGCGACTGCTCAAGCTCTTCATCACGGGTCGCCTTCCGTCCAAGTCGGGCGGTGCTGCCTACCGTCGTCTTCAACGCCGTCTACTTCGACCCGTCGTCCCTGTCGTCAACAACGTTGTCATCAACAACGTTACTGCTGCGACATCATCTGCTACACCTCCACCGCCACCTCCACCAGATCGGTACATGCGACATATCTCGATCTGTTTAGTGATGGATGCTTTACCGTTTGCGATGCTGCTACTCATGTTGATTAATGCATCTAGTATGTTCGAGTTTCACATGTTAGTAGTTGTTGTCATTATGTTTTATATTCTGGAATTAATCATGGAAATTGTGCCTAATTATCCAACAATCCAAAAACCTAATTGTAGGCAATTTCCTGAGTTAACAATGGCTGGTTTTGTTGATGCACTGAGACCGGATAAGTTTACCGGTGTGCACTTTAAGAGGTGGCAAGTTAAGGTCACGCTCTGGCTTACTCATCTGAAAGTGTTCGAAGTTAGTGATGGTTTACCTGAAGGAACTATATCTGACCAAGATCAGAACAAGTTCAAGGAAAACAATACTCTCTTCGTCGGATGCGTTCGAGTATTCTTGCCGATCGTCCGTGTGATGTGTACATGCACATAACAGATGGTAAAGAGCTCTAGGATGCACTGAATGCTAAATTCGGTGCAACCGATGCAGGCAGTGAACTGTACATCATGGAGAGCTTCCATGACATCAGGATGGTAAACAACCGTTCTGTAGTCGAACAAGCTCATGAGATATAGTGCATTGGGAAAGAGGTCGAACTCCTTAAGTGTGTCTTACCTAACAAGTTTGTGGCTGGATGCATCATCACTAAGTTGCTCCCTTCATGGAGGAACTTTGCCACAACTCTAAAACACAAGAGACAGGAGATATCAGTTGAAAATCTGATAGCGTCTCTTGATGTTGAGGAGAAATCTCGGGCTAAGGATATTACTGAGAAATGAGAGGGTCAGTCTAGCGCCAACATGGTGCAGAAGAAACCCTACAGCAAGAACAAAGGGAATAACAAGCCCTCCTTCAATAAGCCTATGAAGACTACAACCTTCAAGAAGAAGAAGATGATAAACAAAGCAGATCTGAGCTGCTTTACCTGTGGAGAGACTGGCCACTTTTCTAAGGACTGTCCAGAGAGGGCAGACCGCAAGAAAAAAGCTAGGCAAGTCAACACGGTGACCGCTAGCAATGCTGATGGGTATGGTAATCTCTTTACTGTTCTTTCGGTATTTCAATCTCCATGTTGGTGGATTGATACAGGTGCTAATGTTCATGTGTGTGCTGACATATCCATGTTCACTTCTTACCAGGTCGCCCAGGATTCTTCCGTCTTGCTGGGGAATGGGTCACATGTTTCTGTTCGTGGTGTTGGCACGGTAAATCTGAAGTTTACTTCGGGGAAGATCGTGCAGCTGAGGAACGTGCAGCATGTCCCTACTATGAACAAGAATCTTGTTAGAGGCTCCCTTCTATGCAGAGATGGGTTTAAGGTTGTTTTAGAGTCGAATAAAGTAGTTGTTTCCAAGTTTGGACAATTTATTGGTAAAGGCTATGAGTGCGGAGGCTTGTTCCGCTTTTCGCTTTCTGATTTCAGTAATAAGTCTCGTGAACCATATTTGTGGCAATGTTAGTGATGATACCAGTGTTTGGCATTCTCATTTATGTCACATTAATTTTGGTTTAATGTCTCGGCTATCCAGTTTAAGTTTAATTCCAAATTTCACCATTGCCAAAAGTTCTAAGTGCCATAGTTGTGTGCAATCAAAGCAACCTCGGAAGCCTCACAAGGCGGTGATGGCGCGTGAAGCACACGTCTGTTGGGAACCCCAAGAGGAAGGTGTGATGCATACAGCAGCAAGTTTTCCCTCAGTAAGAAACCAAGGTTATCGAACCAGTAGGAGATGAAGGCCACGTGAAGGTTGTTGGTGAAAGAGTGTAGTGCGGCGCAACACCAGCAGTGGCGGAGCCACACTATGGCTGTGTAGTCATATGACTACACAGTTTTCAACTTACATAGGCACAAATCATGCAGCAAATTACGAAAAAATCATATAAATACATGTATTTGACTACACAACTATAAACTGACTACACAAGGCTAACGTCCTGGCTCCGCCACTGAACACCAGGGATTCCGGTGCCAATGTGGAACCTGCACAACACAATCACAATACTTTGCCCCAACTTAACAGTGAGGTTGTCAATCTCACCGGCTTGCGGAAAACAAAGGATTAAATGTATGGTGTGGAGAATGATGTTTGCTTGTAGAAAACAATAGAGAACAGAGATTGCAGTAGATTGTATTTCAGATGTAAAAGAATGGACCGGGGTCCATAGTTCACTAGTGGTGTCTCTCCAATAAGATAAATAGCATGTTGGGTGAACAAATTACAGTTGGGCAATTGACAAATAGAGAGGGCATAACAATGCACATACATATATCATGATGACTACTATGAGGTTTAATTAGGGCATTACGACAAATTACATAGACCGCTATCCAGCATGCATCTATGCCTAAAAAGTCCACCTTCAGGTTAGCATCCACACCCCTTCCAGTATTAAGTTGCAAACAACAGATAATTGCATTAAGTACTGCGCGTAATGTAATCAACACAAATATCCTTGGACAAAGCATCAATGTTTTATCCCTAGTGGCAACAACACATCCACAACCTTAGAACTTTCTGTCACTGTCCCAGATTCAATGGAGGCATGAACCCACTATCGAGCATAAATATTCCCTCTTGGAGTCACAAGTATCAACTTGGCCAGAGCCTCTACTAGCAACGGAGAGCATGGAAGAACATAAACAACACATATATGATAGATTGATAATCAACTTGACATAGTATTCAATATTCATCGGATCCCAACAAACGCAACATGTAGCATTACAAATAGATGATCTTGATCATGATAGGCAGCTCACAAGATCTAAACATGATAGCACAAGAGGAGAAGACAACCATCTAGCTACTGCTATGGACCCATAGTCCAAGGATGAACTACTCATGCATCAGTCCGGAGGCGGGCATGGTGATGTAGAGCCCTCCGGTGATGATTCCCCTCTCCGGCAGGGTGCCGGAGGCGAACTCCTGAATCCCCCGAGATGGGATTGGCGGCGGCGGCGTCTCTGGAACTTTTCTCGTATCGTGGCTCTCGGTAATAGGGTTTTCACGATGGAGTGAATTTATAGGCGAAGGGGCAGAGTCGGGAGGCGCCCGAGGGGCCCACCCCATAGGTCGGCGCGCCCCCCTTCCTGGCCGCGCCGCCCTAGGGTATGGGGCCACCTTGGCCCCTCTCCGTCTCCTCTTCGGTGTTCCGGAAGGTTCTGTGCAAAATAAGACCGTGGGCTTTTGTTTCGTCCAATTCCGAGAATATTTCCTGTGTAGGATTTCTGAAACCAAAAACAGCAGAAAACAGGAACTGGCGCTTCGGCATCTTGTTTATAGGTTAGTGCCGGAAAATGCATCAAAATGATATAAATTGTATATAAAACATGTGAATATTGTCATATAACTAGCATGGAACATAAGAAATTATAGATACGTTTGAGACATATCAAGCATCCCCAAGCTTAGTTCCTACTCGCCCTCGAGTAGGTAAACGATAACAAGGATAATTTCTAAAGTGACATGCTACTATCATAATCTTGATCAACACTATTGTAAAGCATATGAAATGAATGAAGTGATTCAAAGCAATGGTAAAGATAATGACTAAACAACTGAATCATATAGCAAAGACTTTTCATGAATAGTACTTTCAAGACAAGTATCGATAAGTCTTGCATAAGAGTTAACTCATAAAGAAATAGATTCTTAATAGAAGGTTTTGAAGCAACACAAAGGATGATTAAGTTTCAGCAATTGCTTTCAACTTTTAACATGTATATCTCATGGATAATTGTCAACATAAAGCAATATAACAAGTGCAATAAGTAAACATGTAAGAATCAATGCACACAGTTGACACAAGTGTTTGCTTCGAAGATATAAAGAATTAGGTAAACTGACTCAACATAAAGTAAAAGAAAGGCCCTTCGCAGAGGGAAGCATGGATTATTCATGTGCTAGAGCTTTTTATTTTGAAAACATGGAAACAATTTTGTCAACGGTAGTAATAATTCATATGTGTTATGCATAAGACCTCTTATAAGTTGCAAGCCTCATGCATCGAATACCAATAGTGCTCGCACCTTGTCCTAATTAGCTTGGATTTCCATGGATTATCATTGCATTACATATGTTTCAACCAAGTGTCACAAAGGGGTACCTCTATGCCACCTGTACAAAGGTCCAAGGAGATAGATCGCATTTGATTTCTCAGTTTTGATAGATATCAACTTGAGGACATCCATACCGGGACAACTTAGAAAACAGACAATGGACTCCTCTTTAATGCTTAAGCATTCAACAACAGATAATATTCTCATAAGAGATTGAGGTTTAATGTCCAAACTGAAACTTCCACCATGATACATGGCTTTGGTTGGCGGCCCAATGTTCTTCTCTAACAATATGCATACTCAAACCATTTAATCATGATAAATCACCCTTACTTCAGACAAGACAAACATGCATAGCAACTCACATGATATTCAACAAAGGTGTAAAAGTTGATGGCGTCCCCGAAACATGGTTACCGCTCAACAAGAAACTTATAAGAAATAAGATACATAAGCGACATATTCAATACCACAATAGTTTTTAAGCTATTTTCCCATGAGCTATGTATTGCAAAGACAAGGAATGAAATTTTAAAGGTAGCACACAAGCAATTTACTTTGGAATGGCAGAGAAATACCACATAGTAGGTAGTTATGGTGGACACAAATGGCATGGGTTTTGGCTCAAGGTTTTGGATGCACGAGAAGTATTTCCTCTCAGTACAAGGCTTTGGCTAGCAAGGTTGTTTGAAGCAAACACAAGTATGAACCGGTACAGCAAAACTTACATAAGAACATATTGCAAGCATTATAAGACTCTACACTGTCTCCTTGTTGCTCAAACACTTTTACCAGAAAATATCTAGACCATAGAGAGATCAATCATGCAATCCAAATTTCAACAAGCTCTACAGTAGTTCTCCACTAATAGGTTTAAAATACATGATGCAAAAGCTTAAACATGATCTATGAGAGCTCAAAACAATTGCCAAGTATCAAATTATTCAAGACCATATACCATTTACCACATGAAGCATTTTCTGTTTCCAACCAAATAGCAATCAACGAAGCGGTTTTCAACTCCGCCATGAATATTAAAAGTAGAACTAAGAACACCAGTGTTCATATGAAAAAGCGGAGCGTGTCTTTCTCCAATATAAGGAGTGTTGGGATCCGATTTTATTTAAACATAAACAAAACAAAAACAAATGGACGCTCCAAGTAAATCACATAAGATGTGACGGAATAAAAATATAGTTTCACTAGAGGTGACCTGATAAGTTGTCGATGAAGAAGGGGATGCCTTGGGCATCCCCAAGCTTAGATGCTTGGGTCTTCTTGAAATATGCAGGGATGAACCACGGGGGCATCCCCAAGCTTAGACTTTTCACTCTTCTTGATCATAGTATATCATCCTCCTCTCTTGACCCTTGAAAACTTCCTCCACACCAAACTCAAAACAAACTCATTAGAGGGTCAGTGCATAATCAAAAATTCACATGTTCAGAGGGGACACAATCATTCTTAACACTTCTGGACATTACCCAAAGCTACTGAAAGTTAATGGAACAAAGAAATCCACTCAACATAGCAAAAGAGGCAATGCGAAATAAAAGGCAGAATCTGTCAAAACAGAACAATCCGTAAAGACGAATTTTATAGAGGCACTTAACAGGCTCAGATGAAAAATCTCAAAACTAATGAAAGTTGCGTACATATTTGAGGATCACGCATGAAATTGTTCAACATTTTACTATTTTCCTACAGAGATATCTACTCAAATTCGTGACAGGTAGAAATCTGTTTCTGCGCAGGAATCCAAATCTAGTATCAACTTTACTATTAGAGACTTTACATGGCACAACAATATGATAAGGAGAGGTTTCTACAGTAGTAACAACTTCCAAGACTCAACAAAACAGTAATAAAAACATACATGGGTTATCTCCCAAGAAGTGATTTTCTTTAACGCCTTTCAGCTAGGCGCAGAAAGTGCAAATCAAGTATTATCAAGAGAAGAAGCATCAACATCATAATTTGTTCTAATAATAGAATATAAAGGCAACTTCATTCTCTTTCTAGGGAAGTGTTCCATACTTTTCTTGAGAGGGAATTGATACTTAATATTTCCTTCCTTCATATCAATAATAGCACCAACAGTTCGAAGAAAGGGTCTTCCCAAAATAATAGGACAAGATGCATTGCATTCGATATCCAAGGCAACAAAATCAACGGGGACAAGGTTATTGTTAACCATAATTTGAACATTATCAATCCTCCTCAAAGGTTTCTTTATAGAATTATCAGCAAGATTAACATCCAAATAACAATTTTTCAATGGTGGCAAGTCAAGCATATCATAGAGTTTCTTAGGCATAACAGAAATACTTGCACCAAGATCACATAAGGCATTACAATCAAAATCATTGACCTTCATTTTAATGATGGGCTCCCAACCATCTTTCAACTTCCTAGGAATAGAAGCTTCAAGTTTTAATTTCTCTTCTCTAGCTTTAATGAGAGCATTTGTAATATGTTTTGTAAAGGCCAAATTTATAGCACTAGCATTACGACTTCTAGCAAGTTTTTGTCAGAACTTAATAACTTCAGAGATATGACAATTATCAAAATCTAAACCATTATGATTTACAACATTCTGAAATTTTTTAGCACTTTTATCACAAACAGTTTCAGCAGTTTCAGGCAATTTTGCACGCTTTGTACTAGGAGTAGAAACATTGCCAACACCAATTATTTTACCATTGATAGTAGGAGGTTTAGCAACATGTGAAGCATCAACATTACTAGAGGTGGTAATAGTCCAAATTTTAGCTACATTATTCTCTTTAGCAAGTTTTTCTTCTTTTTCTTCTCTTTCCCACCTAGCATGCAATTCAGCCATCAATCTAATATTATCATTAATTCGAACTTGTTATGGTGTTTGCTGTAGCAAATGACTTAATATCTTTATCTTCATTAGGCATAACTTTCAATTTTAAAAGATCAACATCAGCAGCAAGACTATCAACCTTAGAAGTAAGAATATCAATTTTACCAAGCTTTTCTTCAACAGATTTGTTAAAAGCAGTTTGTGTACTAATTCTTTAAGCATGGCTTCAAGACCAGAGGGTGCACTCCTACTATTGTTGTAAGAATTACCATAAGAATTACCATAACCATCTATTATCTATTATCTATTAAAAGTACATTAAGGGCTAACCAGAAATTAGAGAATTAGCTAGAAAATCCCACAAAAATCAGAAACATCTAGCCATCGAATTAATTAATTAGCTGTTGATGACCGATGGATCTGAGAATTAATCTACTACCATGAAAGTTAAAGATAATTACCCACCAATACCATACATAATTTATCTCGCAGCCGTTCGATACTATATCTAGCTAATTAGGTTACAGACTATTCCATTGATAGAAAATTAAAGCTCCGGCCTCACGCACGCAGCCGCCGCCATCGTCCTTGTATTCTCGTCTAGGTGTCCATCCAGCAAATCAGGTAAATTCTAATGCCTCATATACGCAACAACCCAGCAGTAGAGATGCAGACTCCAAGATTGATCAAAGATTTGTACACATGTGAGAGCTAGCTGGAATCGAAGACTTGTGGACGTGTTTGAGGCAGCCCATAGCTGGGAGTATATCTTTTCTTGCCAGCTTCAGATCAATCATGGCTACGTTTATTTCACTATGCAAGAAATAGATCGCGTGCAGTTTTAGGATGAAAGTTTGGTGCTGTCCTCCACCAGAGATAATAGCTCGGAGATGCAGACTCCAACATCGATCAAAGATTTGTACACAGGCGAGAGATAGCTGGGATGGAAGACTCGCGGACGTGTTTGAGGCAGCCCATAGCAAGGTTTGTACAATGTTATATTATATATATCTTTTCATGCCAGCTTCAGATCTATCATGGCTACGTGTATTTCACTAATTAAGAAATAGATCACGTGCAGTTTTAGGATGAATGTTTGCTGCTGTCCTCCACCAGAGATAATAGCTCAGTGCCGATTAGCTTCAATTAATAAATGAATTGACTAAAACGTTTACATCATGAATTTCTGTCTTCGTTACATAGCAGATTTGTGTTTGCTGCTAGCGTGCGGAGTCAATGCGGCGTAAAGTAGAGAGAGGAAACGAGAGACATCGGCACAGTGCAACGGCCGCTGCGTCGGGATTGGCCGGGCGGAAAGCATGGATTTACAGCTCGGGTATGTTCTTTCCTCTCATGAGGTGTTTACATAGCGTATTGACATGACATCAATTAGCTGATCATCATCGTGTATAATAAAATTTATTTTGTTGGTAAGAATTAAAAAACATTGTACTCCCTCCATCCCAAAAACAATAGCACATGCTTATATAAATTCAAATGTATCTAAGAGATATGCGGATGAGGAAATCATCAGAATATAATTTGATTAGATGGACACGCATGGCTTCTAGAAAAAAATGGACACGAATGGCTGATTAATTCACGTAATATGTGCATGCATGCATAAGCTGTGCGCTAAGAACATGCACATAAGTGTGTACTGTTCGTACATGTTAATAAGAAAATAAAATACATGCTACAAATCCCGATAGGAAAAAATTGTAAATTTATTTCACATTATATGTTGATATTGCTAATTAAAATTTTAATTTGTGCACCAGAGTTGAATCAAATTGACCATCTTTACTATGATGTAAATAAATCTTACCACTTCCCCTGAAAGATCATTTCTTAAAAAAAAATACTTTCATCTCTAACCTGTATAACATGAAATTATTTCCTAACTTACCACTTCCCCTGAAAGATCATTTCTTAAAAAAAAATACTTTCATCTCTAACAGTATAACATGAAATTATTTCCTAATGACCTAATACGGCTAGGAATAGGGACACATGTTTGGCATAAAAGAATTTTTTTGAAATCATAGTATTTTGATACCACGGTATCAGGTTGCCGGGCCAGTAAATACTTCAGTTTGTGAAATGAATGAACCATTTTTTCTGTTTCTGTGTATTGGAAAAAGAAGCTACGGAACCTCTTTCTTTAGTACTGCAGTTTTGGTATTCTACAGTTTGTGAAATGACTGCACCATTATTTTTTACTATTCCTTTGTATTGAAAAAAGGAGATAAAGGCCTCTTCTTTAATACTATAAAAAATACTGCAGTTTTGGCAATACCATAAAGTTTTTTAATTACACCTCAAATTATTTAAAGCCATATATAGTTCTTTAAAAAACATGCATGGTATTTGGAAAATACAGTAAGCATACATTGCTACCAATGGGGGCCTAGCCTTAACAGACACTGCCAGTTAACTTTTATGCTCACAATATTTCCAGGTTATAAATTATACGCATAGAAGGTTGATTTTTTTCATGCACTCCACCGCGTCTTCACAGATGCCTGATTTCTGAGTACATGGACAATATTCAATTATGTTGTGTAATTTGGTTGCAGTGGGGTAATCTGGTGGCTAAGTGACGGCATTACTTTATTCTCTAGCCATTATTACAAGAAACCATTTCTATACGAGCAAAGAGGGCTGGCAGCAGTAGGGCTGGAAGCCTCGACGTACACTGCAAGCTAAATTAAACGTTCAGAAGGTTGATTTGTTCTCCACCACATTTTAACATTTCGCAGATTTCTTAGTCGATGGTACAATCTTTATATTTATCAGTGACGATTAATTTTGATTGAAAGAAGTAGTTATTTTTCTGGAAGCATGGACCATAGTTCTTTCTGGTATAATCTTTATCGTTATGTGCGACAATTAATTTTGATCGAAAGGAGAGGTTATTTCCTAGAAGCATGGATCATAGCTCTTTCTCACAATATGCAATCAGTAACACCCAATACTAAGAAAAAAATTGCTCCTTGCACAATTTGGTCTCTCTATTTTTTGAAAAGGGGCTTCCCAGCCTCTGAAGTGATGCAAACAACCATACTTATTACCAATTTCACCAGATCGTCTAATTAATTGCATCGAGTTCTTGGTAAACTCTAATTGTTGCAAACCAGATTGTTTGTTGCATTTTTCCTTTAACATGCCATCACTATAAAACATCAGCGTGAGCAGGTAAACAATCGATGAATTGTATGACAATAAAAAAATAAAAATAAAATTTAGCGCTTTTAGAGAACTAAAGATGATGTCCTCGCATTTGCGAGGGCCATTATGCTAGTTACCATTATTAGAAGGATATGGCCTATAGTTGTTACCAAAATTATTCCTATAAGCATTGTTGTTGAAATTACTATTTTTAATGAAGTTCACAACAACATGCTCTTCTTGAGCAACCAATGAAGCTAAAGGAACATTATTAGGATCAACATTAGATCTACCATTAACAAGCATAGACATAATAACATCAATCTTATCACTCAAGGAGGAGGTTTCTTCAACAGAATTTACCCTCTTACCTTGCGGAGTCCTTTCGATGTGCCATTCAGAGTAGTTGATCATCATATCATCAAGAAGTTTTGTTGCAGCACCCAAAGTGATGGACATAAAAGTACCTCCAGCAGCTGAATCCAATAGGTTCCTCGAAGAAAATTTTAATCCTGCATAGAAGGTTTGGATGATCATCCAAGTAGTTAGTCCATGGGTTGGGCAATTCTTTACCAAAGATTTCATTTTTTCCCATGCTTGGGCAACATGTTCATTATTCAATTGCTTAAAATTCATAATGCTACTTCTCAAAGATATAATTTTAGCAGGAGGATAATATCTACCAATGAAAGCATCTTTACATTTAGTCCATGAATCAATACTATTCTTAGGCAAAGATATCAACCAATCTTTAACTCTTCCTCTTAAGGAGAAAGGAAACAATTTAAGTTTTATAATATCCCTATCTACATCCTTATACTTTTGTATTTCACAAAGTTCAAAAAAATTATTAAGATGGGCAGCAGCATCATCAGTACTAACACCAGAAAATTGCTCTCTCATAACAAGATTTAGTAAAGCAGGTTTAATTTCATAAAATTCTGCTGTAGTAGCAGGTGGAGCAATAGGAGTGCATATAAAATCATTATTATTGGTGCTAGTGAAGTCGCACAACTTATTGTTCTCAGGAGTATTCATTTTAACAGTAATAAAGACAAGTAAAGCAAACTAAATAAAGTAAAGTAAAACAAGTAACTAATTTTTTGTGTTTTTGATATAAAGAAAGCAAACAAGGCAGAAAATAAAATAAAGTAAAGCAAGACAATAAACAAAGTAAAGAGATTAGATGTGAGAGACTCCCCTTGCAGCGTGTCTTGATCTCCCCGGCAACGGCGCTAGAAAAATTGCTTGATGGCGCGTGAAGCACACGTCTATTGGGAACCCCAAGAGGAAGGTGTGATGCGTACAGCAACAAGTTTTCCCTCAGTAAGAAACCAAGGTTATCGAACCAGTAGGAGATGAAGGCCACGTGAAGGTTGTTGGTGAAGGAGTGTAGTGCGGCGCAACATCAGGGATTCCGGCGCCAACGCGGAAACTGCACAACACAATCACAATACTTTGCCCCAACTTAACAGTGAGGTTATCAATCTCACCGGCTTGCTGAAAACAAAGGATTAAACGTATGGTGTGGAGAATGATGTTTTCTTGTAGAAAACAATAGAGAACAGAGATTGCAGTAGATTGTATTTCAGATGTAAAAGAATGGACCGGGGTCCACAGTTCACTAGTGGTGTCTCTCCAATAAGATAAATAGCATGTTGGGTGAACAAATTACAGTTGGGCAATTGACAAATAGAGAAGGCATAACAATGCACATACATATATCATGATGACTACTATGAGATTTAATTAGGGCATTACGAAAAATTACATAGACCGCTATCCAGCATGCATCTATGCTTAAAAAGTCCACCTTCGGGTTAGCATCCGCACCCCTTCCAGTATTAAGTACTGCGCGTAATGTAATCAACACAAATATCCTTAGACAAAGCATCGATGTTTTATCCCTAGTGGCAACAGCACATCCACAACCTTAGAACTTTCTGTCACTGTCCCAGATTCAATGGAGGCATGAACCCACTATCGAGCATAAATACTCCCTCTTGGAGTCACAAGTATCAACTTGGTCAGAGCCTCTACTAACAATGGAGAGCATGCAAGAACATAAACAACATATATGATAGATTGATAATCAACTTGACATAGTATTCAATATTCATCGGATCCCAACAAACACAACATGTATCATTACAAATAGATGATCTTGATCATGATAGGCAGCTCACAAGATCTAACATGATAGCACAATTAGGAGAAGACGACCATCTAGCTACTGCTATGGACCCATAGTCCAAGGATGAACTACTCACGCATCAGTCCGGAGGCGGGCATGGTGATGTAGAGCCCTCCGGTGATGATTCCCCTCTCCGGCAGGGTGCCGCAGGCGATCTCCTGAATCCCCCGAGATGGGATTGGCGGCGGCGGCGTCTCTGGAACTTTTCTCGTATCGTGGCTCTCGGTAATAGGGTTTTCGCGATGGAGGGAATTTATAGGCGAAGGGGCAGAGTCGGGAGGCGCCCGAGGGGCCCACCCCATAGGCCGGCGCGCCCCCCTTCCTGGCCGCGCCGCCCTAGGGTGTGGGGCCACCTTGGCCCCTCTCCATCTCCTCTTCGGTGTTCTGGAAGGCTCCGTGCAAAATAAGACCGTGGACTTTTGTTTCGTCCAATTCCGAGAATATTTCCTGTGTAGGATTTCTGAAACCAAAAACAGCAGAAAACATGAATTGGCGCTTCGACATCTTGTTAATAGGTTAGTGCCGGAAAATGCATCAAAATGATATAAAGTGTATATAAAACATGTGAGTATTTTCATATAACTAGCATGGAACATAAGAAATTATAGATACGTTTGAGACGTATCAGGCGGCCGAGGAGAGAAACCTCTAGAACTCATACATTCTGATCTATGCGAGATGAATGGTGTGTTTACAAAAGGTGGAAAGAGATACTTCATGACATTGATTGATGATGCTACTATATTTTGCTATGTTTATTTGTTGCGAACTAAAGATGAAGCTTTAGACTACTTTAAAAAATTTAAGACCGAAGTTGAAAATCAACTAGAGAGAAAGATCAAGCGTCTTAGGTCGGATCGTGGTGGCGAATATTTTCCTAAAATCTTTGATGAATTCTGTGAGGAACATGGCATTATTCATGAGAAGATGCCTCCTTGTTCACCCCAATCAAACGGGGTTGCCGAGAGGAAAAACCGCACGCTGACTGACTTGGTGAATTCCATGTTAGCCACTACTGGTTTATCAAAGGCATGGTGGGGGAGGCTTTGTTGACTTCGTGTCATGTCCTTAATAGAGTTCCTAATAAGAATAAAGATAAAACCCCTTACGAGGAGTGGGCTGGGAGAAAACCATCACTTTCGTATTTGCGCACATGGTGATGTTTGGCGAAAGTCAATATTCCAATTACTAAGAAACGCAAACTTGGACCAAAGACAGTGGATTGTGTCTTTCTAGGTTATGCTCTGCGGAGTGTAGGATATAGATTTTTAGTAGTTCAATCCGAGGTACCTGATATGCATGTTGATACTATTATGGAATCTCGTGATGCAACATTTTTTGAGAATATGTTTCCTATGAAAGATATGCATAGGATTGCTAGAATTTCTACTGAGATAATTCCTGAGTCTAGTACATCTAATGAGTATTTTGAACAATCACATGAGAATGTTACTGAGAAGGATGACAAGGAAGCTCCTAAACGGAGCAAGAGACGAAGGATTGAAAAATCTTTTGGTGATGATTTCATTGTGTACCTTGTGGATGATACTCCCACGTCCATTGCAGGGGCATATGCATCTTCAGATGCAGATGACTGGAAAGAAGCTGTCCATAATGAGATGGACTCTATTTTTTCTAATGGAACTTGGGAGTTGTCAGAACGACCCCATGGATGCAAGCCTGTAGGCTGCAAATGGGTGTTCAAGAAGAAGCTAAGACTTGATGGTACTATTGAAAAGTACAAGGCGCGGCTTGTAGCGAAAGGCTACACACAGAGAGAAGGCGAAGATTACTTCGACACCTATTCACCTGTCGCTAGACTTACCACTATTCGAGTACTACTATCCATGGCTGCCTCCTATGGTCTTATCGTTCATCAAATGGACGTAAAGATAACTTTTCTTAATGGAGAGTTGGAAGAGAAAATCTATATGGATCAGCCTGATGGGTTTGTAGTAAAAGGTGAAGAAAGAAAGGTGTGCAAGTTGCTGAAATCTTTATATGGCCTGAAACAAGCACCTAAGCAATGGCATGAGAAGTTTGACAGAACTTTAACTTATGTAGGCTTTGTTGTCAATGAGGCTGACAAGTACGTTTACTATCGCCATGGTGGGGGCGAAGGTGTTATACTATGTTTGTATGTGGATGATATACTAATCTTTGGTACAAACATGAAAGTAATACACGCGGTCAAGTCTTTCTTGTCAAAGAGCTTTGATATGAAAGATATGGGAGAAGCTGATGTGATTTTGAACATCAAGCTGATTAAGAACGAGAGTGGGATTACTCTAACGCAGTCCCATTATGTTGAGAAGATCTTGAGCCGGTTCGGCTACATTGATAGCAAGTCTTCTCCAACACCTTACGATCCCTGTGTGACACTACGCAAGAACCGGATGATTGCCATAGATCAATTGAGATATTCTCAGATCGTTGGCTCACTCATGTACTTAGCGAGCGCGACTAGACCCGACATCTCTTTTGCTGTTAGCAAGTTGAGTAGGTTCATGTCAAACCCGGGTACTGATCATTGGTATGCACTTGATAGGGTCATGCGCTACCTATGTGGTACAATGAGTTATGGGATTCACTGTTCAGGGCACCCAGCTGTGCTTGAAGGATATAGTGATTCGAATTGGATCTCAGATGTAGCTGATCTGTACGCCACAAGTGGGTATGTATTTACCTTTGGAGGTGGCGCAGTGTCATGAAGATCTTGCAAGCAAACCATATTGACGAGGTCAACTATGGAAGCAGAACTTACTGCTTTAGACACAACCACTGTTGAATCAGAATGGTTGCGTGAGCTCTTGATGGACTTGCCTGTGGTTTAAAAACCTGTTTCGGCAATCCTTTTGAATTGTGACAATCAAACCGTAATTATCAAAGTGAACAATTCTAAGGATAACGCGAAGTCATCAAGGCACGTCAAGAGACGATTGAAGTCTGTCAGGAAATTGCGAAACTCCGGAGTAATAACTGTTACATATATTCAAACAGACAAAAGCCTGGCAGATCCCTTTACAAAGGGACTATCACGTAATGTGATAGAAAGTGCATCGAGGGAGATGGGTTTGAGACCCGTTGATGTTACACCATAGTGGTAACCCAACCTTTGTGATCGGAGATCCCGTGAATTAGGACCTGTGAAGAACAAACTAGTGGTTTAATTGAGGAGAGTATTATGTAACCCTCTCTATTTTAAGATGCACAACTCTCAATTGTTGTAAGGCAGGTTGACAACAAACCTTAATGTGTTTATGTTGGCTATTTTAGCAAAGATGTTGTCCTACATAGTATTCTTGAAATAACACACCTATATGAGTCCGATTGTTAAACGTCGCAGTCTATGAGATTTTGAGTGATCTCTAGTAAACTCATGAAGATACCACGAAGTATGACGCATATGCTTCACCCGCGGGGTAGGCTACTGGCAGCCATGTATTGGTCATGACTTTGAGTGAAACTCTGTTCACGCAAAACTTGCAATTCAAGGCTTAGTCCATTGTTCAAGTGTGAATGGATGTAGCTTAAGGTTCTTGACGGAAGTTCAACTTAACACTGGTATATAAACAAGCAGCGAGTATTGATAAATATCTAAATGGGGATTTGAGATCTGGTGGGGGATTGTTGAAATATTGGGCCCATTTTTAGTGGCCCAAATTAGATTTCAGTTTTTCCTAAAATCTCAAAGCCCAAATAGTGGCAGCCTTGTGAGTTTGAGCCCAAGTTGGTGGCAGCTCACTAGGGAGTGGTAAGAGGTGGGAAGTTTAGTCCCACATGGAAACTTGGGAGGAAGTTAGACCACCTTATAAGGTGGGTTGTTCCACCACTAGTAAGTGAGTGAGAATAGGAGTGCTACACGTGCGCTCCTCCTCCTCCTCGCTCGCTCGACTCGACTCGACTCGACACGCGCCACGCTCGTGGTGAGTGGTGAGTGCATTGAGCCTCGCGCCGAGACTTTCCTTACTTTTTGCAGCCTAGGAAAATGAACAGAGTCCTAGACGGACGCGTCACAGTTAGTCGGTTCGGGTCGCTCCCGGACCGTGGGCTATCTGTAACCGACTCGAAACGTGCGCGCGACGTGGGCGTGCCCCCCCCCCCCACGTTGCCTAGGGTTTCCTGAGCCTATATAACCTCTTTCCGGCTACAGCAAAAATATATCCTATACACGAGTTAGGGTTTCCACCTCTCTCTGCTTGTGCCGCCATCGTAGCCTACTCCATCCCGCGCGTCGACGTGCATCGGCGAACGGGAGAGCAGGTCTCCGGAACCGCTCATCCTTGCGATCCTGTACGGGAGAGGGCGAATTAGGTTTTTGGGAAGCGCTCTGCGCGACTGCCCAAGCTCTTCATCACGGGTCGCCTTCCGTCCAAGTCGGGCGGTGTTGCCTACCGTCGTCTTCAACGTCGTCTACTTCGACCCGTCGTCCCTGTCGTCAACAACGTTGTCATCAACAACGTTACTGCTGCGACATCATCTGCTACACCTCCACCGCCACCTCCACCAGATCGGTATGTGCGACATATCTCGATCTGTTTAGCGATGGATGCTTTACCGTTTGCGCTGCTGCTACTCATGTTGATTAATGCATCTAGTATGTTCGAGTTTCACATGTTAGTAGTTGCTGTCATTATGTTTTATATTCTGGAATTAATCATGGAAATTATGCCTAATTATCCAACAGTATCCACCTTGCGGTACAGCTCCGGGTGAAAATGCTAGACCTCGCGGTCTCGGTAGCAACGGTGCAGCCGCGCAGTGCGTCGTTGCTCTCTTGGGGCCGTCGTCATGGATCTCCAACTCGACTCAGTCTCGTGTCCATGTCTTTGGTGGCAAGTTTGGAATTTTGTGTTCTTTCTTGTTTTTTCTTTAATATATTTTGTAAATGGTTCTCATTTTGACCTTTTATGGATTCGTCCATTGGGACTTTGTTTATAAAGTGGGACAAATTGCTATTTTGAGGAGGAATCGATTCATATTGTGCAATTCAACGGTAACATGAATAATCATGGATATATGTTACCTTCGTTCTGAAATATAAGAGCATCACCAGTCGTGTCCCCTAAACCGTTCCCAAACAGCGTTGGATCCAACGTTTGAGGCCCGTGTTTTGTTCGTGCCGCGTTTGGGAGACGTCGCTCAACATTCGTGTCTCCCAAACAAAATTTCGGAAATTTAAAACTTGAGCGAGATTCGATTAAATTTGTCGAAACTTACTATATATTACATAGATTCGAACGAAATTCGATTTAATTTAAACTAAACCTAATCTAGAGGTACTTGCGGCGGCCCGAGGCGTCGTAGTACTGGTGGTAGTTCTACATATCGTCGGTGACGACCTCCTGTTTGACGCGCTCGTCGGGCTCGTCGACGGGCTCGCCCTTCAACAACCCGCTTGGTCCTGCCTCGCCGTCGTCGGTGAGGTCCACGAGCGGCTTGCCGGTGTCGAGGATGGACATGGCGATCGCCGCATCGAGGTCGCCCCACCAGGCGTCCTTGTCGTTCAGCGACGCCGCGAACGCCGCATGCAGCCCTGGGCAGTCCTCGGGGTCGTCGCTACTGGCGATGAGTCGCTGCTGCCGCTCGTACTCCACTAGTTGCACCGCCTTCGCCGCTTCCTCGTCGTCCTGCTCCTCCTTCACCTCCGGCTTCGGGATGAGGAGGGCGCCGCTACCGCGCCTTTACTGTTGTCGGCTGTCGCTGCCGCTGCTGTCGCGCCTCGGATTGATGGGCGTCGCCGGCTCCTCCTTCACCACGGGCTTGGGGACGGTGTAGGGTGCGGAGCAGTGCGGCGTGGACGGCGTCGATCGGGCCAGTCCTGGCGATGAAGAGTTGGAGGAGGACGAGTACGTCCTCCTCGGCTGCCAGTGCGTTGCGGGAGACGGTGGCGGTGAGTACGACGCCTCCAACCTTGGAGCACCATTGTGGATGCCGTTGATGACGTTCTCCAGGGTGCGCCCCACGTCCCTGTTCCAGCTGTTCGGCCCACGGACGAGGCCGGTGCTGCTGCGCATCTCCATGCCGTACTGCGCCTGGAAGTAGGCGCTCCACTAGGCGTCATTGTCTTTGGCCGCCCAGGTCGGATCGGCCCGCTCCTCGGCGTCGAGTGCAGACAGCTGTGCCCTGATGGCGTCCTTCCAGCGCTCCGTGCCCGGCGACGGTGGCGGCGGGACGCCTATGCCGTTCACGGCCATCTTCCAGCTGTCGCTGCTTGGCAGGAGCATGTCCGGCGAGACGGGATATCCCGCGCGGTACAGCGCACATGCCTCCTTCACGGTGAGGTTGCCGCGGCCGAAGCCGTTCGCCGCGGTGATCTTGCGGGAGGACGACGACATTGGTTGGAATGGCTAGGAGAAGATCTGGGAGTGGCGAGGAGAAGATTTGGGAGCGGCGATAGATTTGGATGAACCACAGGGCCTCTTAATGTACAACGGCGGCAGGCGAAGAGGCATCGGGCAGTTGGACGCAATAACGCCGGCGGGGATGGCCACGCGGCCATGCACAACGAGACGCGTCCCTGCGTCGCCCGGAAAAACTGGGACGCCATTAACGTCACTTGACTAAAGGTAGGCGACGGAGTTTTAGGCTTCCAAGCCGCTGACGCGTCGGTCCCGCCACGCCTCGCGTCGCTTTTCGTTGTGTCCGGTGTGCCCGGAGCGTCCCTGTGGGGCGGGGACCCACTCAGGGCGCCGGACACCGTATCAGACCACGCCTGACAAAATAGGATTTGGAAGACGCGGCTGGAAACTTTTTTTTGTCCGACTCGCCCCCAATCTATTCGGCACGCCGACTGGAGATGCTCTAAGCATTTTAAAAAGAAAGCTGATTTTGCTTTCTAAAAAAAGCTAGTAGTAATATTTTGGAACGAGGTAGTACTGTTTAACCACTCAGAAGCAAATGGAGCAGATGCTCGTTCCATGCGTCGACGGGCCCAGCCCAGGCAAGCACCAGTGCACGCAGTCGATGCCGAAGCCAACCTTCTCGTGCGGCCAGTGCCCGTACTGCCCGGGGTGTCCGCTCGGCCCTCATCTGCATCATCTCGCTCACGTCCGTCAGCACAAACCTCGCCGGCGACTCTGCCACCGCGGCCCGGAACTCTTCCACCTGCGCGGCGTGGAACGCGGCCTCGGTCTCCGGCAGGCTCGTCTCGTTGCTCCGCATGGGCCGCGTCCTCACGCAGTTCCCGCCGTCGTACCACTTGCCGTTCTCGTAGTGCGGCGGCGCCACCTTCCGGACCACCACCCTGCCGCGAAAACCTGCCAGCGCACGGAGCGCGGTCCGGAACGACGCGCGCACCGCGTAGTCCGGGGCCACGTCGGTGGCGTTGTGCGCCGCCTCGCAGCCGTCCATGTTGGCGCAGCCGAGGATGCGGCCGCCCTCGTAGAGCATGGTGGGACGCGTGAACCACTTGGCGCCGCTGAGTACGGCGTAGTCGTAGCCGGTGATGTCGCCGCTCCACTCAGGGTCCGCCTCGTCGAGGTACACGTTGTGCGGGTCAATGAACGACTGCCTGCCGTGCGTCAGGTTCCACCGCACCAGGAACGGCGTCCAGAACACGCACACCGTAAAGTCGTGCTCCCGGTAGTGGTACTTGCGTGTGCAGTGGACGCAGCCTCTCGGCTCGATCTCCATCGGGTACTCCACCTGCACGATTACGACTGACCGTGATCGATCCACCTGAAGCGCTGCTGCAAGCCAAGTGGAAATCTTGAAGGTACCTTGGCGAGGAGGCACATGAGGGACTGCATGTGGTTACGGGCGACGGAGTCCCCGACGAAGGCCATGGACTTTCCCCGGACGAGGCGGAGGAAGGCGGCGGCGTCGAAGCGGGGGAGGTCGCAGCCATGGGGCTGCCACCGCCACCCGAGGATGGACTCCATCCCCGGCTTACCGTGCTTCATGCAGTCCACCCGCTCGTGGATCAGCCCGCACGTCGCGTTCGTGTAGTAGGGCTCGGTCGAGTCGGGCACCCACTCTCCCATGGCCACGTCGCACGCCGCGTCGTCGCTGGCCGGGCGGGATGATCTCGCCGTGGCAGCGGATATGAACCGCTCAGCGCTCAGCAGCGAGTACTTCGATGTGGTGAAGACGACGATTAGGAGGCTCAGGAGCAGCCCGCTGGCGGAAGCTGCCTTCCGCGCGATTTGGTTGCTAGGCTTCATCTTCATCGCGCGCGGAAGGCAACTAGCTACTGAGAGGGAGGCAGAACAGAACAAATTGATAGTTTCATTACAGTAGTACTAGGTTTCCTTCTTTTTTTATTGGGTGTTTAGCTGTCTAGAATCCTATATAATTAAGAAGTTCATCCCCACTAACCTATTTCTCTCAACATGCAGCCTATCCACCTCATCACATGTGCCATCTCAGGAAAGAAAAATGTCCTTCCGTCTCATCCGTGTTGTGTTTCCCTGACCAAATCACACCAGGATTATCAAAACGCCAGGATGATCAAGTGGTACCGACCGGACCACATTCAACAGCCCATTACTTTAACCCACATATAGCCCATTACATTGTTCTTCCTTGCTGGCCCGTGCCGCCACCAACCAATGATGATTCCCCTTCTATGTGATCTACTCGGTGGTGCGGCCTCTTCTTCTTCCCCACGATCTCCTCAACAAATAATTGCCCAAGGAAATGCTGGGGGATACGAGAAGTTCGTGGTGATCTTTTCCCCTTTAAATTCCGTGCAATGCCTCACGCCCCTCAAACGTCTTTGTTCGCATACATTTCATACAGGCGCCGCTGGTGATGAACCTTGCTGCATCGAGCGGAGAGGCAGCAGCAAGCCGTGGATGAAAACAACTTCGCAGCATACGCATAGGAAACATTATTTGGGCTATCTTCAAGGTAACTCCACACACATGTGGATCAGGTTTTTAGGTCTGTGGTTAATTGTTTTCATGCTCACCAATACGCATGACAAGGTGCAGACAGTGATATACTTTCATCTAATTTATGGCTGATTCTACAGGGGATTTTGGGGTTCAGCAAATGGCGGATTGCTGTGGGACGTGGGACGAGCAGTACTGTCCCACCAGAGCCCCTAAGATTGCATGTACATCCTGTCTCCTGATGTCCCTCGAAGATCTCGACACCCTCACTGAACCATTGTCCTAAGGTGTTGTATGTTATTCTGCTACACATCCTTCCTACCATTTTGGAGATTTCCTCTATTACCTTTAGATTCTGTCTAACCTAGCCATTGATTTGATTTCAGTCATCTATCTGAATGATCACATGCATTTTTTGTTTCTTTAAGTTGCCTTTGTGCATTTCACTTCGCTGATATTGGTGTGGTCGGTGCATTTTCAAGTCCAGCTTTTCAGGTCCAGTGTATGCCTATTCTTTAGAATACTTGCGTAGTATTTCTTATGGTTTTACACTAATCTTCAATATTATTCTATAATTTTAAAATCAAACTTATTGCAGGCTGGAAGAACGCTTGAAGAAACATGGTATGACAACGAGTACTTGATTGCATATTGCAACCTCCTCAAGTCCTCATATAACTATGCATGTTCATGTCTTTCGAATAGGCAAGGTCAGTCAAACGATGAATTCCCAGACCACATTATATTAGTATATCAACGGATTGTTCAAGAAAATTACACATATTTGCTTCGGTTTTAGTGTCCGTAAGATCAGTAAGATGAGTTCTATCACAATGATGACTAAGGATTGTCATCTCCGTTGCCTGGTTGTTATTTTGTGCAGACAACCAGTGCGCACTTCAGGCAACATCGAGTGGAGTAACAAAGAGGAGAAGCCCCCGGCCAACCATGCATTTACCGGTTCACCAATTTCAATCTCAATGTCCGAGGACCTGCTTACTTTGTATTGTACATTACCTCAACCATTGGTTTTCCTATTAGTCACACGAAAAAGCAGTTCATGCTATATTATAATGAAAATGATGGAATCCATTGGAAATGTCTGTTAGTGCAATGTGAATTGTCTGAAATATGCTTTCAATTACAACATCACAAGGGATTTATTTTACTGTGTAGCTGCTCATTGCAAGGATCTGTACGCCCTATATATATGTATCAAATAAATTAAAATGATAAAACAGTAATATTTTGTGTTTCACGGTATTATTTATATATATATTGGGACAGCCTTCCGTAGCAAATTTATGATCATTTTGGACATATTGTTGTTGCAACTAATGCAACAAATGGTTGCCCAACCAACTTTTAGTAATCACAATTTACATTTTTTTTGTTATCCTCATACGTAGAATATAATTATTTTAACCAAACATCTCGCTGCAACGCGCGGGGCATCATCTAGTAACTTCTGATTTGCTGTCTTGTTGCACGAACATGCATGCGACTTGATCCGGCACGTAGCTGCGGAAATACTCAGGGAAAGAACTCTTTCGATCGAGTATATTATAGTATTATTTATCAAGAGAAAATCAGGAGAATCGTGCAGCAAGCATGATCAGCCATATACAAATCCAGATGATATATTCCAGAGTATGAATCATGCATGTAGTAAAAAAAAAGAGAAAATCAGGAGATATGATTCCCTCGTCACAAATGTCATGTGTACACGGCCACCTTCTCTCTCTTTTGCTTTTTATTTTATACTTTTGGATTCCCTCTTGTCAGTACTACTGCGTATATATTTAAGGACGTGACTATTTTTAGTTACGACTTTTAACTAGGACAGATCACGAATTAAATGTATTACGCCTTATCGTAAGAAGATTTTTTTTATTGCAAAGCTGAGAAGTGATACAGGGAGATGGGTGGAAGGTAATGATTTAAATCCGTTGATTTCTGATTATTTTACTAATCTTTTTACCTCGGAGGTGAATGGCACATATCCTATGTTCCTGAAAAAAAATACAACCAAGGGTGACTGACGAGATGAATGCGCAACTCTTGGCTCCATTTTCACCAGAGGAGGTTAAGAAGGAAATTTTCAGTATCGGAGACCTAAAAGCTCCTGGCCCGGATGGCTTGCATGCAATCTTTTATAAAAAAAAATTGGCATCTGATGGGTGAAGATATAACAGCTGAAGTTTTGCAAGCAATTAACTCATGTACTATTCCAGAACGCTGGAACGAGACAAATATTGTGCTTATTCCAAAGATCGATTCCCCGGAAGTGGTGACACAGTTCAGACCAATTAGCCTCTGTAATGTGGTGTACAAAATTATCTCCAAAATGTTGGCGAATAGGTTGAAACAAATTTTACCTGAAGTGATCTCCCCTACTCAGAGTGCTTTTGTTCCGGGACGGTTGATTACGGATAACGTGTTGGTGGCGTATGAGTGCATCCATAAAATCAAGAATAAAAGGAATGGTAATGCAGGTCTCTGTGCGGTGAAATTGGATATGCATAAGGCCTACTACCGGGTGGAATGGGTTTTTCTGAGAAATACGATGAAAAAATTGGGTTTTTCTGATGGATGGATTGACCTAATGATGGCACGTGTTACCTCGGTGTCCTATAAGGTGAGATTTAACTCAACAGAGACATATAGCTTTGCACCTACAAGAGGCTTAAGACAAGGGGATCCCCTGTCCCCTTACTTGTTCCTCCTATGTGCAGAAGGTTTATCTAGTACCTTGTTACATGAAGAAGAAGTTGGTGGTATTGAAGGTGTGAGTGTGTGCAGGAATGCACCATCGGTGTCCCATTTACTCTTTGCCGATGATTATCTAATCCATATGAAGGCGAATATGGATAATGCAACTTTCTTGCAACGGGTGTTGGACTCCTACTGTGAAAATTCAGGACTGGTTAGTTCACCCAAACTCAAGCGGTGGGTTTGCCCCAAGAAACAACAAGCCCCCGATGCCAATGTCACGTCCGAGTTTCCAGAATCGGAGTGGAGGACACCCAAGGCCAGGAGGCCACAACAACAACAACAACAACAACAACCACCATGCCAACACCAACAACTTCAACCGTGCCCCTATGAGAGCCCCCGGCAACCACAACAACTCCAACACTGCTCCAAGGACTGGGAGCAATGTTGTTCCCATCACCCCCAAGGACAAGTCCACCATCACTTGTTATGAATGTGGAGTGGTGGGTCACTATTCCAATGAGTGCCCCAAAAGGTTAGCCAAGACTGCCCCCAACACCGCTGCACTTGCTCAGCAGCAACGCAGTGTCTCAACCGGCAAGAAGTTTGCCCCGAACAACCCGAACAACCGCAGCGGCCGCCTCTTTCACATGAGTGCGGAAGAAGCCCAGGAAGCGCCAGATGTTGTGCTGGGCATGTTTTCTGTTAAATCAGTACCTGCAAGAGTGTTGTTTGATTCTGGAGCATCGCATTCGTTTGTTACTCTAGATTTTGCATGCACTAGTAAGATTCAACCCATCAGTTTAAAGCATGTCATGATAGTTCAAATCCCTAGTTCAACTACAAAAGCTAGAAAAATTTGCAAAGATGTACCCATCAGAATTCATGCAATAGATTTTTATGCAAATTTGATTATTCTGGGAACAAAAGGTTTGGAAGTAGTACTTGGTATGGATTGGATGTCCAAACATCATGGGTTGATTGATTGTGCGAAGAAAGCCATCACCATGACTAGTAGCACTGGAGTGATAGTAGAACATGTATCTGAAAGGATGTCCCGAAAGTTCACCTGCAACCAGAGTTTAGCCAAACCAACCTTGGATCAGATCAGGGTCGTCTGTCGATACCCCGATGTGTTTCCTGATGATCTACCCGGTATGCCTCCAGATCGGGATATCGAGTTTATCATTGAGTTAATCCCTGGAACGGGACCCATAGCCCAGAGAGCCTATAGTATGAACCCAGCAGAGTTAGTAGAACTGAAGAAACAACTGGATGATATGCTACACAAAGGTCTGATTCGACCAAGTGCGTCGCCTTGGAGATCCCCTGTTTTGTTTGTGGATAAGAAAGATGGTGCCACTCGTTTATGTACGGATTACCGTAAGCTTAACGATATCACCATCAAGAACAAATACCCCTTGCCAAAGATAGAAGACCTGTTTGACCAGCTGACCAGTGCCAAAGTGTTCTCTAAGATTGATCTTAGGATTGGTTACCATCAACTAAAGATTCGTGCAACGGATATCCCCAAAACTGCCTTCACCACCAGATATGGATTGTATGAATACAATGTCATGTCATTTGGATTGACCAATGCCCCATCTTACTTCATGAATCTCATGAATAAGATCTTTATGAACTTTTTGGATAAGTTTGTCGTTGCGTTCATCGACGACATTCTAATCTACTCCAAGTCAGAAGAAGAACATGAGAACCATTTGGAAGTTGTCATGGATACCCTTAGGGAGCATCAATTGTATGCCAAGTTCAGCAAATGTGAGTTTTGGTTAAAGGAAGTAGGATTCCTAGGACATATCTTGTCTGCAGGAGGAATTGCCGTTGACCCCGCAAAGATCAAGACCGTCGCAGAATGGAAAGCCCCAACCACTCAGACCGAAGTCCGTGCATTTCTTGGATAGGTGGGATATTACCGCCGGTTTGTTGAAGGATTCTCCAGCATAGCAAGACCAATGACTCAACTATTGAAGAAAGACAAGAAGTTTGAATGGACTGATAAATGTGAAAAGAGCTTCCAGCAGCTCAAGAGCAGATTGACCTCAGCCCCAATATTGATCATGCCGGACATCACCAAGCCATTTGACGTCTACTGTGACGCCTCCAAGATTGGTCTTGGATGTGTGTTGATGCAAGATGGAAAAATGATATCATACCTGTCTAGGCAACTGAAGCAACATGAGCAGAATTATCCAACCCATGACTTAGAGCTAGCAGCAGTAGTCTTAGCCCTGAAAGTATGGCGTCATTACCGCATGGGTAATCGATGCGAGATCTACTCGGATCACAAGAGCCTGAAGTATATCTTCACTCAGAAGGAGCTGAATATGAGGCAGTGAAGATGGATAGAGTTAATCAAGGATTACGATATGGAAATTCACTACCACCCCGGCAAGGCCAATGTGGTAGCGGATGCCCTGAGTAGACTGATGTGCCAGTTGAACTCCATAATCGCAGAAGAGCAACCTAGTTTGCATCAAGAATTTGAGCAGTTTAGAATGGAGCTAGTTAGTTAAGGATTCCTAGCAAGCATTGAACTCCAACCTACCTTGATTAGTCAGATAAAGGAAGCCCAGAAGGGAAATGCTAGCACTGATGGAATCAAGAGTCAAATAGCTGCAGGAAAGGCACCTGGATTCACCAAAGATGAAGAAGGAGTTCTTTGGTACAACGGACGCTTATGCGTGCCGTCAGATTCAGAGTTGAAACAAGTCATTCTGAAAGAAGCCTATGACACCCTTTACTCCATTCATCCCGGAGGAACCAAGATGTACCAAGACTTGAAGGAACAATTTTGGTGGCATGGAATGAAGAGAGAAATCGGAAGCTACATCGCCAAGTGTGATATCTGTCAGAGAGTCAAGGCAGAGCATCAACGACCCGCAGGATTACTGCAGCCATTACAGATTCCCGAATGGAAGTGGGATTCTATAGGAATGGACTTCATCACCGGATTGCCCAAATCAAGTAGAGGAAATGATTCTATTTGGGTAGTGGTTGATAGATTAACCAAGGTAGCCCACTTCATCCCAGTCAAGACCACCTATCAAGGCCCTAAGCTAGCTGAGTTATATATCTCCAGAATAGTCAGCCTGCACGGAACCCCAAAGTCAATTGTGTCAGATAGAGGATCCCAATTCACCTCAAGATTCTGGCAGAAAGTACATGAAGGACTAGGAACCCGGTTGAATTTCAGCACAGCTTATCACCCACCGACTGATGGACAGACCGAAAGAGTCAACCATATACTAGAAGATATGTTGAGAGGCTGTGTGCTCGAATATGGATCTAAATGGGAAGACTGCCTGCCTTACGCAGAATTCCCATACAACAATAGTTATCAAGCCAGTTTGCAGATGGCCCCTTTTGAAGCCCTGTACGGAAGGAAGTGTCGTACCCCTCTTAACTGGTCGGAAGTCGGAGATAGTCAAATCTTCGGCCCAGATATTCTCCGCGAAGCTGAAGAGGAGGTTCATAAGATCCGTGAATACCTCAAGACTGCCCAATCTCGACAGAAGAGTTATGCTGACAAGAGACGCAGAGAAATGACTTTCAATATCGGAGACTTTGTGTATCTCAAAGTATCACCCCTTAAAGGAATGCAGAGGTTCCAGCTTAGAGGAAAGCTTGCACCCCGATATTTTGGACCCTTCAAAGTTCTGAGTCGCCGAGGAGAAGTATCTTATCAGGTAGAACTGCCGGAGGAGATGGCAGCTGTACATGATGTGTTTCACATCTCGTTACTTCGGAAGTGTTTGGAAGTTCCTGAGAAGACGGAGGTTTTCAAGAACATCGACCACAGATCGGTTGATATCAACAAGGACTTGACCTATCGCGAAGTACCTATTCGAATCCTGGAAGAAGCTTTCAGAACCACTCGCACCAGAAGTATCAAGTTCCTGAAGATTCAATGGAGTAACCATATAGAAGAAGAAGCCACGTGGGAGCGAGAAGAAGATATGAAGAAGGAATTCCCAGATCTCTTTAGTACCTAGTTTTCTTTAAGATCTCAGGACGAGATCTTTTGTAAGGGGGAAGGGTTTGTAACATCCCAAATTTCAAATCAATAAACAAGGAGTTTCCATATTCAAAATTTAGAACTAACAAAAACTTTTAATTAAATATGGTGTGATACGTCTCAAACGTATCCATAATTTCTTATGTTCCATGCTACTTTTATGATGATACTCACATGTTTTATACACACTTTATGTCATTATTATGCATTTTTCGGCACTAACCTATTGACAAGATGCCGAAGAGCCAGTTGTTGTTTTCTGCTGTTTTTGGTTTCAGAAATCCGACAAAGGAAATATTCTCGGAATTGGACGAAATCAACGCCCAGGGTCTTATATTTCCACGAAGCTTCCAGAAGACCGGAGGGGATACGAAGTGGGGCCACGAGGGCCCGTACCCATAGGCCGGCGCGGCCAGGGAGGGGCCCGCGCCGCCCTATGGTGTGGGCCCCTCGCGCCGCCTCCAACCCTACCCTTCCGCCTACTTAAAGTCTTCGTCGCGAAACCCCCTGTACCGAGAGCCACGATACGGAAAACCTTCCAGAGACATAGCCGCCGCCAATCCCATCTCGGGGGATTCCGGAGATCGCCTCCGGCACCCTGCCGGAGAGGGAATCATCTCCCGGAGGGCTCTTCATCGCCATGATCGCCTCCGGATTGATGTGTGAGTAGTTCACCCCTGGACTATGGTTCCATAGAAGTAGCTAGATGGTTGTCTTCTCCTCATTGTGTTATCATGTTAGATCTTGTGAGCTGCCTATCATGATCAAGATCATCTATTTGTAATGCTACATGTTGTGTTTGTTGGGATCCGATGAATATGGAATACTATGTCAATTTGATTATCAATCTATCATATATGTGTTGTTTATGTTCTTGCATGCTCTCCGTTGCTAGTAGAGGCTCGGCCAAGTTGATACTTGTAACTCCAAGAGGGAGTATTTATGCTCGATAGTGGGTTCATGCCTCCATTGAATGCGGGACGATGACGAGAAAGTTCTAGGGTTGTGGATGTGCTTGTTGCCACTAGGGATAAAACATCAATGCTTTGTCTAAGGATATTTGTGTTGATTACATTACGCACCATACTTAATGCAATTGT